>NC_088405.1:86659075-87259075 GCF_034236695.1 Oncorhynchus nerka | reverse complement strand
TTTGCATGACATAATGGGAAAATCGAAAGAAAATCCCCCAAGACCTCAGAAAAAAAATTGTAGACCACAAGACTGGTTCATCCTTGGCAGCAATTTCCAAACGGCTGAAGGTACCAAGTTCATCTGTACAAACACTAGTATGCAAGTATAAACACCATGGGACCACGCAGCCGTCATACCGCTCAGGAAGGAGACGCGTTCTGTCTTCTAGAGATGAACGTACTTTGGTGCGAAATGTGCAAATCAATCCCAGAACAACAGCAAAGGACCTTGTGAAGCTGCTGGAGGAAACAGGTACAAAATTATCTATATCCACAGTAAAACAAGTCCTTTATCGACATAACCTGAAAGGCCGCTCAGCAAGAAAGAAGCAACTGCACCAAAACTGCCATAAAAAAGCCAGACTACGGTTTGCAACTGCACATGGGGACAAAGGTCGTACTTTTTGGAGAAATGTCCTCTGGTCTGATGAAACAAAAATAGACCTGTTTGGCCATAATGGCCATCGTTTTGTTTGAAGGAAAAAGGAGGAGGCTTGCAAGCCAAAGAACACCATCCCAAACATGAAGCACGGGGGTGGCAGCATCATGTTGTGGGGGTGCTTTGCTGCAGGAGGGACTGGTGCACTTCACAAAATAGATGGCTTCATGAGGAAGGAAAATGATGTGGATATATTGAAGCAACATCTTAGGAAGTTAAAGCTTGGTCATAAATGGGTCTTCCAAATGGACAATGACCCTAAGCATACTTCCAAAGTTGTGGCAAAATGGCTTAACAAAGGCAAAGTATTGGAGTAGCCATCACAAAGCCCTGACCTCAATCCTATTGAAAATTTGTGGGCAGAACTGAAAAAGTGTGTGCGAGCAAGGAGGCCTACAAACCTGACTCAGTTACACCAGCTCTGTCAGGAGGAATGGGCCAAAATGTATTGTGGAATGCTTGTGGAAGGCTACCGGAAACATTTGACCCAAGTTAAGCATTTTAAAGCCAATTTGACCAAATACTAATTGAGTGTATGTAAACTTCTGACCCACTGGGAATGTGATGAAAGAAGTAAAAGCTGAAATAAATAATTCTGACATTTTCATTCCAAACTACAACATTTTCAGACAATATAGAACTGCCATAGGGGGCGGTGTTGCAATCTACTGCAAAGATAGCCTGCAGAGTTCTGTCCTACTATCCAGGTCTGTACCCAAACAATTTGAACTTTTAAAAATCCACCTCTCTAAAAACAACTCTCTCACCATTGCCGCCTGCTATAGACCACCCTCTGCCCCCAGCTGTGCTCTGGACACCATATGTGAACTGATTGCCCCCCATCTATCTTCAGAGCTCGTGCTGCTAGGCGACCTAAACTAGAACATGCTTAACACCCCAGCCATCCTACAATCTAAGCTTGATGCCCTCAATCTCACACAAATTATCTATGAACCTACCAGGTACCTCCCCAAAGCCTTAAACACGGGCACCCTCATAGATATCATCCTAACCAACTTGCCCTCTAAATACACCTCTGCTGTCTTCAACCAAGATCACTGCCTCATTGCCTGCATCCGCAATGGGTCAGCGGTCAAACGACCTCCACTCATCACTGTCAAACGCTCCCTGAAACACTTCTGCAAGCAGGCCTTTCTAATCGACCTGGCCGGGGTATCCTGGAAGGATATAGATCTCATCCCGTCAGTAGAGGATGCCTGGGTATTTTTTTTAAATGCCTTCCTAACCATCTTAAATAAGCATGCCCCATTCAAGAAATTTAGAACCAGGAACAGATATAGCCCTTGGTTCTCCCCAGACCTGACTGCCCTTAACCAACACAAAAACATCCTATGGCGTTCTGCATGAGCATCGAACAGCCCCCGTGATATACAGCTGTTCAGGGAAGCTAGAAACCATTATACAGAGGCAGTTAGAAAAGCCAAGGCTAGCTTTTTCAAGCAGAAATTTGCGTCCTGCAACACTAACTCAAAAAAGTTCTGGGACACTGTAAAGTCCATGGAGAATAAGAACACCTCCTCCCAGCTGCCCACTGCACTGAAGATAGGAAACACTGTCACCTCTGACAAATCCACCATAATTGAGAATTTCAATAAGCATTTTTCTACGGCTGGCCATGCTTTCCACCTGGCTACTCCTACCCCGTGAACAGCACTGCACCCCCCACAGCAACTCGCCCAAGCCTTCCCCATTTCTCCTTCTCCCAAATCCAGTCAGCTGATGTTCTGAAAGAGCTGCAAAATCTGGACCCCTACAAATCAGCCGGGCTAGACAATCTGGACCCTTTCTTTCTAAAATTATCTGCCGAAATTGTTGCTTACCCCTATTACTAGCCTGTTCAACCTCTCTTTCGTGTCGTCTGAGATTCCCAAAGATTGGAAAGCAGCTGCGGTCAACCCCCTCTTCAAAGGGGGGGACACTCTTGACCCAAACTGCTACAGACCTATATCTATCCTACCCTGCCTTTCTAAGGTCTCGAAAGCCAAGTCAACAAACAGATTACCGACCATTTCGAATCTCACCTTACCTTCTCTGCTATGCAATCTGGTTTCAGAGCTGGTCATGGGTGCACCCCAGCCACGCTCAAGGTCCTAAACGATATCTTAACCGCCATCGATAAGAAACATTACTGTGCAGCCGTATTCATTGATCTGGCCAAGGCTTTCGACTCTGTCAATCACCACATCCTCATCGGCAGACTCGACAGCCTTGGTTTCTCAAATGATTGCCTCGCCTGGTTCACCAACTACTTCTCTGATAGAGTTCAGTGTGTCAACTCGGAGGGTCTGCTGTCCGGACCTCTGGCAGTCTCTATGCGGGTGCCACAGGGTTCAATTCTTGGACCGACTCTCTTCTCTGTATACATCAATGATGTCGCTCTTGCTGCTGGTGAGTCTCTGATCCACCTCTACGCAGACGACACCATTCTGTATACTTCTGGCCCTTTTTTGGACAATGTGTTAACAACCCTCCAGGCAAGCTTCAATGCCATACAACTCTCCTTCCGTGGCCTCCAATTGCTCTTAAATACAAGTAAAACTAAATGCATGCTCTTCAACCGATCGCTGCCTGCACCTGCCCGCCTGTCCAACATCACTACTCTGGACGGCTCTGACTTAGAATACGTGGACAACTACAAATACCTAGGTGTCTGGTGAGACTGTAAACTCTCCTTCCAGACCCACATCAAACATCTCCAATCTAAGGTTAAATCTAGAATTGGCTTCCTATTTCGCAACAAAGCATCCTTCACTCATGCTGCCAAACTTACCCTTGTAAAACTGACCATCCTACCAATCCTTGACATCGGCGATGTCATTTACAAAATAGCCTCCAATACCCTACTCAACGAATTGGATGCAGTCTATCACAGTGCAATCCGTTTTGTCACCAAAGCCCCATATACTACCCACCATTGCGACCTGTACGCTCTCGTTGGCTGGCCCTCGCTTCATACTCGTCGCCAAACCCACTGGCTCCATGTCATCTACAAGACCCTGCTAGGTAAAGTCCCCCCTTATCTCAGCTCGCTGGTCACCATAGCATCTCCCACCTGTAGCACGCGCTCCAGCAGGTATATCTCTCTAGTTACCCCCAAAACCAATTCTTTCTTTGGCTGCCTCTCCTTCCAGTTCTCTGCTGCCAATGACTGGAATGAACTACAAAAATCTCTCAAACTGGAAACACTTATCTCCCTCACTAGCTTTAAGCACCAACTGTCAGAGCAGCTCACAGATTACTGCACCTGGACATAGCCCACCTATTATTTAGCCCAAACAACTACCTCTTTCCCTACTGTATTTATTTATTTTGCTCCTTTGCACCCCATTATTTTTATTTCTACTTTTCACATTCTTCCACTGCAAATCTACCATTCCAGTGTTTTACTTGCTATATTGTATTTACTTTGCCACCATGGCCTTTTTTTTGCCTTTATCTCCCTTATCTCACTTCAATTGCTCATATCGTATATAGACTTGTTTATACTGTATTATTGACTGTATGTTTGTTTTACTCCATGTGTAACTCTGTGTCGTTGTATGTGTCGAACTGCTTTGCTTTATCTTGGCCAGGTCGCAATTGTAAATGAGAACTTGTTCTCAACTTGCTTACCTGGTTAAATAAAGGTGTTCTCAACCTGCCTACCTGGTTAAATAAAGGTGTTCTCAACCTGCCTACCTGGTTAAATAAAGGTGAACATTTAAACAACATTTAAAAAAAAAAAAATTATTCTCTCTACTATTATTTCACATTCTTAAAATAAAGTGGTGATCCTAACTGACCTAAGACAGGGCATTTTTACTAGGATTAAATGTCAGGAATTGTGAAAAACTGAGTTTAAATGTATTTGGCTATGGTGTATGTAAACTTCCGACTTCAACTGTATTTATGTTATATAAAAACAATGTAAATTGACCATATTAAATTGTCATTGTAATCGTGCACAAATTGGTGTGATACATGAACCTACCCCAATGCTCTGTTGCTGATAACTGGGATGAATGCAGGAGCAGTTTTCAGGAGCAGGTCAAGACACCCTCTTTTTGGCTGATGACAGATATAAGGGCCTATACATTTTTATTTATTTATTTTACCTTTATTTTACTAGGCAAGTCAGTTAAGAGCAAATTCTTATTTTCAATGCCGGCCTAGGAACAGTGGGTTAACTGCCTGTTCAGGGGCAGAACGACAGACCTTGTCAGCTCGGGGATTCGAACTTGCAACCTTTCGGTTACTAGTCCAACGCTCTAACCACTAGGCTACCCTGCCGCCCCAACGTAACGTCATATAAGCCTACGTGATAGGCTTATATGATTATTATGGTCATAATGCTTCTTGACAGTGTCATAAAGTGTGTTATTTTATGGCTGGTCATGGCACCTACACATTTATTCCAATTAAATATACATATATGTGTTATGACAGTGTTATGACCATATTATAACAGGTTATGTCAGATGTTACGACATGGTTATGACCATGTCATAACATGTTATGACTCTCAGTGTCAAGTAAAGTGTTTACGAAAGTAGTAGTGTCCTCAACCCTTGCCACATGTTCAACTGACAAGGACAAAGTGCCCTCAGTCTCTGTCAGTTTTGATCAAGTGCTGCTGGCTAAGTGTTGCTGAAGACAGACAGACAGACAGAAGGGGTATAAATATGAGTGCCATCAGGCTCAGTCTCGAGAAGGGTTGATAAATCGAACACGCTCTTGTGATGAATTGGCAGAGGCTTCATCAGAGCTAATTGCTCTATTCATAATGGAATGATTGGGACCCATAAGGGCTTGGCAGTATGGAGTGACAACAAAGGTAACCAAACTCATCTCAAATCCATTTTTTATTAATGGAATAAACCTACTTGATCTTTCATCTAAAAAAAATGCTGTCCCTCTATTCAATAAAACAGTTTAATTATGTCTGTCTGCTTCTTTTGGGTTCTCAGGTTCTTGTTTTTGTAGCAACCTTTTATTGCTACAATGGAAGAACCAGACACATCAATGCCTCTATGTAATCCAACTGACGTTCTGTCAAGAATATAACCTAATAGATGCTCCAGATTTCAAGTCTAAACAACAACATCCTCAATGAAGAATTTGATGAAAAGCAAATTGAGAAGTATCTAAAGCTGTCAGAGATGCTTTGGGCCATCAACATAGCCCTGACATAAATAGCACACATACTTAGTGAGTACGTATTGCAAGGGGACTGCACATAAAGTATAAGATAGATTGGGCCCAAGTTGTGACTTCAGATAAGCCCGTGAATTCATGCCTTGATGTCATTGGGAAATATGTAGGTCTATCCAAATTAATCACTTATCTGACATATTTGGCTTCATGTAATGTGTCTGCCAATGCAACAGTGTCCTTTTGCAACTAATCAAGAGCAAGAGGGGTTCAACAGGGACAGATCATGTTCTGTTCAGTGTCCATCTGAGTCCTGCCTTATTTGGAGAAGAAATACAACTGCTTAAAATGCCAACTGATAATCTGATAAGACACTGGGGGGAAATTCTTTGACCACATGTTTGGAAATGTTCTGAAATACAGTAACAGACTGTTACTAGTAGATTTTGCTCATAACAACTATTTTGTTTTTCAGAACCACAAAACACACTGAGGTAAAATAATATACGGACCAAGCTTAATATATTCCATGAGAGTAGCATGTCATGGTGTGGCCATGCTTCAGTTATCATAATGCAAAAACAACTTGAGTTGCGTGTTTACTTCCTTTCATATAAATGCTCTCAGAAAAACAGCGTTGAACTTCATATCAAAAACCCAGGACAGCTCAGTGCCGGAAGCAACAGAACGATAGATGGTGAGCCTCTTCTACCGAAAGGATACAGAAGCAGAAAAACACTTTACACTTTAATTTCGTGGTTTCCAAAGTCACCCTGGCATTCACATTCTGAGCAATGTCAGCTAAGGATCACAGGGAGAATGAGACAGGGCTTTTAATAATGGCAAGGCGACCGGAAACTTGACCGAATACAAACAGTGTAACTATTCCCTCCGCAAGGCAATCAAACAAGCTTAGCGTCAGGGACTCAACGGCTCAGACACAAGACGTATGTGGCAGGGACTACAGTCAATCACGGATTACAAAAAGAAAACCAGCCCCGTAGCTGACACCGACATCTTGCTCCCAGACAAATTAAACAAAATCTTTGCTCACTTTGAGGACAATACAGTGCCATTGACATTGCCCGCTACCAAAACCTGCGGGCTCTCCTTCACCGCGGCCAACGTGAGTAAAACATTTAAACGTGTTAACCATCGCAAGGCTGCTAGCCCAGACGGCATCCCTAGCCGCATCCTCAGAGCATGTGCAGACCAGCTGGCCGGTGTGTTTACGGACCTATTCAATCAATCCATATCCCAGTCTGCTGTTCCCATATGCTTCAAGAGGGCCACCATCGTTCCTGTTCCCAAGCTAAGGTAACTGAGCTAAACGACTATCGCCCCATAGCACTCACTTCCGTCACCGTGAAGTGCTTTGAGAGACTAGTCAATGATCATATCACCTCCACCCTACCTGACATCCTAGACCCACTTCAGTTTGCTTACCGCCCAAATAGGTCCACAGACGATGCAATCGCCATCACACTGCACGTTGCCCTATCCCATCTGGACAAGAGGAATATCCATCTAAGAATGCTATTCATTGACTACAGCTCAGCATTCAACACCATAGTACGCTCCAAGCTCATTATTAAGCTTGAGGCCCTGGGTCTGAACCCTGCCCTGTGCAACTGGGTCCTGGACTTTCTGAAGGGCCGCCCCCAAGTGGTGAGAGTAGGAAACAACATCTCCACCCCGCTGATCCTCAACACTGGGGCCCCACAAGGGTGCGTTCTCAGCCCTCTCCTGTACTCCCTGTTCACCCACGACTGCGTGGCCAATACCACCTCCAACTCAATCATCAAGTTTGCGGACGACACAACAGTGGTAGGCTTGATTACCAACAACGACGAGACGGCCTACAGGGAGGAGATGAGGGCCCTCGGACGGTCAGGAAAATAACCTCACACTCAACGTCAACAAAACAAAGGAGATGATCGTGGACTTCAGGAAACAGCAGAGGGAGCAGCCCCCCATCCACATCGACGGGACAGTAGTGAAGGTGGAAAGTTTTAAGTTCCTCGGCGTACACATCATGGACAAACTGAAATGGTCCACCCACACAGACAGCGTGGTGAAGAAGGCGCAACAGCGCTCCCAAACTTTTACAGATGCACAATCGAGAGCATTCTGTCAGGCTGTATCACCGCCTGGTATGGCAACAGCTCCGCCCACAACCGTAAGGTTCTCCAGAGGGTAGTGAGGTCTGCACAACTAATCACCGGGGGCAAACTACCTGCTCTCCAGGACACCTACACCACCCGGTGTCACAGGAAGGAAAAACAAATCCTCAAGGACAACTGCCACCTGAGCCACTGCCTGTTCACCCCGCTATCATCCAGAAGGTGAGGTCAGTACAGGTGCATCAAACCAGGGACCGAGAGACTGAAAAACAGCTTCTATCTCAAGGCCATCAAACTGTTAAACAGCCATCACTAACATTGGGTGGCTGCTGCCAACATACTGATTCAAATCTCAAGCCACTTTAATAATTCAAAATTGGATGTAATACATGTATCACTAGTCACTTTAAATAATGCCACTTTATATAATGTTTACTTACCCTACATTACTCATCTTATATGTACAGTCGTGGCCAAAAGTTTTGAGAATGACACAAACTGCCTGAGTTTGTATGATGGCAATTTGCAAATACTACAGAATGTTATGACGAGTGATCAAATGAATTGCAATTAATTGCAAAGTCCCTCTTTACCATGCAAATGAACTGAATCCCCAAAAAACATTTCCACTGCATTTCAGCCCTGCCACAAAAGGACCAGCTGACATCATGTCAGTGATTCTCTCATTAACACAGGTGTGAGTGTTGACGAGGACGGCTGGAGATCACTCTGTCATGCTGATTGAGTTCGAATAACAGACTGGAAGCTTCAAAAGGAGGGTGGTGCTTGGAATCATTGTTCTTCCTCTGTGAACTATTGTTAACTGCAAGGAAACATGCGCCATCATCATTGCTTTGCACAAAAAGGGCTTCACAGACAAGGATATTGCTGCCAGTAAGATTGCACCTAAATCAACCATTTATCGGATCATCAAGATCTTCAAGGAGAGCGGTTCAATTGTTGTGAAGAAGGCTTCAGGGCACCCAAGAAAGTCCAGCAAGTGCCAGGACTGTCTCCTAAAGATGATTCAGCTGCGGGATCGGGGCACCACCAGTACAGAGCTTGCTCGGGAATGGCAGCAGGCAGGTGTGAGTGTATCTGCACGCACATTGAGGCAAAGACTTTTGGAGGATGGCCTGGTGTCAAGAAGGGCAGCAAAGAAGCCACTTCTTGCCAGGAAAAATATCAGGGACAGACTGATATTCTGGAAAAGGTACAGGGATTGGACTGCTGAGGACTGTGGTAAAGTCATTTTCTCTGATGAATCCCCTTTCCGATTGTTTGGGGCATCCGGTAAAAAGCTTGTCCGGAGAAGACAAGGTGAGCGCTACCATCAGTCCTGTATCGTGCCAACAGTAAAGCATCCTGAGACCATTCATGTGTGGGGTTGCTTCTCAGCCAAGGGAGTGGGCTCCCTCACAATTTTGCCTAAGAACACGGCCATGAATAAAGAATGGTACCAACACATCCTCCGAGAGCAACTTCTCCCAACCATCCAGGACCAGTGCCTTTTTCAGCATGATGGAGCACCTTACCATAAGGCAAAAGCGATAACTAAGTGGCTCGGGGAACAAAACATCGATATTTTGGGTCCATGGCCAGGAAACTCCCCAGACCTTAATCCCATTGAGAACTTCTGGTCAATCCTCAAGAGGCGAGTGGACAAACAAAAGCCTACAAATTCTGACAAAGTCCAAGCATTGATTATGCAAGAATGGGCTGCCATCAGTCAGGATGTGGCCCAGAAGTTAATTGACAGCATGCCAGGGCAGATTGCAGAGGTCTTGAAAAAGAAGAGTCAACACTGCAAATACTGACTCTTTGCATCAACTTCATGTAATTGTCAATGAAAGCCTTTGACACTTATGAAATGCTTGTAATTATACTTCAGTATTCCATAGTAACATCGGACAAAAATATCTAAAGACACTGAACCAGCAAACTTTGTGGAAATTAATATTTGTGTCATTCTCAAAACTTTTGGCCACGACTGTATATACTGCATCTTGCATATGCCCCACGGCCATCGCTAATCCATATATTTATATGTACACATTCTTATTCATTCCTTCATACCTCCGTGTATAATGTAGTTGTTGTGAAATTGTTAGATTACTTGATAAATATTACTGCACGGTCAAAACTAGAAGCAAAAGGATTTCGCTACACTCTCATTAACATCTGATAATGTATGTGACCATTTCTCTCTTTGATTTGATTTGATTTGATTTAGAGCTCCAAGACAGCATTGTGTCCAGGCACAGATCAGGGGGAGGACACCAAAACATTTCAGCAATATTGAAGGTCCCCAAGAACACAGTGGCCTCCATCATTCTTAAATGGAAGAAGTTTGGAACCACCAAGACTCTTCCTAGAGCTGGCTGCCCGTCCAAACTGAGCAATCGGGGGAGAAGGGCCTTGGTCAGGGAGGTGACCAAAAACCTGATGGTCACTCTGACAGAACTCTAGAGTCCCTCTGTGGAGATGCGAGAACATTTTAGAAGTTCAGCCATCTCTGCAGCACTCCACCAATTAGGCCTTTCTGGTAGAGTGGCCAGACAGAAGCCACTCCTCAGTAAAAGGCACAAAACAGCTCGCTTGGAGTTTGCCAAATTGCACCTAAAGACTCAGACAAACAAGATTCTCTGGTCTGATGAAACCAAGATTGAACTCACGTCTAGAAACCTGGCACTATCCCTACGGTGAAGAATGGTGCTGGCAGCATCATGCTGTGGAGATGTTTTTTAGTGGCAGGGACTGTGAGACATTTACATTTACATTTAAGTCATTTAGCAGACGCTCTTATCCAGAGCGACTTACAAATTGGTGCATTCACCTTATGACATCCAGTGGAGCAGCCACTTTACAATAGTGCATCTAAATATTTTAAGGGGGGGGGGGGGTGAGAAGGATTACTTTATCCTATCCTAGGTATTCCTTAAAGAGGTGGGGTTTCAGGTGTCTCCGGAAGGTGGTGATTGACTCCGCTGTCCTGGCGTCGTGAGGGAGTTTGTTCCACCATTGGGGGGCCAGAGCAGCGAACAGTTTTGACTGGGCTGAGCGGGAACTATACTTCCTCAGTGGTAGGGAGGCGAGCATGCCAGAGGTGGATGAACACAGTGCCCTTGTTTGGGTGTAGGGCCTGATCAGAGCCTGGAGGTACTGAGGTGCCGTTCCCCTCACAGCTCCGTAGGCAAGCACCATGGTCTTGTAGCGGATGCGAGCTTCAACTGGAAGCCAGTGGAGAGAGCGGAGGAGCGGGGTGACGTGAGAGAACTTGGGAAGGTTGAACACCAGACGGGCTGCGGCGTTCTGGATGAGTTGTAGGGGTTTAATGGCACAGGCAGGGAGCCCAGCCAACAGCGAGTTGCAGTAATCCAGACGGGAGATGACAAGTGCCTGGATTAGGACCTGCGCCGCTTCCTGTGTGAGGCAGGGTCGTACTCTGCGGATGTTGTAGAGCATGAACCTACAGGAACGGGCCACCGCCTTGATGTTAGTTGAGAACGACAGGGTGTTGTCCAGGATCACGCCAAGGTTCTTAGCGCTCTGGGAGGAGGACACAGTGGAGTTGTCAACCGTGATGGCGAGATCATGGAATGGGCAGTCCTTCCCCGGGAGGAAGAGCAGCTCCGTCTTGCCGAGGTTCAGCTTGAGGTGGTGATCCGTCATCCACACTGATATGTCTGCCAGACATGCAGAGATGCGATTCGCCACCTGGTCATCAGAAGGGGGAAAGGAGAAGATTAATTGTGTGTCGTCTGCATAGCAATGATAGGAGAGACCATGTGAGGTTATGACAGAGCCAAGTGACTTGGTGTATAGCGAGAATAGGAGAGGGCCTAGAACAGAGCCCTGGGGGACACCAGTGGTGAGAGCACGTGGTGAGGAGACGGATTCTCGCCACGCCACCTGGTATGAGCGACCTGTCAGGTAGGACTGTCAGGTAGGACTCGGAGAGGGTGGAGAGGAGGATCTGATGGTTCACAGTATCGAAGGCAGCCGATAGGTCTAGAAGGATGAGAGCAGAGGAGAGAGAGTTAGCTTTAGCAGTGCGGAGCGCCTCCGTGATACAGAGAAGAGCAGTCTCAGTTGAATGACTAGTCTTGAAACCTGACTGATTTGGATCAAGAAGGTAATTCTGAGAGAGATAGCGGGAGAGCTGGCCAAGGACGGCACGTTCAAGGGTTTTGGAGAGAAAAGAAAGAAGGGATACTGGTCTGTAGTTGTTGACATCGGAGGGATCGAGTGTAGGTTTTTTCAGAAGGGGTGCAACTCTCGCTCTCTTGAAGACGGAAGGGACGTAGCCAGCGGTCAGGGATGAGTTGATGAGCGAGGTGAGGTAAGGGAGAAGGTCTCCGGAAATGGTCTGGAGAAGAGAGGAGGGGATAGGGTCAAGCGGGCAGGTTGTTGGGCGGCCGGCCGTCACAAGACGCGAGATTTCATCTGGAGAGAGAGGGGAGAAAGAGGTCAGAGCACAGGGTAGGGCAGTGTGAGCAGAACCAGCGGTGTCGTTTGACTTAGCAAACGAGGATCGGATGTCGTCGACCTTCTTTTCAAAATGGTTGACGAAGTCATCTGCAGAGAGGGAGGAGGGGGGGGAGGATTCAGGAGGGAGGAGAAGGTGGCAAAGAGCTTCCTAGGGTTAGAGGCAGATGCTTGGAATTTAGAGTGGTAGAAAGTGGCTTTAGCAGCAGCGACAGAAGAGGATAATGTAGAGAGGAGGGAGTGAAAGGATGCCAGGTCCGCAGGGAGGCGAGTTTTCCTCCATTTCCGCTCGGCTGCCCGGAGCCCTGTTCTGTGAGCTCGCAATGAGTCGTCGAGCCACGGAGCGGGAGGGGAGGACCGAGCCGGCCTGGAGGATAGGGGACATAGAGAGTCAAAGGATGCAGAAAGGGAGGAGAGGAGGGTTGAGGAGGCAGAATCAGGAGATAGGTTGGAGAAGGTTTGAGCAGAGGGAAGAGATGATAGGATGGAAGAGGAGAGAGTAGCGGGGAGAGAGAGCGAAGGTTGGGACGGCGCAATACCATCCGAGTAGGGGCAGTGTGGGAAGTGTTGGATGAGAGCGAGAGGGAAAAAGGATACAAGGTAGTGGTCGGAGACTTGGAGGGAGTTGCAATGAGGTTAGTGGAAGAACAGCATCTAGTAAAGATGAGGTCGAGCGTATTGCCTGCCTTGTGAGTAGGGGGAAGGTGAGAGGGAGAGGTCAAAAGAGGAGAGGAGTGGAAAGAAGGAGGCAGAGAGGAATGAGTCAAAGGTAGACGTGGGGAGGTTAAAGTCGCCCAGAACTGTGAGAGGTGAGCCGTCCTCAGGAAAGGAGCTTATCAAGGCATCAAGCTCATTGATGAACTCTCCGAGGGAACCTGGAGGGCGATAAATGATAAGGATGTTAAGCTTGAAAGGGCTGGTAACTGTGACAGCATGGAATTCAAAGGAGGCGATAGACAGATGGGTAAGGGGAGAAAGAGAGAATGACCACTTGGGAGAGATGAGGATCCCGGTGCCACCACCCCGCTGACCAGAAGCTCTCGGGGTGTGCGAGAACACGTGGGCGGACGAAGAGAGAGCAGTAGGAGTAGCAGTGTTATCTGTGGTGATCCATGTTTCCGTCAGTGCCAAGAAGTCGAGGGACTGGAGGGAGGCATAGGCTGAGATGAACTCTGCCTTGTTGGCCGCAGATCGGCAGTTCCAGAGGCTACCGGAGACCTGGAACTCCACGTGGGTCGTGCGCGCTGGGACCACCAGATTAGGGTGGCCTCGGCCACGCGGTGTGGAGCGTTTGTATGGTCTGTGCAGAGGGGAGAGAACAGGGATAGACAGACACATAGTTGACAGGCTACAGAAGAGGCTACGCTAATGCAAAGGAGATTGGAATGACAAGTGGACTACACGTCTCGAATGTTCAGAAAGTTGAGTTTACGTAGCAAGAATCTTATTGACTAAAATGATTAAAAATAATACAGTACTGCTGAAGTAGGCTAGCTGGCAGTGGCTGCGTTGTTGACTTTGTAGGCTAGCTGGCAGTGGCTGCGTTGTTGATTCGGGGGCTAGCTGGCTAGCTAGCAGTGTTAATTACGTTACGTTGCGTTAAAAGAACGACAATAGCTGGCTAGGTAACCTAGAAAATCGCTCTAGACTACACAATTATCTTTGATACAGAGACGGCTATGTAGCTAGCTATGTAGCTAGCTACGATCAAACAAATCAAACCGTTGTACTGTAATGAAATGAAATGAAAATGTGATACTACCTGTGGAGCGAGGCGGAATGCGACCGGGTTGTTGAGTTCTAATCGGTAGACGTTGGCTAGCTGTTGGCTAGCTAGCAGTGTCTCCTACGTTAAGGACGACAAATAGCTGGCTAGCTAACCTCGGTAAATTAAGATAATCACTCTAAAAACTACACACTCTAAACTACACAATTATCTTGGATACGAAGACAGCAAAGACAACTATGTAGTTAGCTAACACTACACTAATCAAGTCGTTCAGTTGAGGGTAATAGTTTCTACAGTGCTGCTATTCTTATTGACTAAAATGATTAAAAATGATACAGTACTGCTGAAGTAGGCTAGCTGGCAGTGGCTGCGTTGTTGACTTTGTAGGCTAGCTGGCAGTGGCTGCGTTGTTGATTCAGGGGCTAGCTGGCTAGCTAGCAGTGTTGATTACGTTACGTTGCGTTAAAAGAACGACAATAGCTGGCTAGGTAACCTAGAAAATCGCTCTAGACTACACAATTATCTACACAATTATCTTTGATACAGAGACGGCTATGTAGCTAGCTATGTAGACAGTGGGCGTTAGCTAGCTGGCTAGCTGCTGGGCAGATAGCAGTGTAGACTACGTTAGGACGACGAAATACGATAATTACGCAATTATCTTTGATACAAAGACGGCTATGTAGCTAGCTAAGAAGAAATTGCTAAGATTAGACAAATCAAACCGTTGTACTATAATGAAATGTAATGAAATATAATGAAAAGTTATACTACCTGCAGACCGAAGTGCAGACCGAAGTGCGGAGAAAGGCCTCGTCAAGAGGTGAAGGATCGTGGCAAAGATGAACAGAGCAAAGTACAGAGAGATCCTTGACGAAAACCTGGCCAGGTTTTCATAGCTGATTTTGAAAAGGCTTTTGATAAAGTACGACTGGAGTTTATATATAAATGCCTAGAATATTTCAATTTTGGCATATCTCTTACAAAATCGGTTAAAGTTATGTATAGTAGTAAGCCTAGGTGTAAAATAGTAAATAATGGCTACATCTCAGAAAGTTTTAAACTGTCAAGAGGAGTAAAACAAGGTTGTCCACTATCCGCATATCTATTTATCATTAGGGGCGGGATGTAGCCTAGTGGTTAGAGCATTGAGCCAGTAACCGCAAAGTTGATAGATCGAATCCCTGAGCTGACAAGGTAAACATCTGTCATTCTGCCACTGAACAAGGCAGTTAACACACTGTTCCTAGGCTGTCATTGTAAATAAGAATTAGTTTTTAACTGACTTGCCTAGTAAAATAAAGGTTAAATATATTTGTATTATTGCCAATGAAATGTTAGCTGTTAAAATTATAATAAATTTCACACCCTGGTCATAGAGAGGTAGTTAGGTAGTTTTTTCCCACTGGGTTTTTGTAGGTAGTTAATTTCTGTTTAGTGTTTGTTGCACCTGACAGAGTTGTTTCGGTTGTCTCTTTGTTGTTTTGCATTTTAGTGTTCAGTTTCGAATAAACATGACGAACACGTACCACGCTGCGCTTTGTCCTCACTTTCTTCCACCAACGGCCGTTACAGAACTACCCACCACCAACGGACCAAGCAGCGTGGAGGAATGGACATGGGAGGACATTCTGGACGGGAAGGGATCCTACACCTGAGAGGAGATCCTGGCTGGAAGGGATCGCCTCCCATGGGAACAGGTGGAGGCAGCCAGGAGAGCGGGGGCAGCAGGAGAAGGGAACCAGCGTTACGAGGGAACACGGCTGGCGAGGAAGCCCGAGAGGCAGCCCCCCCCCCCAAAACAAATTGCACACCGGGAGTGTGGCAGAGTCAGGTTGGAGACCGGAGCCCACTCCCCGTGCTTACCGGGTCGAGCATGTGACTGATCAGGCCCCGTGCTATGGGGTGATACGCACTGTGTCTCGGCCGAGCATTCACAGGCCGGTGTGCTCGGTGCCAGCCTCCCGCATTTGCCGGGTGGAAGGTGGCATCCAGCCAGAACGGGTGGGGCCAGCTATGCGGTCGAGACCGCCAGTGCACCTCCTCGGCCCTGTGTATCTGGTGCCTCGGCCAAGGAAGAGGCCGCCTGTATGTCTCCCCAGCCTGGTGAGTCCTGTGCCTGTTCCCAGAACCAGTGGAGGTCAGAACCAGAGTTTCCCTATAATATTAAAGAATTAGACCTCTCACTAAAGGCATCAGTCATACAAAAGTTATACTTAAACCCAAAATGGTTATTTAGTAAATTAGTAAGAATGTCTCACCCAATGTTCAAGAATGGCCTTTTCCCCTTTATTTAGATTACAACTGATCACTTTCGGTTATTTGAAAACGAATGACTCTGTCACGCCCTGACCTTAGAGATCCTTATTTATTCTCTATGTTTGGTTAGGTCAGGGTGTGACTCGGGTGGGGAAACCTATGTTTTATTTCTTTGTTGTTTTGCTAAGTGTGGTTCCCAATCAGAGGCAGCTGTCTATCATTGTCACTGATTGGGGATCATATATTACATTTAAGTCATTTAGCAGACGCTCTTATCCAGAGCCACTTACAAATTGGTGCATTCACCTTATGACATCCAGTGGAACAGTAGTGCATCTAGATCTTTTAAGGGGGGGTGAGAGGGATTACTTTATCCTATCCTAGGTATTCCTTAAAGAGGTGGGGTTTCAGGTGTCTCCGGAAGGTGGTGATTGACTCCGCTGTCCTGGCGTCGTGATTTGTGATTTTCCGGTTGGGTTTTGTGGGGTGTTATTTTCTGTTTATTTTCTGTGCCTGACGGAACTGTTCGCTTTCATTTTTTTGGGATTTGTTATTTTTGTTTGAGTGTTTCTTGAAAATAAATATGAACACTTTCCACACTTTTCCACTCTTCCTTCCACCGACGAGAGCCGTTACAGAACACCCAACCAAAGAAGGACCAAGCAGCGTGGCCAGGAGGACTGGACATGGGAGGAAATCCTGGAGGGGGAAGGACCCTGGACACGGGCCCGGGAGTATCGCCGTCCAAGGGAGCAGATGGAGGCAGCGAGAGTGGAACGGCGACTATACGAAGAGTTAGAGTTCTTTGTTGTTTGCCGAGTGTGATTCCCAATCAGAGGCAGCTGTCTGTCGTTGTCTCTGATTGGGGATCATATATAAGTTGTGATTTTCCGTTTGGGTTTTGTGGGGTGTTACTTTCCACGCTGCGCTTTGGTCCACTCTTCCTTCCACCGACGAGAGCCGTTACAGACTCTCCAAAATATTGTTATTTTTTAAGCAAGCCTTAGAAAGTTAGTTGCAATTTCAGTTTAACCTCTTCAACCTATGGGGGCGCTATGTCATTATTGGATAAAAAGACGTGCCCGTTTTAAGCGCAATATTTTGTCACGAAAAGATGCTTGACTATGCATGGAATTGACAGCCTTGGAAAGACAAAACTCTGACGTTTCCAAAACTGCAAAGATATTATCTGTGTGCCCCAGAACTAATGCTACAGATGAAGTTTCATACAGGAAATGCCCCAGATTCTGAAGGCGCTGTGTTCCAATGTCTCCTTATATGGCTGTCAATGCGCCAGGAATGAGCCTGCCCTTTGTGTCGTTTCTCCAAGGTGTCTGCAGCATTGTGACGTGTTTGTAGGCATATCATTGGAAGATTGACTATAAGAGACTACATTTACCTGGTGTCCTGTGTCGAAATTATTGCGTAATCTGTAGGTCCATGCGCGTTCCATTTCTTCAGAAGAGAAAGTCAACTGCCACGAAGGATTTTATCGTCGATAGATATGTGAAAAACACCTTGAGGATTGATTCTAAACATCGGTTTGCCATGTTTCTGTCGATATTATGGAGTTCATTTGGAAAAAAGTTCGCGTTTTAATGACTTAATATTTTTATTTTTTATTTTTACCCAAACGTGAAAACGGAACATTTGCTATCTAACTGAGAGTCTCCTCATTGAAAACATCTGAAGTTCTTCAAAGGTAAATGATTTTATTTGAATCCTTTTCTGGTTTTTGTGAAAATGTTGCATGCTGAAAGCCAGGCATAATCGAATGCTAGGCTATCAATACTGTTACACAAATGCTTGTTTAGCTATGGTTCAAAAGCATATTTAGAAAATCTGAGATGACAGTGTTGTTTTAACAAAAGGCTAAGCTTGAGAGCAAATAGATTAATTTCATTTCATTTGTGATTTTCATGAATAGTTAACGTTGTGTTATGCTAATGAGCTTGCGGATAGATTTACACAATCCTGGATACAGGTTTTTTTCGTAGCTAAACGTGACGCAGAAAACGGAGCGATTTGTCCTAAACAAATAATCTTTCAGGAAAAACTGAACATTTGCTATCTGAGAGTCTCCTCATTGAAAACATCCGAAGTTCTTCAAAGGTAAATGATTTTATTTGAATGCTTTTCTGGTTTTTGTGAAAATGTTGCCTGCTGAATGCTAACGCTAAATGCTACGCTAGGCTATCAATACTGTTACACAAATGCTTGTTTTGCAATGGTTGAGAAGCATATTTTGAAAATCTGAGATGACAGTGTTGTTAACAAAAGGCTAAGCTTGAGAGCAAATAGATTCATTTCATTTCATTTGCGATTTTCATGAATAGTTAACGTTGCGTTATGGTAATGAGTTTGAGGCTGTAGTCACGATACCGGATCCGGGATGGCTCGACGCAAGAAGTTAATCCACCTGAGGAGACAGAACAAATCATCTGTCGGCCCTGCATTAAAGACCAAAAATGGTTAAAGAAAATTGTGATAAATAAAAATATATATTTTTCATTCAATTTCATTTAAGGACCAAAAAATTGACAGCTGTGCCATATCAGTTGCAAAATAGTTGGGAAGAGATGTACCGATTCCATGGTATATGATTTATGAATTGACATGCAAAACGATGCTGGATTCAAAACTATTATTACACAACATTCTTGCAACCAATAGAATGTTATATATATATGGGGAATACAATCTTCCCAGCTCTGCAGAAGATCTGCAGAAGATTGAAGACAACCAATGTAAAACATACCCCTCCTGTCTCCGCCTCCAGTATTTATGCTGCAGTAGTTTATGTGTAGGGGGGCTAGGGTCAGTCTGTTATATCTGGAGTATTTCTCCTGTCTTATCCGGTGTACTGTGTGAATTTAAGTATGCTCCCGCTAATTCTCTCTTTCTCTTTTTCTTTCTCTTTCGCTCTCTCGGAGGACCTGAGCCCTAGGACCATGCCTCAGGACTACCTGGCATGATGACTCCTTGTTGTCCCCAGTCCACCTGGCCATGCTGCTGCTCCAGTTTCAACTGTTCTGCCTGCGGCTATGGAACCCTGACCTGTTCACTGTGATTACTATTATTTGACCATGCTAGTCATTTATGAGTTTTTATTAGTTTTTCCTAGCCACTGTGCTTCTACACCTGCATTGCTCTCTGTTTGGGGTTTTAGGATGGGTTTCTGTACAGCACTTTGATATATCAGCTGATGTAAGAAGTGCTATATAAATACATTTGATTTGATTTGATTAATATTATCAACCTAGCAATCATTAGCATCATTCACCTAATCAAATCAAATCAAATTTAGCTGATCTTAGCAACAACAAACTGGAATTCATAAAATTTCATACACATTTCAAATTCGTAATATATTATACGAATTACAATTTTCCTACAATTCATATTTTATTGACAACCGCTATTACATTGGTAGGCCAATGTAATGTCACCTAAGGTAACATATACTAAATGGAGTAGCACGGATTTTAGAAACATCCCCATAGAAAACCTGCTTTGACATTGAGAGTTGAAGTGTCCTTCCAATGCACAAGGTTCAGTTTGATTACTTTATTTACAATGCCTGAGCTGTTTGCTCGAGGGGATTTGAAGCTGTAAAATTAGAGAAGTTCTCTGAGAAGTTAACCATTAAAATGGATAAACAGACTGTCAAGGCGGAACAGTTCGCAGGTGTATAACGCACCTTCATTACACTTTTATTTTGGTTAAAGTGAAAACACCATCTCTGTAAGAACACTGTGACAAATTGGATTTAACTTATTTACAGTGAGGTAAATGACAAACAGTGAAATCGTAATCCTGTCTTCCATTAGACAAGGAAGAGGCAGTGAAGAAAGCATGTCAAATTAAATCAATGCATCAATAGCTTGAAGGATGGAGGATCACAGAAGGAACCGAATGCAGCGGTGTCTGTATTTCATGTTCCGGAGAAGCTTACCATGGTGGACAGGAGGATAAATTGATTCATATATGATTATTGTATAAGCAAACCCACACTGATGGAGGTACAAGTCTCAGATGGATCTGAAACTAAATGGTTCCTGACAGAAATATCCAGTCATCTAGGTTATGCAGCAAGCATCCTGCTTAAGGCTCTATCAAATCCACAGAATGGTGCTTATTTTGGGTCTCCATTGGAGAGAAGAAGAGCTCCTTAAATGGATTCCCCATGTCAGCAAAATCCCTTTCCTGTGCAGTTATTTTTCTCACGTTAACCAATTAACAAAATGGGTAGGATGTAGGATTTGTTGCCAATCTTGCTCTGTTAGAAAGACAGGATATACCTTATGGCATTTTATCAAGATCATGCACCTGGTATGGCTTTAGATTTAATATACTGACTATATTCACTAAATGTAATCTCAAGATGTTGTTTATTACAACATAACGAACCAAATGTTACTTGATGTGAATTTTGTCAAGCAAATAACGTTTAATTTCACACCGGCCAGTTTATTAAGTACACCACCCCATTCACGAAAATGGAGTCACATGACTGTGGCTTGCTATATGAAGCAGGCAGACAGCCATCAAGGCATTCAGTCAATGTGAGATTCAACTTTAGAATGGGCAAAGCAAGTGACCCAAGCGACTTTGAGAGTGGGATGATCGTCAGTGCCAGGTCTGCTGGATCCAGTATCTCAGAAACCCCTCCTGGACTTTTCACGCACGACAGTGTCTAGGGCTTACAGAGAATGGTGTGACAAACAAAAAAAACATCCAGGCAGCGGCAGTCCTGTGGGCAAAAACAGCTTGTTGATGAGAGAGATGAAGCAGAATGGCAAGAATGGTGCAAACTAACAGGCGGGCCACAAACAGACACATAACGGTGCAGTGCAACAATGGTGTGCAAAATGGCATCTTGGAGCGCACAACTCATTGATCCTTGTCACCGATAGGCTATTGCAGCAGACTACCACACCGGGTTTCATTACCCTCAGTTAAAAACAAGAAGAAGAGGCTCCAGTGGGCACACAAAATCGAGATGGAACAGGCTGTTCACAGCATTAATGTACCGTCGTCCAATCTGCAGCAACTGAGTAATGCCATCGCGTCAGCATGGATGTTGGTCCATGTGGAACGTTTCCGAAACGTTGTAAAATGCCCCAAAGAATTCAGGCTGTTCCGCAGGCAAAGGGGGGTCCGACCCGGTACTAGATGGGTGTACCTAATAAACTTGCCAGTGAGTGTATGCTGTCCTGGAGTGACCACAGCTGGTATGCAGCACTCTGATTAGATATATATTTCAGTTGTGTATGCAAGTTTGAGTTGTGTTGTGTGTATCTCAAGTCAGGATTATGCCTCCAGTAGTCTTTTTTTTGGCAACTCCAAGATGAGAAATAACTATTCAGAAAATAAATGGTCAACTTTTGAACCCACCATCTCTGGGAAGGAATTCATTATTAGGTGAAAAGTATGGTGTCATGATATTATGGAGTGCAACTTCTGGAGAAGATTCTGTCAGAAACGTTGTCTGAATAGAGTGGCTGTCAAAGTGAGTGTCTGTAGTCTGGACTTTCTAGACATATTAATTATATTCGCTGAAAGGAAATAAGGTAATTGTCTGGGCCAAGATAAATATTTAACCAAAGAAGGGATAATTGAGGGTAAAACATGGTGTTACGTTCCCCAGTTTATGTGTTGTAGTTTGTGTTTGCATGTGTTTATTTCAGGAAATAGCTTCCGGAAATCCTTCAAACAGCTGATTGGTCGACTCCAGGGCTAATTGGAGAGCTGACCCCGCCCCCTCGTCAAGACGCAGCTGTCTCCAATTACACATTCCTTCAGAAGCTATAGAAAAAGCCAGTGTTCTGGTCAGGAGGGAGAGCTTTTTGTAGAGATCTTTTTGTAGAGAGATTTTCTGAGAGATTTTGCTAGAGATTTTGATGGAGGTTGATTTTGCTGAGAGTTGGTATATTTTGTGAGTTTGTTGCTCAGATAGAGCTTATTTGATGTCGTTTGTTAGTTTGTTTGAAAATTGTTTAATATTCTGTTTCATTTGTTCCCAGGGGGAGAAGGGGAAGGCACTTTGGGAGTGCTTAGGCAAGAGGCCCGCGGGCATACATATACCCGTAGCATATTCGCTGTCTAGGCACACTAGGTAAGACCTGGGCGGACCACCCCCTGTATTTTGGTTAGGGCACCAGGTGGTGCTAAATTAGGTAAGTAGTGGGTAGGCAGGTAAGATAGGAGAGGGGGGGGCTTTGAGATTTACTTTCTTTGCTTTGGTTCCGTCCAGCCCCTTTTCCCCATATTACCGTGTAAAGGAATAAAGTCCTTGTAAACGGTACCACATTCTGCTTGTTGTCATTTTTTTACTCGCACCTACAGTCCATACCTTTTTCGCTTCACAGAGAGTTTAGTTGTAGCAGGGTGTTGCGTTCCCTCTTCATAGAGGCGTGCGTAACACATGGCGCCTTAATTAGGTCTATCAAATTAACTGTATTTATTAAATAAGTGGCAATGTAACAGCTTTATTTACATAATGTCTAATATACACTGCGTGTACAAAACATTAAGAACTCCTGCTCTTTCCATCCATGACATAGACTGACCGGGGGAATCCAGGTAAAAGCTATGTTCCCTTATTGATGTCACTTGTTAAATGCAGATGCAAGGGAGAAGAAAGGTTAATAACCCCTTAGGTTGATGTCCGTGCCCCCGCAGAAATCTAATTTGCAAAACAAATCCCCATAAAAATCTGTCAGTTTTAAGCTAGAGATATCTTTTTTTTGTTGTCTCAGTTCACCGCATCCGCCTATGTAACACTTCTGCATCTGCAGTAAAGGTGACAGAGCTATAGTGGTGTTTGTCAGACCATGAGACATCCCGAAATAAAATCGGTCTTCTGACAAAATCGTCTGTAGTGTTCAAACGGTTTACCCTACAAACTATTATGACCCCTCTATGGAAAGATGAGACTCTCACAAACATGATGGTGTTCTACGACCCCCAGAAGCGTCTTGGGACTCGTTTGAAGTCGGTACAACCAATCTGCCAACTTCTATCTGTAGCGTACACTAATATTGTTTTGCTCTAGGACACCCACAGGCATCACAAGACTTGTCTGAAGGTCCCCCGGTACAAGTCGAAAACATGTATGGAAGTATATATGGAGACTGTTCAGTGACAATAAGGGGTTAATTAAATAAATATAAAAAATATGAAATGTTTCCTGATCTTTCTTATATATCTATATATATATATAATGTTTTATGAAATATATATTTTTTTATACTTAATATTCAAAATCAAATGGCAAAATTATCCTCGGTATGACCTTCTTAAAACAATTCCATATAGATTAGGAAGAACAGTTTAGACTGTTTAGTGCCAAAAATAAGGGGGTTAAATACATGTAAAGAACGAACAACTCAATATTAGGAAGATATTCCTAATGTTTGGTATACTCAGTGTATATATTGCTAATTAATATAATCCTAATCTACCACAGAGTTTCAAGACAATTTGACACAACTGTGGGAAGCATTGGAGATAAAACGGGCCAACATCCCTTTGGAACACTTCTAAGACTTTGTCTTATTTCATTTGACCTTTATTTAACTTTATTTAACAGTTATGAAAAAAATCTTATTTTCAATGACAGCCTAGGAACATGGGCCGAATGACAGATTTTTACCTTGTACTTTGATCTTGCAACCTTTCGGTTACTTGCCCAACGCTCTAACCACTAGGCTACCTGCCGCCTCGGTGTAGCAGTTATGTAGCAGTTATATTTTGTTGGGAAAGCAGATGTATCTGGACTATAGGTCACCTCTGACTAATTAAGATGGAATTGAAGGTGAAAGCTGTGACAGTCATTACTCTTTCTTTCCAAAGGACAAATCAAGTTGTCATTCACATCCAAGTGATTGGTTCTTTCCACCAGCGTGGCTACACAATACATTTTACCCCCTGGAGTAACTAACTGTCTCCCACATTAGGACACACAATACCTGCAGTCTTCATTGCCAATAGCTGGAGCTGCTTCTTTTCAATGTCAGAAATGACATCTTCAAGTCATTTCATTTTTGTTTTTTACATTTGACATTTTAATCAAATGGATGGAGGCATTATTTGTCTTCTGGATTATTCTCAACAATTTACCGTTCTCCTAGATCTTGAAATATTTATCTGGTTATTTAGGTTTACATCGCTGGACATCCCATCTGTAAGCTATTTAACATCCACCAGTAATCCATTTAAATACTGTCCCTCTTTCAATACAGCACTTGATTATTACAGTGCCTTGCGAAAGTATTCGGCCCCATTGAACTTTGCGACCTTTTGCCACATTTCAGGCTTCAAACATAAAGATATAAAACTGTATTTTTTTGTGAAGAATCAACAACAAGTGGGACACAATCATGAAGTGGAACAACATTTATTGGATATTTCAAACTTTAACAAATCAAAAACTGAAAAATTGGACGTGCAAAATGATTCAACCCCTTTACTTTCAGTGCAGCAAACTCTCTCCAGAAGTTCAGTGAGGATCTCTGAATGATCCAATGTTGACCTAAATGACTAATGATGATAAATACAATCCACCTGTGTGTAATCAAGTCTCCGTATAAATGCACCTGCACTGTGATAGTCTCAGAGGTCCGTTAAAAGCACAGAGAGCATCATGAAGAACAAGGAACACACCAGGCAGGTCCGAGATACTGTTGTGAAGAAGTTTAAAGCCGGATTTGGATACAAAAACATTTCCCAAGCTTTAAACATCCCAAGGAGCACTGTGCAAGCGATAATATTGAAATGGAAGGAGTATCAGACCACTGCAAATCTACCAAGACCTGGCCGTCCCTCTAAACTTTCAGCTCATACAAGGAGAATACTGATCAGAGATGCAGCCAAGAGGCCCATGATCTCTCTGGATGAACTGCAGAGATCTACAGCTGAGGTGGGAGACTCTGTCCATAGGACAACAATCAGTCGTATATTGCACAAATCTGGCCTTTATGGAAGAGTGGCAAGAAGAAAGCCATTTCTTAAAGATATCCATAAAAAGTGTTGTTTAAAGTTTGCCACAAGCCACCTGGGAGACACACCAAACATGTGGAAGAAGGTGCTCTGGTCAGATGAAACCAAAATTGAACTTTTTGGCAACAATGCAAAACGTTATGTTTGGCGTAAAAGCAACACAGCTCATCACCCTGAACACACCATCCCCACTGTCAAACATGGTGGTGGCAGCATCATGGTTTGGGCCTGCTTTTCTTCAGCAGGGACAGGAAGATGGTTCAAATTGATGGGAAGATGGATGGAGCCAAATACAGGACCATTCTGGAAGAAAACCTGATGGAGTCTGCAAAAGACCTGAGACTGGGACGGAGATTTGTCTTCCAACAAGACAATGATCCAAAACGTAAAGCAAAATCTACAATGGAATGGTTCAAAAATAAACATATCCAGGTGTTAGAATGGCCAAGTCAAAGTCCAGACCTGAATCCAATCGAGAATCTGTGGAAAGAACTGAAAACTGCTGTTCACAAATGCTCTCCATCCAACCTCACTGAGCTCGAGCTGTTTTGCAAGGAGGAATGGGAAAAAATGTCAGTCTCTCGATGTGCAAAACTGATAGAGACATACCCCAAGCGACTTACAGCTGTAATCGCAGCAAAAGGTGGCGCTACAAAGTATTAACTTAAAAGGGGCTGAATAATTTTGCACGCCCAATTTTTCAGTTTTTTGTTAAAAAGGTTTGAAATATCCAATAAATGTCGTTCCACTTCATGATTGTTTCCCACTTGTTGTTGATTCTTCACAAAAAAATACAGTTTTATATCTTTATGTTTGAAGCCTGAAATGTGGAAAAAGGTCGCAAAGTTCAAGGGGGCCGAATACTTTCGCAAGGCACTGTATGTGGCTTTGAGTTCTCACAGTTTACAAGGCCAGCCTGCTTGTAACCCAAAACTGTCCTTCTGACAGAAAAGTTTTTTTTCTCCCGCAGAAAGGCACTGATGTTGCAATGAGTCGGTTTCTTTGAAGCGAAAGAGTATGCAGCAAACACATCCAAGCACCTAATGAACAGCCTAGCAGAGTAGCACAATGCTTTTGTTCTGTTCCTCCAAGTCTGGGGGGATGTGGTGGGAGATGTGAGGGGTTTTGATGTTGAGTCATTTATTCTGGGCTGTCAGACTCCTCTGCTTTTTCTCCTCGTCCCCTTTTGTCTCTCTAACACTCGTCAGATCCCAAGACGTACGGGCAGCCCACATTTATTTAGCTCCGTTGTGAAGCAATCTGCTCTGCCTTGTGAGTGCGCATTCACTGGTGGTGTGCAGGGTGGCTTCACAATATCACTCTTCTCCCTCTTCTTCAAAGGCTGTGTTTTAAAGCCATGGTTAGTGTGCCTCTCTCATGCTGCTCTTGTCACTTAATAAGTGTTCTTCTTTCAGCAGGACTTTTGGAACAACAAGACAGGGCTTGGTTACGGAGAGGAGATGCAGTGCATTCTACAGTGATTGCAGATGCTCACAGATAATGTGGAGTATGTCTCAGACATCTCTGGCCATTCCCATCTTATCTCTTAACTGTAGAACATCCAACATGACTTGAATTGAGTGATGACAAACATTAAATAACTGCATTGTCAAGATCTTACCAATGTGTTGCAGCCGTCTCCGAGAATATACTTCAGGTGAGTAATACAATGCCACTCACACGGGTATACTTAGTGGAATAATCATAGTACCTCCTACATGGTTTATGTACTGACTTACAAACCTTGTACTTAAAGCCACAACCCCTAATCTCTATTTCCTCCCACTGTGCACCATGAACATTGGTGTTTGTAAACAGAGGGGTGGTGTTTTTATTTTATTTACTTGTTTGTTTTGGTTGTTTATTAGTATCCCCATTAGCTTTTGCAGAAACAGCAGCTACTCTTCCCGGGATCCACTATTAACACATACATCACAAGTAACAAAACACCGATACACTGATAGATAAGAAACAACGCAATAGAAACAATACAACAACAAAAATAATGTGTGTGTATGTGCTTGTGTGTCCCTCACAGTTCCGCCGTTTCATGAGATGTTGTGTAATATGTTTTTTAAAGGTCATTTGCTGTTTGCTTGAGTAATTTAAGATGGAGTTCCTTTCGATCATGGCTCTGTAAAATACTGTGAGTTGCCGTAAATTCGTTTTGAAACTTGGGGACTGTGAAGAGACCCCTAGTGACCCCTGGTGTCTTGTGGGGTATGTATGGGTGTGTGAGCTGAATTTTTATTTTGTTTATTTTTTATTTCACCTTTATTTAAGAAGGTAGGCTAGTTGAGAACAAGTTCTCATTTACAACTTCGACCTGGCCAAGATAAAGCATAGCAGTGTGAACAGACAGTAACACAGAATTACACATGGAGTAAACAATAAACAAGTCAATAACACAGTAGAAAAAAAAGAGTCTATATACATTGTGTGCAAAAGGCATGAGGAGATAGGCGAATAATTACAATTTAGCAGATTAACACTGGAGTGATAAATGATCAGATGGTCATGTGCAGGTAGATACTGGTGTGCAAAAGAGCAGAAAAGTAAAGAAATAAAAGCAGTATGGGGATGAGGTAGGTAAATTGGGTGGGCTATTTACCAATGGACTATGTACAGCTGCAGCGATCGGTTAGCTGCTCAGATAGCTGATGTTTGAAGTTGGTGAGGGAGATAAAAGTCTCCAACTTCAACGATTTTTGCAATGTATGGCATTTAAGTTCGTTTGGAGGTTAGATAGCACAGTGTCCAAGGAAGGGCCAGAAGTATACAGAATGGTGTCGTCTGCGTAGAGGTGGATCAGGGAATCGCCTGCAGCAAGAGCAACATCATTGATATATACAGAGAAAAGAGTCAGTCCGAGAATTGAACCCTTTGGCACCCCCATAGAGACTGCCAGAGAACCGGACAACATGCCCTCCGATTTGACACACTGAACTCTGTCTGCAAAGTAGTTGGAGAAGCAGGCAAGGCAGTCATTAGAAAAACCGAGGCTGCTGAGTCTGCCGATAAGAATATGGTGATTGACAGAGTCGAAAGCCTTGGCCAGGTCGATGAAGACGGCTGCACAGTACTGTCTTTTATCGATGCCGGTTATAATATCGTTTAGTACCTTTAGCGTGGCTGAGGTGCAACCGTGACAGGCTCGGAAACCAGATTGCACAGCGGAGAAGGTACGGTGGGATTCGAGATGGTCAGTGATCTGTTTGTTGATTTGGCTTTCGAAGACCTTAGATAGGCAGGACAGGATGGATATAGGTCTGTAACAGTTTGGGTCCAGGGTGTCTCCCCCTTTGAAGAGGGGGATGACTGCGGCAGCTTTCCAGTCCTTTGGGATCTCAGACGATATGAAAGAGAGGTTGAACAGGCTGGGGTTGCGACATTGGCGGCGGATAGTTTCAGAAATAGAGGGTCCAGATTGTCAAGCCCAGCTGATTTGCTCTTTCAGAACGTCTGCTATCTGGATTTGGGTAAAGGAGAAGCTGGGGAGGCTTGGGCGAGTAGCTGCGGGGGGTGGAGCTGTTGGCCGAGGTTGGAGTAGCCAGGAGGAAGGCATGGCCAGTCGTTGAGAAAAGCTTATTGTTTTCGATTATCATGGATTTATCGGTGGTGACCGTGTTACCTAGCCTCAGTGCAGTGGGCAGGTGGGAGGAGGTGCTCTTGTTCTCCATGGACTTTACAGTGTCCCAGAACTTTTTGGAGTTAGAGCTACAGGATGCAAATTTTTGCTTGAAAACTCTGGCCTTTGCTTTCCTGACTAACTGCGTGTATTGGTTCCTGACTTCCCTGAACAGTTGCATATCGCGGGGACTATTCGATGCTATTGCAGTCCGCCACAGAATGTTTTTGTGCTGGTCGAGGGCAGTCAGGTCTGGAGTGAACCAGGGGCTATATCTGTTCTTAGTTCTGCATTTTTTGAATGGAGCATGCTTATCTAAGATGGTGAGGAAGTTACTTTTAAAGAATGACCAGGCATCCTCAACTGACGGGATGAGGTCAATATCCTTCCAGGATACCCGGGCCAGGTCGATTAGAAAGGACAGCTCGCAGAAGTGTTTTAGGGAGTGTTTGACAGTGATTAGGCGTGGTCGTTTGACTGCGGACCCGTAGCGGTTACAGGCAATGAGGCAGTGATCGCTGAGATCCTGATTGAAGACAGCGGAGGTGTATTTGGAAGGCCAGTTGGTCAGGATAACGTCTATGAGGGTGCCCTTGTTTACAGATTTAGAGTTGTACGTGGTGGGTTCCTTGATGATTTGTGTGAGATTGAGGGCATCTAGCTTAGATTGTAGGACTGCCGGGGTGTTAAGCATATCCCAGTTTAGGTCACCTAACAGAACAAACTCTGAAGCTAGATGGGGGGCGATCAATTCACAAATGGTGCCCAGGGCACAGGTGGGAGCTGAGAGGGGTTGGTAGCAGGCGGCAACAGTGAGAGACTTATTTCTGGAGAGATTCATTTTTAAAATTAGAAGTTCGAACTGTTTGGGTATGGACCTGGAAAGTATGACATTATTTTGCAGGCTATCTCTGCAGTAGACTGCAACTCCTCCCCCTTTGGCAGTTCTATCTTGACGGAAAATGTTATAGTTTGGTATGGAAATCTCCAAATTTTTGGTGGCCTTCCTAAGCCAGGATTCAGACACAGCAAGGACATCAGGGTTGGCAGAGTGTGCTAAAGCAGTGAGTAAAACAAACTTAGGGAGGAGGCTTCTGATGTTGACATGCATGAAACCAAGGCTTTTTCGATCACAGAAGTCAACAAATGAGGGTGCCTGGGGACATGCAGGGCCTGGGTTTACCTCCACGTCACCCGCGGAACAGAGGAGGAGTAGAATGAGGGTGCGGCTAAAGGCTATCAAAACTGTTAGCCTAGTGCGTTGGGGACAAAGATTAAAAGGAGCAGATTTCTGGGCTTGGTAGAATATATTCAGGGCATAATGCGCAGACAGGGGTATGGTGGGGTGCGGGTACAGCGGAGATAAGCCCAGGCACTGGGTGATGATAAGTGGTTGTATCTCTGGACATGCTGGCTGTAATGGGTGAGGTCACCGCATGTGTGGGAGGTGGGACAAATGAGGTATCAGAGGTATGAAGAGTGGAACTAGGGGGTCCATTGTAAACTAAAACAATGATAACTAACCTGAACAACAGTATACAAGGCATATTGACATTTGAGAGAGACATACAGCGAGGCATAAAGTAATCACAGGTGTTGATTTGGAGAGCTATCTAAAACAATAGGTGAGACAACAACAGCTAATCAGCTAACACAACAACAGCAGGTAAAATGGCGATGACTAGGCAGAGAGGGTCTGATTAACTACACACAGATCCTGAGTTCGCGGCTGGGGCCGACAGATAAACAATAAATAAACAGAATGGAGTACCGTGATTAATGGACAGTCCAGTAGGCATCAACTATGTAGCCAAGTGATCATAGTGTCCAGGGGGCAGCAGTAGATGGAACAGGGAAGCCCCACTACGCTAGCGACACGGCATCTGCTCCGACGGAGGCCGGATGAAGGCACAGGGGATGGAGTATTCGTCGGCAGACCAGTCGTGGTGGTGCAGCGGGGCACCCTGTTGACAGAGAATCCAAGCAAGATGGCGAAAGAGGTATTGTGGAATTTAGTTTGCTAGCCGGGAGATGTGCCTGGCTCACGGCTAACTGGTGCTAGCTTCGTGGCAGTGGCGTTAGCCACTATATCCAATCGGTTGCAGTGGTGATCCGGTGCCAAGGTCCAGTTTACATCAAGGATCCGGTGGAGTTTTGGGCTCTAGCCGTGTATGAGTGGGGTTCGGGTGAACAGCTGAGTAGGCCGGGAGGTGGGCCTCAGGGAATAGCTTCGATACTGGGTGCCAAGGTGAGTGAAAGTTACCTGTGACCTAGCTAGCTGCAAGCTGTGAGCTAGCTAGCTAGCTGCAAGCTAGCAGTGAAGATCAGAAGTAGTGGTCCAGGGATTACGGCAGGAATCCGGCGTTGTTGTGGAGAGACAGTCCGATATTGGTAGACAAGTGATATTGGTAGACAGGCGAGTATTATCCAGGCTAAAAACAGGGCTGGTATCTGTGGAGAAGGTAAAAGCCGCTAGCAGTGGCTAACAATGACTAAATAGCTTGTAGCTAATTAGCTGGTTAGCTTCTGGAGGTTCTTGAATGTGTTCTAAAATTGAAAATAATAGCGATTCCGTATCACATTGGGTGAGGCAGGTTACCGGAAGGTATAATCGAATAAAAAAATTGAGAAGAGATTGAAAATAAATTGAAATATATATACAAAAAATACAAAAAAAATACAAAAGTACACGAGAGGACAAAACAAACACGTCTTCACTACTACGCCATTATTTGACAATATGGCATTTTCATCACAGTAATATTTCTCATAAAAACTAGGAGATGCAGTTAATCTCTCATCAACACTCAACCATGAAAGACTATCATGCATGTCGTTGATGTTAGTTGTGAATGTGCAGTTAAGGGCAAGGCGTCCTGCTTTATTTTGAGCCAGCTACAGCTTTACTACGTCTTTCTTAGCTGCACCTGACCATATTACCGGACAGCAATCAAGAGGGGACAAGACCAGAGCCTAAATAACTAGTACTTAGTCAATGGTCATACCCTTTATGCACAACTTTAGATCTTAGAGAATATTTTGAACAAAATACAATGCTTTTAGTTTTAGATGTATTTAAGACCAGTTTATGAAATAAATAACATTTGATTTGATTATGAATCACCCATTCTGATACTTACTCCTTATGTAGCATTTCAGTGAGCTCAGTGGCTTTTGGTGCTGACATTTAGAGTGTGGAATCATACATATACTGTACATGGTCATTCTAGCTCTGTGTAAGACCAGTGGCAAGACTTAATACAAAAATTAGAGAAGAGTAACAGCCTAACTGTACAGTAAATATCTGCTGCTAGAGAAGCTTCCATTTTTTATCTTTATTTAACTAGGCAAGTCAGTTAAGAACAAATTCTTATTTTCAATGACAGCCTAGGAACAGTGGGTTAACTGCCTGTTCAGGGGCAGAACGACAAAGTTGTACCTTGTCAGCTCGGGGTTTTTGAACTTGCAACCTTCCGGTTACTAGTCCAACACTCTAACCACTAGGCTACAATCTCTGGGTTCAATTGGATAAATAATGCTCCAACAGAGAGTAATAGGATACGGCATGTGTCAAAATTGATTGATTGCTGACCTTATGACCTAATGACATGTACAGAATATGTGCCCCCGCCCCGCCCCCCCCCCCTGTTCGTGTGGTCATGTGTTAGAGGGTGTTTGAACTTTTGGGGCCCATGCCCCCCTCCACCCACCCCAGTTTTATCTCCCTTATGGTTGTTATCTATGAAGCAGGAATGTCTGGGGCTATAGATAGCGCTGGGACATAGGCATTATAAATGTCCAGAACAAGCCATTTTTAAGACCTGAATATGTGTGTGTGTGGGTGTGTGTGAGAAACAAGGAATGTGTGTGGGTGTGTGTGTGTGTTAGAAACAAGGTCCCTTGGGCATTGTGTCCATTTCAGGCTTTAAACAACAATTAAACAGCCATCTAAATAATGTTTCTCAGCCTAGTTTCCTATTGAGTTCTCTTTATATGTACAGGCACAGAGCTTCCAGATGGCTCCAGCCTAAGGATTTTCAGTGCATGTACACACGGGGAGATTAGAACCCCAAAGAAAAGATCCTAAAGGTACTTTCAGATTCAGGTTTATCATGACAGCCGCTTTATGAAAGGCATTTACTTATGGCTAAACAGCTTCTACACAGTTTATTAATTAATGCTGTGGGATGAAATTAGGTGTTTCTAGGAGGTCTTAAACAGATCTACAGTGAAACAAACATGTACACTTACACACATATTTATTGACTTTTAAAAAGACCACAGTAACATGACAGAATTTGTGCAAAGGCAACAAAATCTGCTAGGGGATATTAAATGTACAACAGTAGTATTCTGTAACAAGCAATACGTGTTAAACATGAGGCACATGCAATCATGACCGCCTCTTTATGAAAGGCCTTTAATTAGGTGTTTCTAGGAGGGCTTAAACAAATATACAGTGAAACAAACATGGACACTTTACACACATTTTTATTGACTTTTAAAAAGACCACAGTAACATGACAGAATTTGTGCAAAGGCAACGAAATCTGCTAGGGGATATTAAATGTACAACAGTAGTATTCTGTAACAAGCAATACGTGTTAAACATAAGGGACATGCAATCATGACAGCTGCTTTATGAAAGGCCTTTACTTATGGCTAAACAGCTTCTACACAGCTTATTAATTAATGCTGTGGGATGAAATTAGGTGTTTCTAGGAGGTCTTAAACAGATCTACAGTGAAACAAACATGTACACTCTACACACATATTTATTGACTTTTAAAAAGACCACAGTAACATGACAGAATTTGTGCAAATGCGACGAAATCGGCTAGTAGATATTAAATGTACAACAGTAGTATTCGGTAACAAGCAATACGTGTTAAACATGAGGCACAGGCAATCATGACAGCCTCTTTATGAAAGGCCTTTAACTATGGCTAAACAGTTTTCTACACATCTTATTCATTAATGATGTGGGCATACCCAGGATTTACAGGCAGGACGTTTGATCTACACAGGGAGGGAAAACTTACGGAGTTATGATGGAGCGGGCAAGCGTCTTTGAGTTGGTGAATTCGAAACGAATAATGGTCTTGTAGCTCCCTTCAGTAACCACGAGCACAACCGTTCCATGATTTTAACTGGCGGCTTTATTCTGTAGTTTCAGTGAGAATTATCCCCTTCAGTGAGAACTATAAAGTAAATTAAAAATACAGTTAAGCACACTCTTACAACATTATCTTAGGAGTGACTTATTAGCTTGGTATAACTCTGAAGTGCTTACATACATAACAGTTTAACTGGCGTTATAACGGGTTCAGATTAAACACATGAATAAAGGAAAAAATACCTCATTGGCTGCTTATTACAGAAGGGAGGAAATCAAACTTCACACTTATTATTCCTGGCATGAATTCACACTTCATCCTAACATACACTCTTCAACCTTTATGAACTACACCCGATGACATGAAAACTTAGCTAACGCAGCGCAGGATTGCCTTCCCTACAAAAGTGTGTTGCTACAATAAGGATCCCCAGTTACAACAGTATTAGCTACGTAGTTCCGCTTGTATTATGTGCGGACACATAAACAATACAAACAAAAGACAACGACATAACCTGTAAGTCTAACTGTCAGTTACAGGTCGGGGCTAACAGGACCCTTTATCTGTAAGAAATAGTAAACATTTTGGAATTATAACATGTGTTAAAATGTAGGTACTAAATATTTTGAATTAAATCACTGGTTTTAAAAATGTATCTCACACTTTAACGATAGGGGAAGAGGTCATTTCATATTTCGTTTTACTGGGGGTTATTAACTTTATGGAAAACAATATTCACACAAACAACACCGCTTAGAGCAGCTTGGAGATTATTAGCCATGTAAGCGGGGAGCAAAAGAGCGGATTTAACCAACTCTGTACAAACCCCGACACGGGGTATGATAACTCTGACGCGTACGTCTAATGATTATTGTAGATGTTTACAACTGAGGGAGTTGACAGTAGGTCAATGAGATGTATAAAGGCAAATTGACATAACGGACCTCAAAGACCAACAGCCTACTTAATAATATAGAATGCAGGGGTGTGTAATGAACATGTAACCATTATAAAACTAAAACAAAAAAAAAGTCTCGAAACCCACACATAGTTAGGGACAGAACGTGGAGCATATACTTTAACACTGTTACCACAGCTTTAGCGCAAACCCACAGCCCCGAATATTTAGCTGCCAGGACAGATTAAAAAAGAGATGTGAATAAGGGAATCCCGCCTAATAGATATTTCTGAAGGCTACTGGACATAGGTGACTGGGAAGCGACTGTTAGACGTAGATTCTCAGAAGCAATTTATAGTCTTTCCTACAATGGTATGTTATAAAGTTTGTAATAATGTACAACTGTAGGTCTCCAATGTTTTTACATAAAAACACTAATGATGCATGTTTAAATAGTAGTACAATTTGGTAATTAATTCGAACATGTCTTTAAAAAGTTAGTACTATATATTTTGGGTCTTAAATCAATGGTTTTAAAACAGTATCTCACCCTTTAACGAAGGGAAAATGTCCTTTCCAGCCATCAACCACGTCTGTCACGAAGAAAAAAATACAGAAAATCCGGGTGCGTGCGTGAGTGAGTGTGCGGTACAACTGTAGGCCTCCAATGTTTTTACATAAAATACTAATGATTCTTGTTTAAATAGTAGTACAATTTGGTCATTAATTCTAACACGTCTTTAAAACGTATGTACTAAATATTTTGGAATTAAATCACTGGTTTAAAAAATGTATCTCACCCTTTAACGATAGGAAAATGTCCTTTCCCGACATCACCCCGGTCTGTCACGAAGAAAAAAGACACGGAAAATCAGGGTGCGTGCATGAGTGTGCGTGTGACGGAGCAGCAGGAGTGTGTGTGTGTGTGTGTGTTTGTTTCAAAAACAAAGGGTGTGGGTGTGTGTTCAACAGGGGCCCAAGCATGTAGCCCCATTCTATCTGTAGAGAATCGTTTGAAACCAAGGTGTGCACTATCATGCATAAGGCATGTCGAGATATCAGCCGACCACCCGGGGTTAAACATAGATACCTCTAATCTGCGGCCGGTGACCCCCACCCGGTTGCAGACAGAATGTCACGACATCCCCTCCTGTTGTTTGAATTCATAGCCTTTGTTCTCTAAACCAAATATCCTGTATCGGAGGAACCGATGAAACAGACAGTATTAGGTCTTTTTGTATGAAAGGTCTACGAACGTTGGAACATCTACAACTATTGAAGATGCAAAAAGGAGTTTTCAGAAAAACATTTGGTTTGCAGATATGTATTATTATAAAAATAATATAAGATTATTATCATAATCTAAAACACTTTAAAGGAGCTCTAATTCAAACATGCAAGGATATATATATATATATATATATATATATATATATATATATATATATATATATATATATATATATGATACGATTACCCACTTTAAAACTGTTGCTGCAAAATCACTTCTCAATGGGTGTACATTTCAAGCTTTCAACAACAATAAACCAACCAGCTCAATAATGTTTCTCAGACTTACACACTGTTGAGTTTTCCTAGTTAGTAAAGAAACAACCACTAAGTCAAAACTACACGAATTGCCATTATTTTAGTTAACAGCCACCCATGGTTGAATTTGGTACTTTTTCTTTGTACATGCACCAAGCCTCCAAGGGGGGTGACAACCGTATTCTAATGAGAAATATAGTCTAATAAAACAAATGTCTGCATAATGAAAGACATGGAAACTGTAGCCAACAATGTATTTTGAGCTGTTTTAAACGGGGATATTGTCAGTAAGGTCACAAACTAACAATAGACAATAGTTATTGTGGGCGGTTTAGGGTTAAAATATAGGGGAAGGATCAGGAATGTTAGAGATTTGGTCACTGGGCGATTTTGAAAGAGCGAGATTAGAACCACAAAGTAATAGGGTGGTAAGAGATCCTAAAGGTAATTTCATATTTCGGTTTAGGTGTTATTAACTTTATGGAAAACAATATTCCCACTATGTGGATTATAAACATGTACGTACATAGAGAGCCAACACATCAAGTATAACAGGGATGAGTGGGGATTCATAGTACAGCAGGAGGCTTCTGTAACCTGCAATACGTGTTAAATATGTTTTACATACATCCATGACTGAATGGTTTCACAAACTACCTTTAAAGATTTTGTAAGAAAGTTGTAACAGGCCTCATTCACCAGTCTAGAGATGAACCCAGAGACACCAAAAACATCAACGTTTAGACCAGCTTGGAGATTATTACCCATGTAAGGGGGGAGCAAAGATGACAACCGTATACCTAATGAGAAATATAGTCTAATAAAACAAATGTCGGCATAATGAAAGACATGAAAACTGTAGCCAACAATGTATTTTGAGCTGTTTTAAACGGGGACATTGTCAGTAAGGTCACTGAGACTAACAATAGACAATAGTTATTGTGGGCGGTTTAGGGTTAAAATATATGGGAAGGATCAGGAATGTTAGAGATTTGGTCACTGGGGCAAAAGAGGGAGATTAGAACCACAAAGTAAGAGGGTGGTAATTGATAGGTGTTCAATTCTGTGGCCTGAGAATCCAAAATACTTTGCACAACATATACATTAACCATGAAAACGGGAGTTACCCATGATATACACTATTGTGTTCTATGTTGGTAGGTCTAATAAACAGATATATTGTATACATTGATAATATTATTTTGTCAGAAATTCAAGCCGTTGATACAGTTGTGTACTCTATCGCCCGCCCTGCTGCTCGTGCTCTATCTGAACTACATTATGCATATTATTCTAATGATTGAAGTGTATCAAGCTATTAAGCTGACTTAAAAACATATTTATGATTTAGTTCATTCAGAAGCTGAATATAAAAAGTGTGGCTTCTTACATAGAAATGGGTCAGGCCTCTTGCTCAATAGCACAAAGCCGATCATTCACTCTATGTTCTTACTGGTTCTAGACTATGTTGAAATAATCTAAATGAATGCAGCGACCCCTTCATTAAAAACTATTGATGCATTTGACCGTAGAGGTAAATCAGCTCTTTGCTCCCCCCTTACATGGGTAATAATCTCCAAGCTGGTCTAAACGTTGATGTTTTTGGTGTCTCTGGGTTCATCTCTAGACTGGTGAATGAGGCCTGTTACAACTTTCTTACAAAACCTTTAAAGGTAGTTTGTGAAACCATTCAGTCATGGATATATGTAAAACATATTTAACACGTATTGCAGGTTACAGAAGCCTCCTGTTGTACTATGAATCACCACTCATCCCTGTTATATCTTGATGTGTTGGCTCTCTATGTACGTACATGTTTATAATCCACATAGTGGGAATATTGTTTTCCATAAAGTTAATAACACCTAAACCGAAATATGAAATTACCTTTAGGATCTCTTACCACCCTCTTACTTTGTGGTTCTAATCTCCCTCTTTCAAAATCGCCTCAGTGACCAAACATTCAGTCATGGATGTATGTAAAACATATTTAACACGTATTGCAGGTTACAGAAGCCTCCTGTTGTACTATGAATCACCACTCATCCCTGTTATATCTTGATGTGTTGGCTCTTTATGTACGTACATGTTTATAATCCACATAGTGGGAATATTGTTTTCCATAAAGTTAATAACACCTAAACCGAAATATGAAATTACCTTTAGGATCTCTTACCACCCTCTTACTTTGTGGTTCTAATCTCCCTCTTTTGCCCCAGTGACCAAATCTCTAACATTCCTGATCCTTCCCATATATTTTAACCCTAAACCGCCCACAATAACTATTGTCTATTGTTAGTCTCAGTGACCTTACTGACAATGTCCCCGTTTAAAACAGCTCAAAATACATTGTTGGCTACAGTTTTCATGTCTTTCATTATGCCGACATTTGTTTTATTAGACTATATTTCTCATTAGGTATACGGTTGTCATCTTTGCTCCCCCCTTACATGGGTAATAATCTCCAAGCTGGTCTAAACGTTGATGTTTTTGGTGTCTCTGGGTTCATCTCTAGACTGGTGAATGAGGCCTGTTACAACTTTCTTACAAAATCTTTAAAGGTAGTTTGTGAAACCATTCAGTCATGGATGTATGTAAAACATATTTAACACGTATTGCAGGTTACAGAAGCCTCCTGCTGTACTATGAATCCCCACTCATCCCTGTTATACTTGATGTGTTGGCTCTCTATGTACGTACATGTTTATAATCCACATAGTCGGAATATTGTTTTCCATAAAGTTAATAACACCTAAACCGAAATATGAAATTACCTTTAGGATCTCTTACCACCCTATTACTTTGTGGTTCTAATCTCGCTCTTTCAAAATCGCCCCAGTGACCAAATCTCTAACATTCCTGATCCTTCCCCTATATTTTAACCCTAAACCGCCCACAATAACTATTGTCTATTGTTAGTTTGTGACCTTACTGACAATATCCCGTTTAAAACAGCTCAAAATACATTGTTGGCTACAGTTTCCATGTCTTTCATTATGCAGACATTTGTTTTATTAGACTATATTTCTCATTAGGAATACGGTTGTCACCCCCCTTGGAGGCTTGGTGCATGTACAAAGAAAAAGTACCAAATTCAACCATGGGTGGCTGTTAACTAAAATAATTTTTCGTGTAGTTTTGACTTAGTGGTTGTTTCTTTACTAACTAGGAAAACTCAACAGTGTGTAAGTCTGAGAAACATTATTGAGCTGGTTGGTTTATTGTTGTTGAAAGCTTGAAATGTACACCCATTGAGAAGTGATTTTGCAGCAACAGTTTTAAAGTGGGTAATCGTATCATATATATATATATATATATATATATATATATATATATATATATATATCCTTGCATGTTTGAATTAGAGCTCCTTTAAAGTGTTTTAGATTATGATAATAATCTTATATTATTTTTATAATAATACATATCTGCAAACCAAATGTTTTTCTGAAAACTCCTTTTTGCATCTTCAATAGTTGTAGATGTTCCAACGTTCGTAGACCTTTCATACAAAAATACCTAATACTGTCTGTTTCATCGGTTCCTCCGATACAGGATATTTGGTTTAGAGAACAAAGGCTATGAATTCAAACAACAGGAGGGGATGTCGTGACATTCTGTCTGCAACCGGGGTGGGGGGGGGGTCACCGGCCGCAGATTAGAGGTATCTATGTTTAACCCCGGGTGGTCGGCTGATATCTCGACATGCCTTATGCATGATAGTGCACACCTTGGTTTCAAACGATTCTCTACAGATAGAATGGGGCTACATGCTTGGGCCCCTGTTGAACACACACCCACACCCTTTGTTTTTGAAACAAACACACACACACACACACACTCCTGCTGCTCCGTCACACGCACACTCATGCACGCACCCTGATTTTCCGTGTCTTTTTTCTTCGTGACAGACCGGGGTGATGTCGGGAAAGGACATTTTCCTATCGTTAAAGGGTGAGATACATTTTTTAAACCAGTGATTTAATTCCAAAATATTTAGTACATACGTTTTAAAGACGTGTTAGAATTAATGACCAAATTGTACTACTATTTAAACAAGAATCATTAGTATTTTATGTAAAAACATTGGAGGCCTACAGTTGTACCAACACTCACTCACGCACGCACCCGGATTTTCTGTATTTTTTCTTCGTGACAGACGTGGTTGATGGCTGGAAAGGACATTTTCCCTTCGTTAAAGGGTGAGATACTGTTTTAAAACCATTGATTTAAGACCCAAAATATATAGTACTAACTTTTAAAGACATGTTCGAATTAATTACCAAATTGTACTACTATTTAAACATGCATCATTAGTGTTTTTATGTAAAAACATTGAGACCTACAGTTGTACATTATTACAAACTTTATAACATACCATTGTAGGAAAGACTATAAATTGCTTCTGAGAATCTACGTCTAACAGTCGCTTCCCAGTCACCTATGTCCAGTAGCCTTCAGAAATATCTATTAGGAGGGATTCCCTTATTCACATCTCTTTTTTAATCTGTCCTGGCAGCTAAATATTCGGGGCTGTGGGTTTGCGCTAAAGCTGTGGTAACAGTGTTAAAGTATATGCTCACGTTCTGTCCCTAACTATGTGTGGGTTTGAGACATTTTTTTTTTGTTTTAGTTTTATAATGGTTACATGTTCATTACACACCCCTGCATTCTATATTATTAAGTAGGCTGTTGGTCTTTGAGGTCCGTTATGTCAATTTGCCTTTATACATCTCATTGACCTACTGTCAACTCCCTCAGTTGTAAACATCTACAATAATCATTAGACGTACGCGTCAGAGTTATCATACCCCGTGTCGGGGTTTGTACAGAGTTGGTTAAATCCGCTCTTTTGCTCCCCGCTTACATGGCTAATAATCTCCAAGCTGCTCTAAGCGGTGTTGTTTGTGTGAATATTGTTTTCCATAAAGTTAATAACCCCCTAAAACGAAATATGAAATGACCTCTTCCCCTATCGTTAAAGTGTGAGATACATTTTTAAAACCAGTGATTTAATTCAAAATATTTAGTACCTACATTTTAACACATGTTATAATTCCAAAATGTTTACTATTTCTTACAGATAAAGGGTCCTGTTAGCCCCGACCTGTAACTGACAGTTAGACTTACAGGTTATGTCGTTGTCTTTTGTTTGTATTGTTTATGTGTCCTGTGCGGAAAATGATAATACAAGCGGAACTACGTAGCTAATACTGTTGTAACTGGGGATCCTTATTGTAGCAACACACTTTTGTAGGGAAGGCAATCCTGCGCTGCGTTAGCTAAGTTTTCATGTCATCGGGTGTAGTTCATAAAGGTTGAAGAGTGTATGTTAGGATGAAGTGTGAATTCATGCCAGGAATAATAAGTGTGAAGTTTGATTTCCTCCCTTCTGTAATAAGCAGCCAATGAGGTATTTTTTCCTTTATTCATGTGTTTAATCTGAACCCGTTATAACGCCAGTTAAACTGTTATGTATGTAAGCACTTCAGAGTTATACCAAGCTAATAAGTCACTCCTAAGATAATGTTGTAAGAGTGTGCTTAACTGTATTTTTAATTTACTTTATAGTTCTCACTGAAGGGGATAATTCTCACTGAAACTACAGAATAAAGCCGCCAGTTAAAATCATGGAACAGTTGTGCTCGTGGTTACTGAAGGGAGCTACAAGACCATTATTCGTTTGAATTCACCAACTCAAAGACGCTTGCCCGCTCCATCATAACTCCGTAAGTTTTCCCTCCCTGTGTAGATCAAACGTCCTGCCTGTAAATCCTGGGTATGCCCACATCATTAATGAATAAGATGTGTAGAAAACTGTTTAGCCATAGTTAAAGGCCTTTCATAAAGAGGCTGTCATGATTGCCTGTGCCTCATGTTTAACACGTATTGCTTGTTACCGAATACCACTGTTGTACATTTAATATCTACTAGCCGATTTCGTCGCATTTGCACAAATTCTGTCATGTTACTGTGGTCTTTTTTAAAAGTCAATAAATATGTGTGTAGAGTGTACATGTTTGTTTCACTGTAGATCTGTTTAAGACCTCCTAGAAACACCTAATTTCATCCCACAGCATTAATTAATAAGCTGTGTAGAAGCTGTTTAGCCATAAGTAAAGGCCTTTCATAAAGCAGCTGTCATGATTGCATGTCCCTTATGTTTAACACGTATTGCTTGTTACAGAATACTACTGTTGTACATTTAATATCCCCTAGCAGATTTCGTTGCCTTTGCACAAATTCTGTCATGTTACTGTGGTCTTTTTAAAAGTCAATAAAAATGTGTGTAAAGTGTCCATGTTTGTTTCACTGTATATTTGTTTAAGCCCTCCTAGAAACACCTAATTAAAGGCCTTTCATAAAGAGGCGGTCATGATTGCATGTGCCTCATGTTTAACACGTATTGCTTGTTACAGAATACTACTGTTGTACATTTAATATCCCCTAGCAGATTTCGTTGCCTTTGCACAAATTCTGTCATGTTACTGTGGTCTTTTTAAAAGTCAATAAATATGTGTGTAGAGTGTACATGTTTGTTTCACTGTAGATCTGTTTAAGACCTCCTAGAAACACCTAATTTCATCCCACAGCATTAATTAATAAACTGTGTAGAAGCTGTTTAGCCATAAGTAAATGCCTTTCATAAAGCGGCTGTCATGATAAACCTGAATCTGAAAGTACCTTTAGGATCTTTTCTTTGGGGTTCTAATCTCCCCGTGTGTACATGCACTGAAAATCCTTAGGCTGGAGCCATCTGGAAGCTCTGTGCCTGTACATATAAAGAGAACTCAATAGGAAACTAGGCTGAGAAACATTATTTAGATGGCTGTTTAATTGTTGTTTAAAGCCTGAAATGGACACAATGCCCAAGGGACCTTGTTTCTAACACACACACACCCACACACATTCCTTGTTTCTCACACACACCCACACACACACACACACATATTCAGGTCTTAAAAATGGCTTGTTCTGGACATTTATAATGCCTATGTCCCAGCGCTATCTATAGCCCCAGACATTCCTGCTTCATAGATAACAACCATAAGGGAGATAAAACTGGGGGTGGAGGGGGCATGGGCCCCAAAAGTTCAAACACCCTCTAACACATGACCACACGAACAGGGGGGGGGGGCGGGGCGGGGCACATATTCTGTACATGTCATCAGGTCATAAGGTCAGCAATCAATCAATTTTGACACATGCCGTATCCTATTACTCTCTTCCAACCATGTGATGGCAGGTGATTCAAAGCCAAAGCAAGTGAGTTTCTTCATTAACAATATATGATCCACATCAAAGGATGCACTGAAATCTAACAATACAGCTCCAACTATCATCTTATTGTCCATGTATTTTAACCAGTCATCTGTCATCAGTGCAGTACAAGTTCAATGCCCTCTACATGCATGCTGAAAGTTAGTAGATAACTTGTTCTCTGAAAAATAGCATTGTATTGGTGTTTGTAAACATAGGGGGGGGTTGAAAAATAAACATTGGTGTTTGTAAACAGAGGGGTGGTGTGCAACATAAACATTGGTGTTTGTAAACAGAGGGGTGGGTATTTGTAACGGCCATTCAGTTATTTAAATTCTGTGGTAACAAATCAAATCAAAGATGAGGGGGCGGTTTCCAAACACTACAAATAACTCAGTGATAGTTACATTTTCTAAGACCCAGCTCTCTATTTACAAACACAACATCTCAGCTAGCACATTTGGTTCTTTTGAAGTTGTGGGAAACTACGTTTTTGGTATCGTTTTGGTTCTGGGAATGAAGCCATACATTTCCTGACCGGTACAATTTTGCCTGTTCTAGGAATCTAGATTTTTAGGTTGCAGGGAGGTTCTGATAACATTTTGCTATGGTTCCCTGAAGGTTTTCCTGGGAGGTTTTATTAACGTTGTGAGAAGAGAAATTATGGATTATTTGGAGGTTTTTACATTTACTGAATGTTTCAGAAAGACTTTTAATAACATTGCTAGCTTAGGCAAGATGTTTTGAACTCCAAGCACAGATAGAAATTCATTTGTTTAGGTATTAATGTAAAAACATTTATTTTTTATTGTGGCACAGCAGCAGTGAGATTTGAACCTATACTGCTCTGTTTTCTATAGATGGAATTAGTCCACTGCGCCACCAGGATGGAGCAAGAATGTCATATTTTTTAACTCAAATCAAATCAAATTTTATTTGTCACATACACATGGTTAGCAGAGGTTAATGCGAGTGTAGCGAAATGCTTGTGCTTCTAGTTCCGACAATGCAGTAATAACCAACAAGTAATCTAACGAACAATTCCAAAACTACTGTCTTATACACAGTGTAAGGGGATAAAGAATATGTACATAAGGATATATGAATGAGTGATGGTGCAGAGCAGCATAGGCAAGATACAGTAGATGGTATATTATATACATATGAGATGAGTATGTAAACAAAGTGGCAGAGTTAAAGTGGCTAGTGATACATGTATTACATAAGGATGCAGTCGATGATATAGAGTACAGTATATACGTATGCATATGAGATGAATAATGTAGGGTAAGTAACATTATATAAGGTAGCATTGTTTAAAGTGGCTAGTGATATATTTACATAATTTCCCATCAATTCCCATTATTAAAGTGGCTGGAGTTGAGTCAGTGTCAGTGTGTTGGCAGCAGCCACTCAATGTTAGTGGTGGCTGTTTAACAGTCTGATGGCCTTGAGATAGAAGCTGTTTTTCAGTCTCTCGGTCCCAGCTTTGATGCACCTGTACTGACCTCGCCTTCTGGATGATAGCGGGGTGAACAGGCAGTGGCTCGGGTGGTTGATGTGCTTGATGATCTTTATGGCCTTCCTGTAACATCGGGTGGTGTAGGTGTCCTGGAGGGCAGGTAGTTTGCCCCCGGTGATGCGTTGTGCAGACCTCACTACCCTCTGGAGAGCCTTACGGTTGAGGGCGGAGCAGTTGCCGTACAAGTCGGTGATACAGCCCGCCAGGATGCTCTCGATTGTGCATCTGTAGAAGTTTGTGAGTGCTTTTGGTGACAAGCCAAATTTCTTCAGCCTCCTGAGGTTGAAGAGGCGCTGCTGCGCCTTCTTCACGATGCGGTCTGTGTGAGTGGACCAATTCAGTTTGTCTGTGATGTGTATGCCGAGGAACTTAAAACTTGCTACCCTCTCCACTACTGTTCCATCGATGTGGATAGGGGGGTGTTCCCTCTGCTGTTTCCTGAAGTCCACAATCATCTCCTTAGTTTTGTTGAAGTTGAGTGTGAGGTTATTTTCCTGACACCACACTCCGAGGGCCCTCACCTCCTCCCTGTTGGCCGTCTCGTCGTTGTTGGTAATCAAGCCTACCACTGTTGTGTCGTCCGCAAACTTGATGATTGAGTTGGAGGCGTGCGTGGCCACGCAGTCGTGGGTGAACAGGGAGTACAGGAGAGGGCTCAGAACGCACCCTTGTGGGGCACCAGTGTTGAGGATCAGCGGGGAGGAGATGTTGTTGCCTACCCTCACCACCTGGGGGGCGGCCCGTCAGGAAGTCCAGTACCCAGTTGCACAGGGCGGGGTCGAGACCCAGGGTCTCGAGCTTGATGCGAGCTTGGAGGTACTATGGTGTTGAATGCCGAGCTGTAGTCGATGAACAGCATTCTCACATAGGTATTCCTCTTGTCCAGATGGGTTAGGGCAGTGTGCAGTGTGGTTGAGATTGCATCGTCTGTGGACCTATTTGGGCGGTAAGCAAATTGGAGTGGGTCTAGGGTGTCAGGTAGGGTGGAGGTGATATGGTCCTTGACTAGTCTCTCAAAGCACTTCATGATGACGGAAGTGAGTGCTACGGGCGGTAGTCGTTTAGCTCAGTTACCTTAGCTTTCTTGGGAACAGGAACAATGGTGGCCCTCTTGAAGCATGTGGGAACAGCAGACTGGTATAGGGATTGATTGAATATGTCCGTAAACACACCCGGCCAGCTGGTCTGCGCATGCTCTGAGGCGCGGCTGGGGATGCCGTCTGGGCCTGCAGCCTTGCGGTTAACACGTTTAAATGTCTTACTCACCTCGGCTGCAGTGAAGGAGAGACCGCATGTTTTCGTTGCAGGCCGTGTCAGTGGCACTGTATTGTCCTCAAAGCGGGCAAAACAAGTTATTTAGTCTGCCTGGGAGCAAGACATCCTGGTCCGTGACTGGGCTGGATTTCTTCTTGTAGTCCGTGATTGACTGTAGACCCTGCCACATGCCTCTTGTGTCTGAGCCGTTGAATTGAGATTCTACTTTGTCTCTGTACTGACGCTTAGCTTGTTTGATAGCCTTGCGGAGGAAATAGCTGCACTGTTTGTATTCGGTCATGTTACCAGTCACCTTGCCCTGATTAAAAGCAGTGGTTCGCGCTTTCAGTTTCACGCAAATGCTGCCATTAATCCACGGTTTCTGGTTAGGGAATGTTTTAATCGTTGCTATGGGAACGACATCTTCAACGCACGCTCTAATGAACTCGCACACCGAATCAGCGTATTCGTCAATATTGTTATCTGACGCAATACGAAACATATCCCAATCCACGTGATGGAAGCAGTCTTGGAGTGTGGAGTCAGCTTGGTCGGACCAGCGTTGGACAGACCTCAGCGTGGGAGCCTCTTGTTTTAGTTTCTGTCTGTAGGCAGGGATCAACAAAATGGAGTCGTGGTCAGCTTTTCCGAAAGGGGGGCGAGGCAGGGCCTTATATGCGTCGCGGAAGTTAGAGTAACAATGATCCAAGGTTTTTCCACCCCTGGTTGCGCAATCGATATGCTGATAAAATTTAGGGAGTCTTGTTTTCAGATTAGCCTTGTTAAAATCCCCAGCTACAATGAATGCAGCCTCCGGATAAATGGATTCCAGTTTGCAAAGAGTCAAATAAAGTTTGTTCAGAGCCATCGATGTGTCTGCTTGGGGTGGGATATATACGGCTGTGATTATAATCGAAGAGAATTCTCTTGGTAGATAATGCGGTCTACATTTGATTGTGAGGAATTCTAAATCAGGTGAACAGAAGGATTTGAGTTCCTGTATGTTTCTTTCATCACACCATGTCTCGTTAGCCATAAGGCATACGCCCCCGCCCCTCTTCTTACCAGAAAGATGTTTGTTTCTGTCGGCGCGATGCGTGGAGAAACCCGCAGGCAACATCGCCTCGGATAGCGTCTTTCCGTGAAGCAAAGAACGTTACAGTCTCTGATGTCCCTCTGGAATGCTACCCTTGATCGGATTTCATCAACCTTGTTGTCAAGAGACTGGACATTGGCGAGAAGAATGCTAGGGAGTGGTGCTCCGGAGTCTGACCAGAAGACCGCCTCGTTTCCCTCTTTTTCGGAGTCGTTTTTTTGGGTCGCTGCATGGGATCCATTCCGTTGTCCTGTTTGAAAGGAAGAACACAGGATCCGCGTCGCGAAAAACATATTCTTGGTCGTACTGATGGTGAGTTGACGCTGATCTTATATTCAGTAGTTCTTCTCGACTGTATGTAATGAAACCTAAGATGACCTGGGGTACTAATGTAAGAAATAACACGTAAAAAAAACAAAAAACTGCATAGTTTCCTAGGAACGCGAAGCGAGGCGGCCATCTCTGTCGGCGCCGGAAGTAACACTCATACAAAGCTGTTAATTTTAGTCTATTCAAAAACTCATTCAGATGAGGGGTGGACAATTAGTAGGTGTGGCCAACACACCTGAACACACTTAACAAGATAGAGGATATGGAGAGTTTTTTGACGTTGAGGACGGAATGTATATGTTTTTAATTAACATTCTGTGTTTTTGTGTTTTTAATGAAAAGTTGTTTTAATGTTCTGAGAACATGACTTTAAATAGAACCATGAGGAAACCTGCAGAAAACGTTATGCTGAAGTACTGACATTTTCACAAAAGAACGTCGTTTGTTAATGTTCTCTGAACGTTCTGAGAACATGACTTTAAATAGAACCATGAGAAAACCTGTAGGAAACATTATGATGAAGTACTGAAATTCCCACTGAAGAAACATATGATTCTCAGAACATTATGTGCTAGCTGGGTATCCTGCACCATTGCCAAAACATTGTGCAGATCTCAGCTTTAAGGCCAGTGCCCCTGGGCTTGATTAATGTTGACATGTCATAAATCCATCTTTTTGGATGGATTATGTACTAACTCCTGTCTTACTAATATGCTTGTTTTACAGGTACAGTGTATAACAGGGGAATTCAAGGGGTTTGAGTGAATTCTCATTAGATTCCGATCAGCAACACATTGCCATTACTTCAAAGTCCTATTGATTGGGTCTGGGAAGTGACTGTAATCAACACTTCCTTGTGTGTTAGCAACAAGACTGACTGTGAAATGCTCCATGGCTTGGCCACTGACACATTCCATCAGGTCACTGAGGCTTAGATAAACAGTATTGATTAATCATTGACATTGACCACAACTTTGAATTACCTGCGCTTCTTGATTGTTTGTTCCTTAGTGGAAATCCCCAACTCAACCACCTATCTCACACCCACGCTTGATAACTCTAGATGCTTGTAAAATACATTTCTTCAACATGTGAAAAAGGGTTGTTTCTTGTAACATGTTTGTAAGTATGTTGGCCTGTTAGTACAAAATGCAAAAGCAAAACCAAAAGCACAAACACAAAAATAAAAGCATGAAAACAGATTCAGAAAACACAACAACAAAAAGTCAAAACAAAAGCAAGACCTAAAGCAAAGACACAGGAAACAAAGCATTAAAATCTCCTTTTGTTTTCATGTTTGAAAGAAATTAGTTGGTGGAAAACCCCACCTCCCACAGTCATAGTGACAGTTGACAGTTAGATAATGTTTGAAGTGTGAGGCCTCTGGGGGGAAACAAACCCAAATAGATTATCACTGTATACCAATTTGCTTCATTCATAACAGTCCTCTCCACTGTTGTTCAGATGCCAGTTTATTAATTCTGTTTCAGTGGGTTTGATACCGACTATATGTAGGTCTCTCTCTGTAGGTGTGTGTGTGTTTGTGTGTGTGTGTTTGTGTGTGTGTGTGTGTGTGTGTGTGTTTATGTCAACACATCCATCTCTCCAGGAGATGTACTCTTAGACATTTATATAAGCTTTATTAAGACAGTAAATAATGATGGCAGACCTTCACAGCAAGATCCATGTCACGTTCTATAGGTTGGTTTGGATGAAACTGCAGCACATACAGTATACTGTAGACTATGGCAATAGTAAAATTTAATTTCTAAATACAATTCGGAGGACACTCTTACTTTGGACTTCACAGTGTGTTTTGTTGATACATGATATTCTACAGTTTTCCCTTTACATATTCTGGTGGGGTTTTCTTACCTATGGGAGCAGAGACTGGTGGGGTTTTCATACCTATGGGAGCAGTAAGAGACTATACATTACTCCTTTTATAAGACAGAATGTTGCAGGAATGAACTTGAAATCCTCCAGTCTCAACTTTGAGTTATTTTTTATTTATTTTGTATTTTACCCACCTTTTCACCCCAATTCCGATCTTGTCTCATTGCTGCAACTCCCCAATGGGCTCTGGAGGCGAAGGTTGAGTCATGTGTCCTCCGAACATGCCATGCTTTTTAACACCCGCCTGCTTAACCTGGAAGCCAGCCGCAGCAATGTGTTGGAGTAAACACTGTTCAACTGATGACCACAGTCATCCTGCAGGTGCCTGGACCACCACAAGGAGTCGCTAGAGCGTGATAAGCCGCACTATGGGACACGCGATCACGGCAGGTTGTGATACAGCCCGTGAACGAACCCGGGTCTGTAGTGAAGCCTCTAGCACTGCGATGCATTGCCTTAGACCGCTGTGCCACTCGGGAGGCCTGATGTATGATATTTCAATGGGGAGGTGGGCTGGCATTGTTGTTGCTCACCAGTGTTTGAAATAGAAAAAGGAGATGTGTTTTGAAGATGCCTTGATGTGCACTTGATGATTTGATTAGATGTGACCATTCCCAGGATATTGTTGAGTCCACCACTTGCTCGTTTCGTTCTGCCACCCCAGGGTAGCATTGTCCTTCCCTTTTAACCAGCTTTGTGAGAGCCAAATAAAGTCCATCTCTCATCACCTGTTTCTTGTCCCAGGGGGAACTGTCATGCATATGTAGAGCTACAATAACAATGACTGGATTGTACAGTGTTGGGTCAGTTAGAGTGTGGATTGTAATACACTTTCTACTGACCGTGGACTGACCGTGGACTACTGAAGATATGCTCTCTGTATGTAGAGAATAATTAAGGGTTATATGACTAAACAGCGTTCGCGTTTTAGTGAGGCCCAGGAAATGATTTGAAGGTTGAAGCTCATTTACTGCATTTCTATACAATTAAAACATGTTAAAATGGTATTTGTAGAACAGCAAAAACAAGCAAAATGCCCCCAGTCATTATCACCTTGGCTGCTGTAGGTTCATTTACCTCAGTCGAACTAATAACACATAGCCTATTAGCCATACAATTGTAATGTTATACCCCTGACAGGGGTAATCAGTTATAATGATGAATTGCATAAAATCCTCAACTCTTTACATAGATACTGTATCTCTTTTCTCAAATGATATAGGATTCACATTTGTATTCCTAAGCATTAGTAATCAAGCCTCGCACAAACAGACATCAATGGAGCACACAGATGATTGTATTATCACATTCACATTCATTCTTAGAATATTACTTACGATGCTGTATTAATATCAGTGATGTAGTGGTAAAAGATGGGTAATGGCTAAACTGTAAACTCCAGTAGGCGATCGACCACCGATATAAAAGAAAACGTATTACATTTTTAGAACTGTATTGTTTGCGTTTTTATAGATTTTTCATATAGTCCTATAGGGAAGACAGGCCATGTGGAGATGTTCATATTGAAACATATCTTCTTTTTAAAAGTTCCTAATTTGTTTGATAAGATTAGTACAGATTTTGTCAGGGGACCTGCTGGCTTCCTCTCTCTGTCTCTTCTGCTTTCTCCTCCATGCATTGCAGCCTGCCTCAGCCTCACCACTGAGTGCCGCATCACTGTCTGTCTCAATAGCCTACTCTCTGTAAAGAAAAGTTATTATGAGAACTTAGAAGCATATATACTCCATTTAACATTAGCCGCTTACTTCCTCCTTCTAGCTGGCTATGTAATACTAGCCAGAGCCCTTCAAAGTTACTGAAATAGAAGTCTCTGCCAGCAGCTAGCCACATGACTGACATATCTACAGTATAAGACTATTTTGCTAGCACAGACTGGAATATGTTCGGGGTTCATTCAATGGCATTGAGGAGTATACCACCTCAGTCACCGACTTCATCAATAAGTGCATTGACGACGTCGTCCTCACAGTGACCGTACGTACCTATCCCAACCAGAAGCCATGGATTACAGGCAACATCTGCGCCGAGCTAATGGCTAGAGCTGCCGCTTTCAAGGAGCATGACACTAATCCGGAAGCTTACAAGAAATCCCACTATGCCCTCAGACGAACCATCAAACATGCAAAGTGTCAATACAGGACTAAGATTGAATCCTACTACACCGGCTCTGACACATGTCTGATATGGCAGGGCTTGCAAACTATTACAGAATACAAAGGGAAACCCAGCTGAGAGCTGTCCGCGAGCTTACCAGACGAGCTAAATACTTTTTATGCTCGCTTCGAAGCAAGCAACACTGAAGCATGAATAAGAGCATCCGCTGTTCTGGACTACTGTGTGACTACGCTCTCCGTAGCTGATGTGAGCAAGACCTTTAAAACAGGTCAATATTCACAAGGCCGTGGGGCCAGACGGATTACCAGGATGTGTACTCAGAGCATACGCGGACCAACTGGCAAGTGTCTTCATTGACATTTTCAACTTCTCCCTGACTGAGTCTGTAATACCTACATGTTTCAAGCAGACCACCATAGTCCCTGTGCTCAAGATAGCGAAGGTAACCTGCCTAAATGAAGAACGCCCCATCACACTTACATAGGTAGCCATGAAGTGCTTTGAAAGGCTGGCCATGGCTCACATCAACACCACCATCCCAGAAACTCTAGACCCACTCCAATTCGCATACCGCCCCAACAGATCCACAGATGATGCAATCTCAATCACACTCCACACTGCCCTTTCCCACCTGGACAAAAGGAACACCTACGTGAGAATGCTGTTTATTGAATACAGCTCAGTGTTCTCCTGTTCACCCACGACTGCGTGGCCAAGCACGACTCCAACACTATCATTAAGTTTGCTGACGACACAACAGTGGTAGGCCTGATCACCGACAATGACGAGACAGCCTATATGGAGGAGGTCAGAGATCTGGCTGTGTGGTGCCAGGACAACAACCTCTCTCCCAAGGCGATCAAGACAAAGGAGATGATTGTGGACTACGGGAAAAAGAGAACTGAGCATGCCCCCATTCTCATCGACGGGGATGTAGTGGAGCAGGATGAGAGCTTCAAGTTCCTTGGTGTCCACATCACCAACAAACTAACATGGTCCAAGAACACAAAGACAGTCGTGATGAGGGCACGACAAAACCTATTCTCCCTCAGGAGATTGAAAAGATTTGGCATGGGTCCTCATACTAGGCAGCAGCGTAGCCTAGTGGTTAGAGCGTTGGAATAGTAACTGAACAGGCAGTTAACCCACTGTTCCTCGGCCATTCAAAATAAGAATTTATTAACTGACTTGCCTAGTTAAATGAAGGTAAAATAAAATATCCTCAAAAGGTACTACAACTGCACCATCAAGAGCACCTGACTTGCCTAGTTAAATAAAGGTAAAATAAAATATCCTCAAAAGGTACTACAACTGCACCATCAAGAGCACCCTGACTTGCCTAGTTAAATAAAGGTCAAATAAAAATTTTAAAAAATATCCTCAAAAGGTTCTACAATTGCACCATCAAGAGCACCCTGACTGGTATGGCAACTGCTCGGCTTCCAACCGCAAGGCAATACAGAGGGTAGTGCGTACGGCCCAGTACATCACTGGGGAAAAGCTTCCTGCCATCCAGGACCTCTGTAGAAGGCGGTGTAAGAGGAAGGCCCTAAAATTTGTCAAAGACTCCAGCCTGAGTCAGAAAGTGTTCTCTCTGCTACCGCATGGCAAGTGGTACCGGAGCACTAAGTGTAGGTCCAAGAGACTTCTAAACAGTGTCTACCCCCAAGCCATAAGGCTGAACATCTACTCAAAATGCTTCCCAGACTATTTGCATTGCCTCCCCCTTCTTTACACTGCTGCAATTTTCCGTTTATTATCTATTCATAGTCACTTTAACCCTACCTACATGTACAAATTACCTCGACTAACCTGCACCCCTGCACATTGACTGCACATTGACCAGTACCTCCTGTATATAGCCTCATTATTGTTATTTTATTGTGTTACTTTTTATTTTATTTACTAAATATTTTCTTAACTCTATTTTTTTTAGCTGCGTTGTTGGTTAAGGGCTTGTAAATAAGCATTTCACGGTAAGGTCTACACCTGACAAATACAATTTTATTTACTTTCATTTACCAGTTGAGCTCATTCTCCAAATGAGTGGGTTTTTGTTTGGAGGATGTCTGTAGACACGGCAGGAGTCACGCGATGGTTTTAAAATGGCCTTTTGTCCTGCATCTCACAAACACACTGTCTGCAGTGTGCGTCTCTAGTCGGCTACTTGAGCTGACTCCGAGCTGGGGTAGTTTGTTTCATGTCTCAGACCCTCAGACCCTCAGACCCTCGGCCTGTGTCACAAGAGGGTGGAGTTAGCTGTTTGAGAGAGTGGTGAATGTGCTGCTAGAAAGGCAAATCAGGGGGATGCAGGCGAACATAACGATCAAACCACTGTTCATGATTCCACTCGTTCACAAAGAGGCAGTCGTGATTAGAACTCAATCAGATCAAGAATATAAGCGTTCTGGTTCTGAGCTTTGATCAACGCTGGGACCAGTATTTAGCTGTTCACCTGTAATTGATTTTCAAATGACAAAACAATTACAGAGGCCCAGTCCTCGGTGTCCTCGTATGTAGTTATGGCCCTGCAGGGGGTTAATGCAAAATCTGCCAAATGTCTGCAGACCTTTAGGGCATATGATGATATCCAGTGTTATAAGTCCTGCCTCATAGTCAGTCAGAAGTACAGTATGTTTTTAGGTGAAAAGCCAGAAGATAGCAGAGATGAAATATGAATCTCCTCTCAAAGTAAAACTTTAACAACCCTAAATTCATGCTCTATTATAAACAGGGTGGTTCGAGCCCTGAATGCTGTCTGAAAGCCGTAATATATGAAAGCCGTATACCACGGGTATGACAAAAAAAGACTTTACACTGTTCTAATTACATTGGTAAACAGTTTATATTAGCATTAAGGCACACCGGGGGTTTGTGATTTATGGCCAATATACCACGGCTAAGGTATATAGCTATGGTATATCGGCCATATAACCCCCCCCCCCCCGTGCCTTATTGCTTAATTGTTGCACTCTAAATTATTGTTTTGCTCAACTTTGTAAACAGGGGCCTCAAAAACTTGATTAAAAAAAGTTATGTACAGGTAAGCCAATGATCTACTTTGACTCTTACAGCTGGGTCAAATTGATTCCTGTCTGCTGTCTGAATTGGAAATCTGGTTGCAAGATACTATAGGGCTGCCATGGATGTTGATTATACTGTAGCATCCACCCATATCCATACATTCATCATATTTCTCTAAGGAGCCAAGTTGGTTTTAAAGCAGAACATCTCTATTCCTGTTTGAGCCAGGCTCTTAATCATGACTTAGCAGCATTTGTATACTTCATTAATTTCCTGGTTCTGGAAGTCCTATTTGTCTGGCTGGAGAAAACCCATCAACATACTCACAGTCCCGTGGGAAGCTCTTTTCCCTGTAGATAAATTACGGTCAATTTCATTTCTATTCAAGCAGGTGGAAATAGCATTCATAAATATACCATTTAGTTTATGTGAGACTCAGAGGAGAATCACTCCTTCAGCGCCTTGCTGAGAACAAAGGAAGGTAAAACCAGAGTTTTTCAAGGAGTGCTCATTGATGTTATCGTCAGGAGGACCTTGAGCAGGCCTCTAAATGTTGAAATGGGGATCAGATAATAGATGACGAAGTTCCAATAAATATGTTTTTCATTGTGATAACTATGAGTCAAGGTTTTACATTGTCTCGCACTGGGCATAGACATCCATTTCACATTGGTTCAACATAATTGAATTGAAATGACGTGGGAATAACATTAATTCAACCAGTGTGTGCCCAGCAGGCTGCCTGTTTGCATCACTTGTGAATCAGACAATATATTCTTATTACAATATTCCCAGAACAATTTTAAAATGTTTCTTGTATTCTACTGATAACATATGTGACCACACCGATGTGTGAAGGAGAAACAGGGGAGAATTAGACCTGCAAAGCCCTTTAGCCTCATTTGTCAATTTTCACAGCATTGACAAAAAACATTTACACAGGATTTGAGCAGAGGGAAGAGGGTAGAGACTTTAAATCGGTTTACTAGGTTTCACATTCCTTTGTTTCGGTCCATGCTTTACCAAAATAATAAAAATAAAGAAGCCCATCCTTATCTGGGATTTGTACTCTGAATTAATCAGACCAATGGATTATTGGAGGTGCCCACATTTCAAAAACAGCTTTGTTTCGACAAGATAATCCATGTTCTTTCTGCCTCATACAGTACATTATAAAGAGCAAAGTACAGCAGAATGTAATTTAACACGTTCACATATTAACCTTCATACTATGGACTGGGGTCAATTTGACCCCAGAGGCATATTTTGATTATAGCCCAAAGGTGGTTTATTAAATTCTACCAATTTTTCATGACTTTGGCAATCAACTTTTTTTAAATAAATCTAAATGCAAGTCAGTTTGACCCCAGCTAAAAACACCTAATTCTTTCTATAGTAATTTGATAGATGGGACCTTTATTTGAATCTAGATTTCTCTGGAGACATAATAACAAGTTACCCATACCACCAGATGAGGGACCTGTACCAGTGATTTTGACCAGACAGACAGATCACCTGCAGAGATATAGCTCCCCATGTACACTCCTAAGATTGTACTTTTTTTATACCATGTATTATATGACTGTGTACAAAATCACCTTATTTTTGTGCATATACAAATTCACCAATGGTATGCAAAGTCTGCCAGTGGTGTAAATACTTGATAGAACTGCGTTATGCTGTAAATCTCCGCAGAGAGCTGTACTGGTGTGTATTCCCCAAAAAGTAGTTATTCAAGGGCAAGTCTAAAAAAGTATTTCTTTCAATCCAGGATTCTCTGGAAACATAATATTATCTTATACATATTATCAGAAGGTGGCGGGGGACCTGCATCCGTGATTTTGAACAGATCAAAAATCAAGATCACCTGCTGAAATGGATCACCTTATGTACTCGTTATGGTTAGAACTGGTTAGAACTAGGTATAACCGAGTACAAAATGTAAATGACCTTACATATATGCTTAGTTGCAGTCAAAACAGCTCATAAAAGTCTGTCAGTGGTATGAATACTTGGTAGAACTGTAATACAGATACAGTACCAGCTACCCTCTAAATCTACAGATGGTGCTGTATTGGTGTGTAATTCTTCCCCAAAAAATTGTTATTCTACCGGAAATGTTACATAAATGCAATAATGTCTATAATATGAAAGTACTCTACTGTATATTCAATAGCTATGTTATGGTATTTGAACTGCACTAACATTTGGTTTGAAGTTACTTTTAGGATTTAAACTTTTGAAGCATCCTGCCATAGGCCCATTGGTGTTCTTGGGGTATTTGTACGCTACTTTACTATTTATATTTTTGACCACTTTTATTTTTACTTCACTACATTCTTAAAGAAATGTACTTTCTACTGTACTGTATTTTTTGTATACAGAATATGTTAATTGACTGTAATTGTGCTAAAATAACAGTCTATATTGTTTATTTTAATTTTATTTCAGATAACATTATTTACATGTCCAATGATGTTATGATAAGAATAGCGTTGATATTTTGCTAAAACTGTTGCGTTTTCTTTTTTCAATAGTTTCTTCTTGGTAATCCATGTATGCAAAATATGTTGGTAGTATGAGGGTTAATTACACTAAATATAAACATTACAATGTCATTTTTATTCATTAATACCTCATTTGTAGGTAAAGGTTAAAACAGGGGATTAAATGGAGAGGTAAGCTACAATTAGAATGTACATGTTCTCCAAGCTCAACAACCATTTACATTCGTTTTCAAATAGCCGTGGCTTAGCGAACCAAAAAAGTATTTAGGTATATCTGCAATAGTCTTACTATGATTCGTTTATTGTATTGCCGTGTTTTTATGTTCCCGAAAGGCACATTCAGTTGTCATTTGTTATGTGTGTATGTGTGCGTTGCTATCCCTGCAGACAAACAGTGGTGGCGTAACCGTATCTCGTGTAGTGAGTACGCCCATTTTGGCCCAAACTGGTCAGACTCTGCCAATGGAATACTCCATTGCATTTCAGGATGAGATAAGAGGATCAACTTGACACTTGAGTGGCCTTGCTTGTGCGCTGGTGTCTTATTTTACTTTTGATCTTTTTGAGAGGAAGCTATCTTCCTCTTTTTTTTAGCTTCTTTGCCCTGGGGTCCTCTTCATATTTTATGACTGCAATGTATCTTTTGACATTAACATATTCTGTAAATTAAACACGAGTGACTCCATAATCAAGGGTTTTAATTCATGTAGAAGGACATGCCTCTTTGGGCTTGCGATTAATTAAAGAATAAACGAAAGACTTGGGCATAGTTTAAGGTGAGATGAATTTGCAGCGTGTGAAGTGTATCCATGAGAAGGTTGACCGTCATGCTTTCATTGCCTTCATTTATTTACAGTCATTATATTTACTTGGAAAACAAGTAAACTGCTCACTGAGTCATTAGAGAGCAATACAAATGTTTTTGTAGTACATAACATGTTCAGAAAGTAATTTGAATGCCAATGAAACCTACGTACTTACACACTAGTTGAATTTCAACATTATCAGGTCGGCTACATGACAATTTAATCGTAGCACACTGTGTACAGAAATGCACAAAAAGTGACCAATGGATTGGCTTCGCATTAATATCCAATAGAAATGTCCATGAAACATCAATCTTTTAAGAGCATAGGGATGCGATAGGAAGCAGTTTCGGAGATGTGTCAGCCATAATATGTTTAACACCTTTGATAGTATGTAAACAAGAGTGTTGCGTGCTGAAAAAATGCACAATGTTTTGATTGAAGTCTGGCCTCATCCTCTGTCTGAGGCATTGTTGCCATGGGCAACATACAACGCATTCAGAACGTAATGAGGTGAGGTGTTGGTAAGACTCAGAACTCAGCATTAATAATAGATAATAGTAACTACAGTGGGTTACATAACTTGGTACTTTTCCCCTGCTAGCACAGAATGTGGTGGCAGCTAGTTTCCCTGTCTGCTACCACAGTGCACACCAAAGAGAGACGTAAATAGTGCTTCAAGGCCTCCTGTTGCTTTCAACACAGTCTGAGATGGCTTTTGATTTCGGAGAGAGGCCACGCATGCATATGAATTAGTTTGAAATAAAGAGCTCCCAAAAGCCATTATTCTTTCCACACCTTTTTCTCCCCCCCCCAAAAAAAACAAGCACACCCTGCTGAATGATTTGTTCATGTCGAACTGAACACAGAAGTTGCTGCATTTAAAGTGCAACTTTGGCCCCAATTTGTCAGCATTGGAGAAGTGAAGCCAGTTCTACGGTGTATGCAGCAGCCTGACATGGGGTGAATAAGTGATCATACGAATGCCAGGAAGCAGTGACATATGGCATAGAATACACCTCAAGGGTGCTCGCATGAGATTGTCATCTATGCTGTTCATAATCAGACATGCCCTAAATCTGCGGTAGAATGACACATCACTCTGGATTGTTAATCTAAGTGGTAATCTAATTGACATTTCAGGCCCTCATCTCTTTAACACGACATGTCATGTAAGACCATCAATTTCCTTTTCATCATCATTCTCATCATATGCATTTAAACTTTGCCTTACATTTTTAACAAACTGTGTCAATTATATATGCAAAGAAAGCAATGAAATACATATACTTCAGTGTCACTATATCCAAACCAAGTGACTAGGGTTTTAAAGTGACTTTGAAATTCTGTTTGTAATGAAAAGCGCTATATAAAATAAATCTATCATTATTATTAGGGAAAAACGTTTAGTATTTGGTTATGTAGTACTGTATGTGTCTGGTGTGAAATCTCGTAAGCTCTCTCACGATGATGCAATGCTGTTTAATGTTAATTTTGTTCCTATGTCCTTTCATCCATATTTAAAATAAAAAGCAACTAATTACTTTTGAATAATATATGTCAGTCAGGCACGTTACGCAATTTGAATTCATAAATAATGTGCACCAACATTTTAGGAAGACAGACCCTGAGCAATATAGCCTTTCCTCAAAAAGCAACCCCGTACCTGAGAGAGAGAGTTACACTTCATCTAGCCCTGTGATTATTTTTCAGGGCAATAGTTAAATACTGATAGTAAGAAATGATGTCCCTTCCAGAATTTCTTTAGGCTACGAATTGTTGCATGAATTCCATAATGCAATATGGAATATTACTTCATGCGAGACTCAAGTGACAATTGTAGAATAGTGACCATTAGTTAACCCATTTGTTCACACATATTTCCCAGAAATGCCACTATGCAAATCTTATGACATGAGTAACCCTAACTTTTAATCCATAATGCTTAAAAAAAAATATACAGTACCAGTCAAAAGTTGACAAACCTACTCAGTCCAGGGTTTTTCTTTACTTTTAACATTTCGCTTCATACTCGTCGCCAAACCCACTGGCTCCATGTCATCTACAAGACCCTGCTAGGTAAAGTCCCCCTTATCTCAGCTCGCTGGTCACCATAGCATCTCCCACCTGTAGCACGCGCTTCAGCAGGTATATCTCTCTAGTCACCCCCAAAACCAATTCTTTCTTTGGCCGCCTCTCCTTCCAGTTCTCTGCTGCCAATGACTGGAACGAACTACAACAATCTCTGAAACTGGAAACACTTATCTCCCTCACTAGCTTTAAGCACCAACTGTCAGAGCAGCTCACAGATTACTGCACCTGTACATAGCCCATCTATAATTTAGCCCAAACAACTACCTCTTTCCCAACTGTATTTTATTTATTTATTTATTTAGCTCCTTTGCACCCCATTATTTTTATTTCTACTTTGCACATTCTTCCATTGCAAATCTACCATTCCAGTGTTTTACTTGCTATATTGTATTTACTTTGCCACCATGGCCTTTTTTTTTGCCTTTACCTCCCTTATCTCACCTCATTTGCTCACATCGTATATAGACTTGTTTATACTGTATTATTGACTGTATGTTTGTTTTACTCCATGTGTAAACTCTGCGTCGTTGTATGTGTCGAACTGCTTTGCTTTATCTTGGCCAGGTCGCAATTGTAAATGAGAACTTGTTCTCAACTTGCCTACCTGGTTAAATAAAGGTGAAATAAAAAAATAATAAGAATAAAAAAAATTCTACATTGTAGAATTATAGTGAAGACATCAACATTATGAAATAACACATATGGAATTATGTAGTAACAAAAAAAAAGGTGTGTTGGGTCATTGTCCTGTTGAAAAACAAATGATAGTCCCACTAAGTGCAAACCAGATGGGATGGTGTATCGCTGCAGAATGCTGTGGTAACCATGCTGGTTAAGTGTGCCTTGAATTCTAAATAAATCACAGACAGTGTCACTGGCAAAATACCCCCACTGCTTCCTCCATGCTTCACGGTGGGAACCACACATGCGGAAATCATCCATTCACTTACTCCGCATCTCACAAAGACAAAGCAGTTAGAACCAAAAATCTCAAATTTGGACTCACACTAAAGGACAGATTTCCACCAGTCTTATGTCCATTGCTCATGTTTCTTGGCCCAAGCAAGTCTCTTCTTATTATTGGTGTCCTTTAGTAGAGGTTTCTTTGAAGCAATTCGACCATGAAGGCCTGATTCAGGCATTCTCCTCTAAACAGTTGATGTTGAGATGTGTCTGCTACTGGAACTCTGTGAAGCATATAATTTCCACTGGGATTCTCTGCCTCTAACCCTATTACAGGGGCTGAGTCACTGGCTTACTGGTGCTCTTTCATGCCGTCCTTAGGAGGGGTGCGTCACTTGAGTGGGTTGAGACACTGATATGATCTTCCTGTCTGGGTTGGCGCCCCCCCCTTGGGTTGTGCCGTGGCGGAGATCTTTGTGGGCTATACTCGGCAATGGTCTCAGGATGGTAAGTTGGTGGTTGAAGATATCCCCCTAGTGGTGTGGGGGCTGTGCTTTGGCAAAGTGGGTGGGGTTATATCCTGCCTGTTTGGCCCTGTCTGGGGGTATCATCGGATGGGGCCACAGTGTCTCCTGACCCCTCCTGTCTCAGCCTCCATTATTTATGCTGCAATAGTTTATGTGTCGGGGGGCTAGGGTCACTTTGTTATATCTGGAGTACTTCTCCTGTCTTATCCGGTGTCCTGTGTGAATTTAAGTATGCTCTCTCTAATTCTCTCTTTCTCTCGGAATACCTGAGCCCTAGGACCATGCCTCAGGACTACCTGGCATGATGACTCCTTGCTGTCACCAGTCCACCTGGCCGTGCTGCTGCTCCAGTTTCAACTGTTCTGCCTGTGATTATTATTATTTGACCATGCTGGTCATTTATGAACATTTGAATATCTTGGCCATGTTCTGTTATCATCTCCACCCGGCACAGACAGAAGAGGACTGGCCACCCCTCATAGCCTGGTTCCTCTCTAGGTTTCTTCCTAGGTTTTGGCCTTTCTAGGGAGTTTTTCTGAGCCACCGTGCTTCTACACCTGCATTGCTTGCTGTTTGGGGTTTTAGGCTGGGTTTCTGTACAGCACTTTGAGATATCAGCTGATGTACGAAGGGCTATATAAATACATTTGATTTGATTTCTAAGGCCGGTAACTCTAGTTAACTTATCCTCTGCAGCAGAGATAACACTGGGTCTTCCTTTCCTGTGGCGGTCCTCATGAGAGCCAGTTTCATCACAGCGCTTGATGGTTTTTGCGACTGCAGTTGAAGAAACTTAAAAAGTTCTTGAAATGTTCCGGATTGACTGACCTTCATGTATGAAAGTAATGATGGACTGTCATTTCTCTATTTGAGCTGACCATGCCATAATATGAACTTAGTCTTTTACCAAATTGGGCTATCTTCTGTATACCACCCTTACCTCACAACACAACTGATTGGCTCAAAAAGAAATTCAACAAATTAACTTTTTTCAAGGCACACATGTTAATTGATATGCATTACAGGTGACTACCTCATGAAGCCGGTTGAGAGAGTCTGCAAAATTGTCATCAAGAGTCTGCAAAGTTGTCATCAAGGCAAAGGGTGGCTACGTTAAAGAAACTCAAATAAAAAATATATATTGATTTGGTTACTACATGATTCAATGTGTTATTTCATAGTTTAGATGTCTTCACGATTATTCCACAATGTAGAAAATAGTAAAAATAAAGAAAAACCCTGGAATGAGTACGTGTCCAAACTTTAAAAAAAATATTTGGTAGCATTGCCTTTAAAATGTTTAACTTGGGTCAAACATTTCAGGTAACCTTCCCACAATACGTTGGGTGAATTTTGGCCCATTCCCCCTGACAGAGCTAGTGTAACTGAATTAGGATTGTAGGCCTCCTTGCTCGCACACGCTTTTTCAGTTCTGCCCACAAATTTTCTATGGGATTGAGGTCAGGGCTTTGTGATGGCCACTCCAATACCTTGACTTTGTTGTCCTTAAGCCATTTTGCCCCAACTTTGGAAGTGTGCTTAGGGTCATTTTGCATTTGGAAGACCCATTTTTTTTTTTTTACCTTTATTTTACTAGGCAAGTCAGTTAAGAACAAATTCTTATTTTCAATTACGGCCTAGGAACAGTGGGTTAATTGCCTGTTCAGGGGCAGAACGACTGATTTGTACCTTGTCAGCTCAGGGATTCGAACTTGCAACCTTTCGGTTGCTAGTCCAACGCTCTAACCACTAGGCTACCCTGCCGCCCCCCATTGCGACCAAGCTTTAACTTTAACTGATGTATTGAGATGTTGCTTCAATATATCCACATATTTTTCCTCCCTCTTGATGCCATCTATTTTGTGAAGTGCACCAGTCCCTCCTGCAGCAAAACATGCCCACAACATGATGCTGCCACCCCCGTACTTCACGGTTGGGATGGTGTTTTTCGGCTTCCAAGCCTCCCTCTTTTCCTCCAAACATAATGATCGTCATTATGGCCAAACAGTTCTATTTTTGTTTCATCAGACCAGAGGACATTTCTCCAAAAAGTACGATCTTCGTCCAAATATGCAGTTGCAAAACATAGTCTGGCTTTTTTATGGCAGTTTTGGAGCAGTGGCTTCTTCCTTGCTGCTTGCTGAGCCACCTTTCAGGTTATGTTGATATAGGACTCGTTTTAATGTGGATATAGAAACCACCAATTGCCACCAATTGTGCAAGTTCTCCCACTTAAAAAGATGAGAGAGGCCTGTAATTTTCATCATAGGTGGATTTTCTGGATTTTTTTTCTCATTTTGTCTGTCATAGTTGAAGTGTACCTATGAGGAAAATTACAGGCTTCTCTCATCTTCTTAAGTGGGAGAACTTGCACAATTGGTGGCTGACTAAATACTTTTTTGCCCCACTGTATATCCATAACCCAACAAAGAAAATATTTAAAAATGTCAACAGTATTTGTTTTTAAAATGTTTCATATAGACTTCTGGTGCCAAAGTAGTCTGTAAAAGTACACCTTGGAAATTTAAACTTGTAGTATTATGACCATTTTGAGAAATGGTTTGAAACTTATCTGAATCAACACATCAATATTGCATAACATTTTACTTATTTGTTTAAAAATAATTACTTATAACCATCTACTTGTGACTGATGGGATTAAATGGGTTAAAAATAACATACCGTGAGATGTGATTCTGTAGATGGTTGCATACATAAACTGTGTCAAGTAGTGTTAGAGCTGCGTTGTACGGTGGCCAGAGCAAAATGGTATGTGTAGCAACCAATCCCTCTGACAGTATAGAGACACAGTAAATGACTCACTCTGGACGGATTTTGAACTTTCTTTCTATCTTCTTGGACTAGAACATTTCCCTCTAGGTCTGTTCGTACACCCTCCCTCCCCAACATCGCAGTGTGGAAATTAGTTACACTAGTGATTCCATACAGTACATAGCCAACTGGGTGCATATCCTGCTGGGTATGAAACTCTCCATATTAAAAAGCTTACACCAGGAACTGGAGTAGTTAAAGTACATTACATACTGCATATAGCATGATGTTCTGCAGACAACATGCAATATAAGCCTAACATTCAACTGTCCTTTTCATTATATATAAAATGGACCTCTTCACAAATCTGAAACACTGTTACCACAGACAATGGAGTTCTCCAACGTAAAAGGGTACCCGGTAAGGTCATTTATCAGATAATATTGCTCAGTGAGGAAGTGTGGTCCCTTGGCTCGTCCCTAGCAGGACCTATTGGGTTTCTGCCAATAACAGAAAGTGGGGAGGCCTTCTAACTGATCTCTGGTCAGAACTATCCATCTTAGTGAGATCCCAATACTCTAATTGGCTTGTGAGCCATAATTAAAGCTCCATGCCTCACAGTACAGGATGTATTTATCAGAGGTGATGCAACCACAGTGTTGGGAAATAAAGATGGATAGACAATCTCTTTATAATCGAGCATAAGAGTGGGTGAGAAATTAATTTAATTTCCCTCTACCTGGAACTCTAACGGTATTGTTCATTACCTAGAAAACACTCTGCCTTATCTTAATTTCCTAGAAATGTTCTGTAGCTTGGTACAGATGTAGGATCTAAATTTGATCATCCTGTTGCAAGGGGGTACACTGCAATTTTCAAAGCAAATGACAGAATGAGGGAAAAAAACTATGTTCAATTAGACGTGATCATATTTGTCTAGAACAGCTCCTGAGTTACCCCATCTCACCTGTTTGCCTTTGATGATAACCTTGGTGTTTCTGATGAATGCCACATGACACACTGTCAGTTCAGATGGATCAGAGAGCCAGTGCTCCCAACCTATGACATCCTCTCACCATGAATGTGCACGGTTACAGAACAGACTTAAGTACCTCAGTGGCAGATGTCGACTCAGTTTCAGTCACCACTTAATTGTCCCAGTCAGCCGATGTGATGGTGGGGCCCTGAGATCCTTCTGTCAGTGGACATTGGACAGATCCCTGTAGAGTAGACCCATTATATGTACAGGTTTTCATTTCATCCAATTACTTCCATTAACCACCTCTTAATGGCATTGTCAAAATGTTACAGTTCATTTAAAAACTGGAGTGAAATTGATCTAAACCATTTCTACCAGCAATACCTGGTGGTGTCCATACTATGGGTGGGCAATATGAACTACAGTGGCTTGCAAAAGTATTCACACCCCTTGGCATTTTTCCTATTTTATTGCCTTACCACCTGGAATTAAAATAGATTTTTGGGGGGTTTGTATACTTTGATTTACACAACATGCCTACCACTTTGAAGATGCAAAATATGTTTTATTGTGGAACAAGAAATAAGACAAAAAAACAGAAAACTTGAGAATGCATAACTATTCACCCCCCCACAGTCAATACTTTGTAGAGCCACCTTTTGCAGCAATTACAGCTGCAAGTCTCTTGGGGTATGTCTCTATAAGCTTGGCACATCTAGCCACTGGGATTTTTGCCCATTCTTCAAGGTAAACCTGCTCCAGCTTCTTCAACTTGGATGGGTTCCGCTGGTGTACAGCAATCTTTAAGTCATACCACATATTCTCAATTGGAATGAGGTCTGGGCTTTGACTAGACCATTCCAAGACATTTAAATGTTTCCCATTAAACCACTTGAGTGTTGCATTAGCAGTATGCTTAGGGTCATTGTCCTGCTGGAAGGTGAACCTCCGTCCCAGTCTCAAATCTCTTGAAGACTGAAAGAGGTTTCCCTCAAGAGTTTCCCTGTATTTAGCGCCATCCATCATTCCTTCAATTCTGACCAGTTTCCCAGACCCTGCCGATGAAAAACATCCCCACAGCATGATGCTGCCACCACCATGCTTCACTGTGGGGATGGTGTTCACGGAGTGATGAGAGGGGTTGGGTTTGCGCCAGACATAGCGTTTTCCTTGATGGGCAAAAAGCTAAATTCTAGTCTCATCTGACCAGAGTACCTTCTTCCATATGTTTGGGGAGTCTCTCACATGCCTTTTGGCGAACACCAAACGTGTTTGCTTATTTTTTTCTTTAAGCAATGGCTTTTTTTCTGGCCACACTTCTGTGAAGCCCAGCTCTGTGGAGTGTACAGCTTAAAGTGGTCCTATGGACATATACTCCAATCTCCTCTTTGCAGGTCCTTCAGGGTTAACTTTGGTTTCTTTGTTGCCAATCTAATTAATGCCCTCCTTGCCTGATCCGTGAGTTTTGGTGGGCGGCCCTCCCTTGGCAGGTTTGTTGTGATACCCTATTATTTCCATGATTTAATAATGGATTTAATGGTGCTCCCTGGGATTTTAAAAGTTTCAGATATGTTTTTATAACCCAACCCTGATCTGTACTTCTCCACAACGTTGTCCCTGACCTGTTTGGAGAGCTCCTTGGTCTTCATGGTGCCCCTTGCTTAGTGGTGTTGCAGACTCTGGGGCTTTTCAGAACAGGTGTATATATACTGATATCCGTTTTTTATTTTAAGTAATTTTTTTCATTTCACATCACCAATTTGGACTATTTTGTGTGTCTATTACATGAAATCCAATTTTTAAAAAACATTTAAATTACAGGTTGTAATGCAACAAAATAGGAAAAACGCCAAGGGGGATGAATACTTTGCAAGGCACTGTAAAATACATATTACAATGTTTTCCACTGTCTGGACGATAATGATATAATCTATAATGTACTGTACATTTATTACATTTTTTGTACATTTTATGAACCCTTCAAAGTTAATAAATGACAAAATATTGCTTTTAACAGAAACAGAAAGGGGGCATTGCACCTGTTTTTTAAAATTATTATTTATTTATTTATTTTTACTTCTGTGGTAACCTGTGCAAACATGAAACATAAACAAAGATATATGAGTTAAATAAACGCATTTAAAATAAAAACATTTGCATTCTTTTTCCTGACAAATATGGTGCCAAGACGTGTGTAATGGCCTTTTCCTGCTCCAGGACTCTTTCCATCATCTGCGGTCGAGATACCCACCTTTTCGGGGATTCCATGATGAGCTTGTGGACGGGCTGGCTCAGTTTATCCTGTCTACTTGTCAAGGCCTTCTGCTTCTCCCAACTATAGGAAAATGTGCTGACCACTTTCTTGGACACTCCTGTGGCCCGGGAAACCCAAAGTTCTCTCTGAAAAATAAAAAGGTAAAAATAATTACGTATGAGTTGCAATTATTCAATAGAAATAACATAGCATCTGCTGTAATTACAACAATTTACAGCTTGGACACTGAATATGATTACAAATGTAATCCATTTATAGATTTACATACAACTGTTGTGATTAAGAGATCCATGTTGCTTTAGAAAACAGGATTATTTATTGGGTAGTCTATTCATTATTGAAAGACAGAGGATAGATTCATATATTGAGAACATAGACTAATGTATCAATTCTAAATAAAAGCAATGTAATCTATGTAATGTTTGGATATTGCACACATTTACAAATATGATATATTTGAATAGCTGTATATATTCAGCTTAACATATAAAAAGGATCAGGCAGTGTAATCAGCTATAACTTTAAACAGAGGAGATTAGGAAAACAATAGTTATTCTGCATTTAAGTTGTGTTGTTTTTCAGTTACATGATTAAAAATGCCTTATTTCATTAATTTATTAATTTATCATGAAAAATCCATATCATGGCACAACGTCATACTGGTATTCACGTTCATACCGGTATACCGCCCACCCCTAGTCCATACTAGTATCCTACACTCAATAGTGAACAGATGTCAACCAGCCGTACAATTAAACCAAAAAAGTTGTTTCTAGGGTTGGGATGACTTTAGGTCTCAGTGAAGGTGACATCACTGCATGTAGCTGCGAACAAACTTACATCACCTACAGTATGCACAGTATGTCCCGAGACGTTGTGAAAGACTGCAATCACATGATTAATAAGATTTCAGTGGGAAAACCCCTCACAATAATTTGTATTAATGACAGAGATTTTAGTTTGACCTTCCTTGTAGAAATATTTTCTTCCAAAAGTGTGCCACAGCTATCTCTAATTTCTCTGTTCTCTTGTAGAAGTTTGGTTTTCAGATGACCTCTGACTTGCTCCAAAACTAAAGCAACCAAGAGCATTTATCCTCTGAGAGGTAACATGGCTAACTTCAAAGTGCTTCCACTGACGTTCCATCACAGTCTCATTATCTCCAATGGACTGGGAACTGAGCAAGACCTTGGTTCTGAGATCGCACCCTCTCAGTACCCTTTCTCTATGTAGTGTCCAAGTCTATTAGACCACAGTGACATATGAAAATGAGGTCATGTATTATGGGCATATCTGTGGGATTCCTTTGGTTAGAGAATGAGGGCAGAGATGGGAGATGTCCAAGTCCCAGTGAGGATCATTAAAAAGGGAAACCAAGACCATGGGTCTTTCAGCTCTTTGCGCCATGAGACATGTTCTGAATAAATAGCTCTGAAACGGCTTTATACTTTCAAAAGTTAATACATCTTAAACATAGTACCCTGTTCATTTCTTCATTGTGTCCTAAAAAGCTTTGGAAAGTAACGTACTTTAAGGTGATTTTGTTAATGTAATGATCACCAGCTCAAGAAAATATTGCATCATCTAGAGAGATGACACCTTTGACTTGGGCAGTTTTTTCTCAGTGCTACAGATGTAGGATCTTAATTGGATCAGCCTGTTGCAGGATAACTTTATTGCAATGCAGGAAATGTACCATTTGTAGTGTATTTGAGGTTTAAAAAGGCTTCTGAAGTTTGAAATTTCCGCTTTGAAATTTCAGACTTGATTTTCCTTTATGAAAAATTTATCAACCCTAAGATGTGTCAGTTTGGTGTCTACCGTATTTTCATTTTAATGAGAATCAGTCCTTATAGAAAATAGGTTCCAAAGATGAAAAGGTATTTGTACTGTAGTACGCAACTGGAAGGCTACCATTGCAAGGCTGCTTTGTTGAGTTGGAGAGGAAGAAGAGCCTATTTTCCACTTTGAAATCTCAGTTTGTAGTAGTATAATATAATTCATTTGAATTACCTTTAATTTCCTGAAGCTTTGGGCATGCCTGCCAGTTTGTCTGTGGAAAAGGGAACCTTAACCTAATTCAGTCAACCATGGAAAGGGAAGAACAGATTTCAAATGTAAAAAATATTGTCACAAAAAGATGAATCATAGTTGATAGACAAGATATCATGATCAGAGTCTTGGCGTTTTAAAAAGAAGGCTACCGTGATGCAATTACTATATTTTCAAATCTGCCTGCTCCTGGGAACAGATGTAGTTCAAAGGACTGTATGATCATCGCCTTGTAGCACAACCATGAAGAACACAACACTTTACAACAGATGCCTATCATTTGTCCTTTGAAAAGGATACAGTATTGTATGACATTGAATAGTTCTGACCAGTAACCGTCAGCGAATCCTTTTTTTCTCATTTCCTGGTCTTCCATGGCATACTGTATTCCAGAGAAGTGGATTTGTCCTAATGGGCTACAACCAATCCTGGAAGTTTAACAGCCACAACACTGATCTCTTAAAATGAACCTGATTCCCTTCTGGATCCCTGGTGAAATGACTAATTAATCAGTAATGTACTGAATGCACACGTAAACCAAGCAGCCCCTGCATCCATCCAGAACACATGTTAAGTGGTCCAGAGAGACTCACAGCTTGGACTTACTGTAGGTACTGTACAGTATAGGGAGTGAGTAAGGAACATCCCTCAGATATACAGGAAACAGCTCTGATAAGTTGTAACAAACCAACCACTCCCAGTATGACTGATCCCAGAGGACTCAGCGGAGTCACTTCTCAGAGAATGATAGAAACCTTCACTCTAGCCCACCATCAGCACTGCACAGCACAGGGCTTGGCTGGTGATGGAGTGTTTGAGCAAGATAGTGTTAACGTCCCTGGTTGTTTACGCTGCCTGGCCAACTGTATCCAGCGGAGGCTCCTTCCCTCCACATACCCCTTCTCAGGCATTGCTGTAATTCCTCGTCGGCATTAAGCCATTGGAGAGGAACAGCACCCCCAAAGACATGACAGCTCCCTTGGGCACACTCATTGTGAGCAAGCAGAGAACTCTGTGTGAATACAGATTACCTGGAATTGCATGTCTTTCTCAGTGACAGAGCCTCCCCCCACAACCCCCCTAGTCTCCCACCCCAGCACCTCCTCTCACCCTCATCTTATACCACCCCACCCCACCCATGGCCTCCCGTGGGACACTATCCAACAATATCTCCTCAGCTCCTTATGACGGCAGGCACAAAGGCAGAGTCAATCCTCTCCAAAGACCGCTGTGTCAACCCGGACGCTTTGTCTGAAATAATTAGGAGGTTTCATCAGCATCCAGGAACCCAGCGCCATCTGTTACCTGCTTAGCCAGGGTTGCCGATAATTGGCGGCTGTATTGTGAGAGTGCTTCACCTCCCCTGACACCCTCCTAGGATGTGGATGTCATAGAAGTCGTGTTTCCCAGGCCTCGTTTACGACCTCCTTTCTCCTTTCCTTCTCACTCTCTTGCTCTCAATGCTGTCTCAGTCACAACAAAGAGCTCTGATCCAGGAGCCATGGAGCGCAGCGGTACACGGTTCCCTTTGACTCACAGTACGATTCCACCAACAAAGAAGTCTGTCTGAGAAGTTTCAATATCCTTTGCCTACTTGTGAAAAAATAACTTGTTTTTTTTACTCCTAATGTGGAACTGTGAGACACGGACTCATTTTCAGGTTTGATATTGGATACTTTTTATACATTTAAGTGGCTTATTTATATATTTACATGATGCGTTGTTCGTGGAGGCTGCTTTGGTTTAATGAATTCAGTCACCCTGACGGAAATAGAGGTGGAATACAAATTTGGATCACATTTGTAAGAGTGCATCTTGATTATGTCTGTAACATGGAATTAGGTACGTGTTGAATAATGTATAATTCATATAAAGTTCTCATTTCAAGGAGCTTAGGAGCTTCCACCCACTGATTTTAGAAGAAAATGCTGAAATTAGATAGCTGGGGTACGTAGATGCTCTCCACAGCGTGAGATTAGAGGTGGTAGAGGGTGTGTGTAGATATAGCTAGCTGATAATAACAATCTGTTATAACATGGAGGGGAAATTGATACCTAGCTAAATCTATGTATGACATCTCTTCTCGCCATGATCATTGTGTTAATTAAAGTGTCAGCACTTCTGTCTTCTATCACATTAACATCTTTCTCTGTGATTCACATCCATCTCTCTTCTCTAAACTCTGATTTCCATTTGTCACCAGTTAATGTGCAACCTAGCTGAGAAGACTCTTTTTATGCATCACATAAATTATCTTGCATAAAGACAAGCACTTTGTCATTGCTGTTATATGCGCCAAGTGTCATGCCGCTTGTCACCACAGGAGGCTCCCTCACACAGTACAGCCTCTGATATACTCTGCCTCTTCGTTTCATAATGCACAAGAAGTCTGCTTCCACGTAGCTTGGCCTGGGAGAAAAAAATGAAATGCCACTGTCATCATAGGAATATTAGATACTCTAGCTCATAGCAGATGTTCATGTCCTGGTGGACCAGGGACAATTCATTGGGATAATAGCTTAAAATAGTATGTCTCATGTGCTTCATAATTCCACATAATATAGGCTCTCTGTGACAGTGTTATGACTTCAAATCACTCTGAAAACGGCAATGCTGCTTCAAATGTCCCCTTTACATTCCATTGTAACATCTTTACCCAGGTGGTAATGCCTTTCTTTATGGCAGACAAAAATCTTAATATGATTCAGTACACACTTATTAAAGTTGCACAGAGAAAGTATAGCCGCCGCTTGGTGCCAGTCAGAGCAGTAGGAGATAAATATCTGATTCAGGAGAGGTGCATTTCATTGCAGCTTAAAGACCTGGTTCAGGAGAGGGACACTTCATTGGGGCTTAAAGACCTGGTTCAGGAGAGGGACAGTTCATTGGGGCTTAAAGACCTGGTTCAGGGGAGGGACACTTCATTGGGGCTTAAAGACCTGGTTCAGGAGAGGGACACTTCATTGGGGCTTAAAGACCTGGTTCAGGAGAGGGACAGTTCATTGGGGCTTAAAGACCTGGTTCAGGGGAGGGACACTTCATTGGGGCTTAAAGACCTGGTTCAGGGGAGGGACACTTCATTGGGGCTTAAAAACCTGGTTCAGGAGAGGGACACTTCATTGGGGCTTAACAACCTGGTTCAGGAGAGGGACACTACATTGGGGCTTAAAGACCTGGTTCAGGAGAGGGACAGTTCATTGCAGCTTAAAGACCTGGTTCAGGGGAGGGACACTTCATTGGGGCTTAAAAACCTGGTTCAGGAGAGGTACATTTCATTGCAGCTTAAAGACCTGGTTCAGGAGAGTGACACTTCATTGGGGCTTAAAGACCTGGTTCAGGAGAGGGACAGTTCATTGGGGCTTAAAAACCTGGTTCAGGAGAGGGACACTTCATTGGGGCTTAAAGACCTGGTTCAGGAGAGGGACAGTTCATTGGGGCTTAAAGACCTGGGACACTTCATTGGGGCTTAAAGACCTGGTTCAGGGGAGGGACACTTCATTGGGGCTTAAAGACCTGGTTCAGGAGAGGGACACTTCATTGGGGCTTAAAAACCTGGTTCAGGAGAGGGACACTTCATTGGGCTTAATAACCTGGTTCAGGAGAGGGACACTTCATTGGGGCTTAAAGACCTGGTTCAGGAGAGGGACACTTCATTGGGGCTTAAAGACCTGGTTCAGGAGAGGGACAGTTCATTGCAGCTTAAAGACCTGGTTCAGGGGAGGGACACTTCATTGGGGCTTAAAGACCTGGTTCAGGAGAGGGACACTTCATTGGGGCTTAAAAACCTGGTTCAGGAGAGGTACATTTCATTGCAGCTTAAAGACCTGGTTCAGGAGAGTGACACTTCATTGGGGCTTAAAGACCTGGTTCAGGAGAGGGACAGTTCATTGGGGCTTAAAAACCTGGTTCAGGAGAGGGACACTTCATTGGGGCTTAAAGACCTGGTTCAGGAGAGGGACAGTTCATTGGGGCTTAAAGACCCGGTTCAGGGGAGGGACACTTCATTGGGGCTTAAAGACCTGGTTCAGGGGAGGGACACTTCATTGGGGCTTAAAGACCTGGTTCAGGAGAGGGACACTTCATTGGGGCTTAAAAACCTGGTTCAGGAGAGGGACACTTCATTGGGGCTTAAAAACCTGGTTCAGGAGAGGGACACTTCATTGGGGCTTAAAGACCTGGTTCAGGAGAGGGACACTTCATTGGGGCTTAAAGACCTGGTTCAGGAGAGGGAGTGTTCATTGAGGCTTAAAGACCTGGTTCAGGGGAGGGACACTTCATTGGGGCTTAAAGACCTGGTTCAGGAGAGGGACACTTCATTGGGGCTTAAAAACCTGGTTCAGGAGAGGTACATTTCATTGCAGCTTAAAGACCTGGTTCAGGAGAGTGACACTTCATTGGGGCTTAAAGACCTGGTTCAGGAGAGGGACAGTTCATTGGGGCTTAAAAACCTGGTTCAGGAGAGGGACACTTCATTGGGGCTTAAAGACCTGGTTCAGGAGAGGGACAGTTCATTGGGGCTTAAAGACCTGGTTCAGGGAGGGACACTTCATTGGGGCTTAAAGACCTGGTTCAGGAGAGGGACAGTTCATTGGGGCTTAAAAACCTGGTTCAGGAGAGGGACAGTTCATTGAGGCTTAAAAACCTGGTTCAGGAGAGGGACAGTTCATTGAGGCTTAAAAACCTGGTTCAGGAGAGGGACAGTTCATTGAGGCTTAAAAACCTGGTTCAGGAGAGGGACAGTTCATTGAGGCTTAAAAACCTGGTTCAGGAGAGGGACAGTTCATTGAGGCTTAAAGACATCGTCCAGGAGAGGGACACTTTATTGGGGCTTCATGAGTAACGAGATCTAGAGCACTGATCAAACAGTCATCCTTCATGGTAGACAATCTCTGAGTAAGGTTGTCATGGGAGAAAGAAGTAGCAGCAGCTGCATACCACCATCATAGACTGATAAAAATAAACACTTACATTCCATGGTTGCCATGGTGACGTGAGGAAGCAGTGTTGTTTTAAGTATTTTCAGAGCAGTTTTGTAAATCAACTTTCTGTTTTTCATGACTTCTTGAGTGTTTCTGAGGTACAATATCTGATGGTTTTGACCCATGGATTTGCTGGACGAATGGCAAGTCAGCTTGCTTGTCTTGGCTAGGTAGTAGACTAGCTAGCTGGCTAAGCAAACTTTTGAATAATCAGTACAGCACTGGCTTTTATCCAGCTTTTTTCCACCTGCCAGGTCATTCCTACTCTGTCCCCAGGAAATATGACTTCTGATTTAGTGTAAAATGTGGATTCCAAAAGGCTTTACAGTACCTTCAGAAACTCACACCCCTTGACTGCCTACTGAACAACACCATACCCTTACAAAAAAATATTGCCGCTTTAAAACTGCAATAAAGGTGCAGTAACTGCAGTCGACTGTGGTATTTTGGACGCAGTAAAAAAACTAATTGTTGATGTAGTATTTGCTGCATACTGCAATTATACTGCATTCTGACTGCAATCTTTTTTTGTCAGGAATTTGTTTGTTTTAACAACGTCTTTGAGATTCTCTTTGTAAAGAAATGCGTAAAGAAAGACATGTATTATTATTATCATCATGTTTTTCCAGGGGACAGCTGAAGCTATTCCACAGCATTTAGAATCCACGTCAAGTGGCATGTGTCTATGAACTTTGAGTATTCATGTTTGAACATTCAATGCTATTGCCATTCAAATATATGGATTAATTAACACAAAAAAATACCTTGCTATGATCCTGTGTGTGTGTGTGTGTGTGTGTGTGTGTGTGTGTGTGTGTGTGTGTGTGTGTGTGTGTGTGTGTTATGCAGGTGAGTGAGGACCCAAAAGCGATTTAACAGAAACAGAGTCTTTTAATGTCCAAACAGGGAAAACATAAATCCTCAATCTTTACAGGAGATGTCCAAACAGGGAAAACATAAATCCTCTATCTTTACAGGAGAGTCCCCCTTCTAGTAGTAGAGGAGAATAGCAGGGCTAGCGGCAACAGACTGCTGGTCCCTCCGGGTAGGCGCGGGCCGTAGAGGACAGAGACACCTGCTCACACGCAGCATCTGATGAAGAGGCAGATTACGACAGGACGGGACAAGGGCAAAGCAAACAAGAATCCGACAAGGACAGAAGCAGAAACAGAGAGAGAAATAGAGACTTAATCAGAGGGCAAAAGAGGGGACAGGTGTGAGAGAGTAAACGAGGTCGTTAGGAGAATGAGGAACAGCTGGGAGCAGGAACGGAACGATAGAGAGAGAGAAAGTAACCTAATACGACCAGCAGGGGGAAACGAAGAGAAGAGAAAGCACAGGGACAAGACATAACATGACAATACATGACAGTACCCCCCCACTCACCGAGCGCCTCCTGGCGCACTCGAGGAGGAAACCTGGCGGCAACGGAGGAAATCATCGATCAGCGAACGGTCCAGCACGTCCCGAGATGGAACCCAACTCCTTTCCTCAGGACCGTACCCCTCCCAATCCACTAGGTACTGATGACCACAGCCCCGCGGACGCATGTCCATAATCTTCCGGACCCTGTAGATAGGTGCGCCCTCGACAAGGACGGGGGGGGGGGGGGCGGGAGACGAACGGGGGCGCGAAGAAAAGGCTTGACACAGGAGACATGGAAGACCGGGTGGACGCGACGAAGATGTCGCGGAAGAAGAAGTCGCACTGCGACAGGATTAACGACCTGAGAAATACGGAACGGACCAATGAACCGCGGGGTCAATTTGCGAGAAGCTGTCATAAGGGGAAGGTTACGAGTGGAGAGCCATACTCTCTGACCGCGACAATACCTAGGACTCTTAGTCCTACGCTTATTAGCGGCTCTCACAGTCTGCGCCCTATAACGGCAAAGTGCAGACCTGACCCTCTTCCAGGTGCGCTCACAACGTTGGACAAAAGCCTGAGCGGAGGGGACGCTGGACTCGGCGAGCTGGGACGAGAACAGAGGAGGCTGGTACCCGAGGCTACTCTGAAAAGGAGAGCCCGGTCGCAGACGAAGGAAGCGAGTTGTGAGCGTATTCTGCCCAGGGGAGCTGTTCTGCCCAAGACGCAGGGTTTCGAAAGGAAAGACTGCGTAAGATGCGACCAATAGTCTGATTGGCCCGTTCTGCTTGACCGTTAGACTGGGGGTGAAAACCGGAAGAGAGACTGACGGAAGCCCCAATCAAACGGCAAAACTCCCTCCAAAATTGAGACGTGAATTGCGGACCCCTGTCCGAAACGGCGTCTGACGGAAGGCCATGAATTCTGAAAACATTCTCAATGATGATTTGTGCCGTCTCTTTAGCAGAAGGAAGCTTAGCGAGGGGAATAAAATGAGCCGCCTTAGAGAACCTATCGACAACCGTTAGAATAACAGTCTTCCCCGCTGACGAAGGCAGACCGGTAATAAAGTCTAAGGCGATGTGAGACCACGGTCGAGAGGGAATGGAAAGCGGTCTGAGACGGCCGGCAGGAGGAGAGTTACCGGACTTAGTCTGCGTGCAGTCCGAACAAGCGGCCACGAAACGACGCGTGTCACGCTCCTGAGTGGGCCACCAAAAACGCTGGGAATAGAAGCAAGCGTACCCCGAACGCCGGGGTGGCCGGCTAACTTGGCAGAGTGAGCCCACTGAAGAACGGCCAGACGAGTAGGAACGGGAACGAAAAGAAGGTTCCTAGGACAAGCGCGCGGCGACGGAGTGTGAGTGAGTGCTTGCTTTACCTGCCTCTCAATTCCCCAGACAGTCAACCCGACAACACGCCCCTCAGGGAGAATCCCCTCGGGGTCGGTGGAGGCTACTGAAGAACTGAAGAGACGGGATAAAGCATCAGGCTTGGTGTTCTTTGAGCCCGGACGATAAGAAATAACGAACTCGAAACGAGCGAAAAACAGCGCCCAACGTGCCTGACGCGCATTAAGTCGTTTGGCAGAACGGATGTACTCAAGGTTCTTATGGTCAGTCCAAACGACAAAAGGAACGGTCGCCCCCTCCAACCACTGTCGCCATTCGCCTAGGGCTAAGCGGATGGCGAACAGTTAGCGGTTTCCCACATCATAGTTACGTTCTGACGGCGACAGGCGATGAATGCGCAAGGGTGGACCTTATCGTCAGAATGGGAGCGCTGGGACAGAATGGCTCCCACGCCCACCTCTGACGCGTCAACGTCGACAATGAACTGTCTAGAGACGTCTGGTGTAACAAGGATAGGAGCGGATGTAAAACGCTTCTTGAGGAGATCAAACGCTCCCTGGGCGGAAACGGACCACTTAAAGCACGTCTTGACAGAAGTAAGGGCTGTGAGAGGAGCTGCCACCTGACCGAAATTACGAATGAAACGACGATAGAAATTCGCGAAACCGAGAAAGCGCTGCAGCTCGACACGTGACTTAGGGACGGGCCAATCGCTGACAGCTTGGACCTTAGCGGGATCCATCTGAATGCCTTCAGCGGAAATAACAGAACCGAGAAATGTGACAGAGGAGACATGAAAAGCACACTTCTCAGCCTTCACATAAAGACAATTCTCTAAAAGGCGCTGGAGGACACGTCGAACGTGCTGAACATGAATCTGGAGTGACGGTGAAAAAATCAGGATATCGTCAAGGTAAACGAAAACAAAGATGTTCAGCATGTCTCTCAGTACATCATTCACTAATGCCTGAAAGACAGCTGGAGCGTTAGCGAGACCGAACGGCAGAACCCGGTATTCAAAGTGCCCTAACGGAGTGTTAAACGCCGTTTTCCACTCGTCCCCCTCCCTGATGCGCACGAGATGGTAAGCGTTACGAAGGTCCAACTTAGTGAAAAACCTGGCTCCCTGCAGGATCTCGAAGGCTGAAGACATAAGGGGAAGCGGATAACGATTCTTAACCGTTATGTCATTCAGCCTCGATAATCCACGCAGGGGCGCAGGGTCCCGTCCTTTTTCTTAACAAAAAAAACCCCCGCTCCGGCGGGAGAGGAGGAAGGGACTACGGTACCGGCGCCGAGAGCTACAGACAAATAATCTTCGAGAGCCTTACGTTCGGGAGCCGACAGAGAGTATAGTCTACCCCGGGGGGGAGTGGTACCCGGAAGGAGATCAATACTACAATCATACGACCGGTGAGGAGGAAGGGAGGTGGCCCTGGACCGACTGGAGATCGTGCGCAGATCATGATATTCCTCCGGCACCCCTGTCAAATCACCAGGCTCCTCCTGTGAAGAGGGGGCAGAAGAAACAGGTGGAATAGCAGACATTAAACACTTCACATGACAAGAGACGTTCCAGGAGAGGATAGAGTTACTAGACCAATTAATAGAAGGATTATGACACACTAGCCAGGGATGGCCCAAAACAACAGGTGTAAAAGGTGAACGAAAAATCAAAAAAGAAATGGTTTCGCTATGATTACCAGAGACAGTGAGGGTTAAAGGTAGCGTTTCACGCTGAATCCTGGGGAGAGGACTACCATCCAAGGCGAACATGGCCGTGGGCTCCCCTAACTGTCTGAGAGGAATGTCATGTTCCCGAGCCCAGGCTTCGTCCATAAAACAGCCCTCCGCCCCAAAGTCTATCAAGGCACTGCAGGAAGCTGCCGAACCGGTCCAGCGTAGATGGACCGACAAGGTAGTACAGGATCTTGAAGGAGAGACCTGAGTAGTAGCGCTCACCAGTAGCCCTCCGCTTACTGATGAGCTCTGGCTTTTACTGGACATGAAATGACAAAATGACCAGCGGAACCGCAATAGAGACAGAGGCGGATGGTGATTCTCCGTTCCCTCTCCTTAGTCGAGATGCGAATACCCCCCAGCTGTATGGGCTCAGCACCTGAGCCAGTGGAGGAAGATGGTAGTGATGCGGAGAGGGGGGAAACGGATAACGCGAGCTCTCTTCCACGAACTCGGTGACAAAGATCTACCCGTCGTTCTATACGAATAGCGAGTTCAATCAAAGAATCCACGCTGGAAGGAACCTCCCGGGAGAGAATCTCATCCTTTACCTCCGCGTGGAGACCCTCCAGAAAACGAGCGAGCAACGCCGGCTCGTTCCAGTCACTGGAGGCAGCAAGAGTGCGAAACTCTATAGAGTAGTCCGTTTTATGGATCGATTACCTTGACATAGGGAAGACAGGGCCCTGGAAGCTTCTTTCCCAAAAACTGAACGATCAAAAACCCGTATCATCTCCTCCTTAAAGTTCTGATACTGGTTAGTACACTCAGCCCTTGCCTCCCAGATTGCCGTGCCCCACTCACGAGCCCGTCCAGTAAGGAGAGATATGACGTAGGCGATACAAGCTGTACCCCTGGAGTACGTGTTGGGCTGGAGAGAGAACACAATATCACACTGGGTGAGGAACGAGCGGCATTCAGTGGGCTCCCCAGAGTAACACGGTGGGTTATTAATTCTGGGCTCCGGAGACTCGGAAGCCCTGGAAGTAGCCGGTGGATCGAGGCGGAGATTGTGAATATGCTTCGAGAGGTCGGAGACTTGGGCGGCCAGGGTCTCAACGGCATGTCGAGCTGCAGACAATTCCTGCTCGTGTCTGCCTAGCATCGCTCCCTGGATCTTGACGGCTGAGTAGAGAGGATCCGAAGTCGCTGGGTCCATTCTTGGTCGGATTCTTCTGTTATGCAGGTGAGTGAGGACCCAAAAGCGATTTAACAGAAACAGAGTCTTTTAATGTCCAAACAGGGAAAACATAAATCCTCAATCTTTACAGGAGATGTCCAAACAGGGAAAACATAAATCCTCTATCTTTACAGGAGAGTCCCCCTTCTAGTAGTAGAGGAGAATAGCAGGGCTAGCGGCAACAGACTGCTGGTCCCTCCGGGTAGGCGCGGGCCGTAGAGGACAGAGACACCTGCTCACACGCAGCATCTGATGAAGAGGTAGATTACGACAGGACGGGACAAGGGCAAAGCAAACAAGAATCCGACAAGGACAGAAGCAGAAACAGAGAGAGAAATAGAGACTTAATCAGAGGGCAAAAGAGGGGACAGGTGTGAGAGAGTAAACGAGGTCGTTAGGAGAATGAGGAACAGCTGGGAGCAGGAACGGAACGATAGAGAGAGAGAAAGTAACCTAATACGACCAGCAGGGGGAAAGAAAGAGAAAGCACAGGGACAAGACATAACATGACAATACATGACAGTGTGTGTGTGTGTGTGTGTGTATGTAGATGTGAGCATAGGGCATGTTTGTGTGCATATGTTCATTTACATGTAGGTATAGGCATACTAATATCTAGAATAAGTGTACATCCTTAATTCCCTGTGTTTATCACAAACACTCCTTAAATCCCTGTGTTTATCACAGACACTCCTTAACTCCCTGTGTTTATCACGGACACTCCTTAACTCCCTGTGTTTATTACGGACACTCCTTAACTCCCCGTGTTTATCACGGACACTCCTTTACTCCCTGTGTTTAATACAGACACTCCTTAACTCCCCGTGTTTATCACGGACACTCCTTAACTCCCCGTGTTTATCACAGACACTCCTTAACTCCCTGTGTTTATCACAGACACTCCTTAACTCCCTGTGTTTATCACAGACACTCCTTAACTCCCTGTGTTTATCACAGACACTCCTTAACTGCCTGTGTTTATCACAGACACTCCTTAACTCCCTGTGTTTATCACAAACACTCCTTAACTCCCTGTGTTTATCACAGACACTCCTTTACTCCCTGTGTTTATCACAGACACTCCTTTACTCCCTGTGTTTATCACAGACACTCCTTTACTCTCTGTGTTTATTACAGACACTCCTTAACTCCCTGTGTTTATCACAGACACTCCTTAACTCCCCGTGTTTATCACAGACACTCCTTAACTCCCTGTGTTTATCACAGACACTTTCCTGCGTGTTTATCACAGACTAACTCCCTGTGTTTATCACAGACACTCCTTAACTCCCTGTGTTATTACAGACACTCCTTAACTCCCTGTGTTTATCACAGACACTCCTTAACTCCCTGTGTTTATTTTTACTCCCTGAATTTATTACAGACACTCCTTAACTCCCTGTGTTTATCACAGACACTTAACTCCCCGTGTTTACTCCCTGTGTTTATTTAACTCCCTGTGTTTATCACAGACACTCCTTAATAACTCCCCGTGTTTATTACAGACACTCCTTTACTCCCTGTGTTTATCACGGACACTCCTTAACTCCCTGTGTTTATCACAGACACTCCTTTACTCCCTGTGTTTATCACAGACACTCCTTTACTCCCTGTGTTTATCACGGACACTCCTTAACTCCCTGTGTTTATCACAGACACTCATTAACTCCCCGTGTTTATCACGGACACTCCTTAACTCCCCGTGTTTATCACGGACACTCCTTAACTCCCTGTGTTTATCACGGACACTCCTTAACTCCCTGTGTTTATCACGGACACTCCTTAACTCCCCGTGTTTATCACAAACACTCCTTAACTCCCTGTGTTTATCACAGACACTCCTTAACTCCCTGTGTTTATCACAGACACTCCTTAACTCCCTGTGTTTATCACAGACACCCCTTAACTCCCTATGTTAATCAACAAGCAGCGATCTCTGACTGTGGGCCAAGCTGGCGGTCTGGTCTCAGGGCCGCTACCCTGCACTCACTGACGGGCTCTGATAGCTATTAAGCCCCCTCACAGACTAGTGCTTAGTCCTCTGTGAGCACAGAGAGCCTGGTGATGGACAGCTTCCCATTAGCCAGTCCGATGGAGAGGAAGCCTTCCTCCACTGTTGCATGTTAATCGGCTGGGATGTGTCTGGATGGGAGTCAGAGTGCACTCTCTTTGAGAGGGATGAGATTCCTATGATTATACAGCCATTTATAATGGATATTGGGCATATTTGCAGTCATGTTAAAGTACTATGCTGTGTCATTCAGCATGGTTTGAGTCAGTGTAGGCTAAGTGGGCTGAACCACAACCTACAGTTGAAATAAGTGTCAAAAGTGTTGAAAACATAGTCAGCACATTCACAAAATCCCTGACTTGATCAGTTTTTGGCCTTAATTCTCAAATATAATTTTACTCCTTTGTACAGGTTAAGCAATTAAAATATAAATATTAGTTGGTTTTGATGGTTTTCAAATTGGTTTCTGAATATATTTTCATACAGTTCTCATTAAAGTATTAGCTAAAACATTTTTGAGTTGGATTAGCATTATCATTCTTGTGCTTCTTTTTGTGACATTCACAGGGGGCGCCATGGGATTTATTTAAGATACTCCTTCAGACAGTTTCCGAAGATGGCCAGGGACACCTATGTCCTGACATTAGTCAGAAGCTTGTTCCACCATTGAGGTGCCTGGACTGAGAAGCGCTGTGACTGGGCTGACTGGGAGCTGACAACTGTACGGGTGGGAGGGCCAAGAGGTGGCAGAATGGAGCGCTCGGGTTGGGGTGTAGGGTTTGAGCAGAGCCTGAAGGTAGGGAGGAGCAGTACCCCTTGCTGCGCCGTAGGCAAGCACCAGGGTCTTGAAACGGATGCAAGCTTAGACTAGAAGCCATTGGGGTAAGATGTTGGGGAGAGGTACAGAGACACCTCTCAATGTCCTCCATTCAAAAAGTGCTCTGATCATGATTTAACATTAGAATCTCTAAAGCAGTCATTTTGACTGCTCATAAAAAAATATATCACTCTGCCATTTTTAAAGTCATGACCCCCTCAAGTCTTGACTTTTCCTAAATAAGTCTATATAAACAATTTGTCGGTGTCAGAATCTTAATATCACAAACATAACTGTTTTAGGGGGGAATTTCATGATTTAATGGTTTCCCACATTGCCTCTCCTTCTTCCGACAGTTGAAAGTGCAGTGCCCAGCTGATAATCACCTCGATAATTGCCTCAACTGAACCTAAACTATTTCAAAACTAATTTCACACATATAACAACAGATGAAATAAATGAAGTAAAGTATGATGTGGAGAAAGGGGGAGAATGGAGTTGATGAGAGAGGGGAAGCGATGCATAACTGGGAATGAAAAACAGGGCGGGCCATTCTATCGTATTGTTCCATTCTAATTATAGGCCTAATCTCAAAATGGTTTGTACTCTACATCAGTTCACTGAATCCAAGCAGTCTTATTAGTCTACTCTAGCCTACTTGGAATACGCTACAAAGTGAGAGCGTGCGTAATTGAACATGCTAAATGGATTTCAATATCTGGGAAAAGGTCCACATCGTGCAGCAGGTGAGCAAATGTCAGAGAATATGGTGATGATGCTTGTGAAACCTTACATTGGCAATGGGAGCAATGTCACCATGGACAATTTCTTCACTTCACGGTCATTGGCCGGCGCCATGAACAGTGAGTCGGGATTATGGGATCAATATAATGCCAAATGTTTTCGCAAATGTAAATCATCAATCCACAAATGTAAATCCCCAATCCACAAATGTAAATCACCAATCCACAAATGTAAATCCCCAATCCACAAATGTAAATCACCAATCCACAAATGTAAATCACCAATCCACAAATGTAAATCACCAATCCACAAATGTAAATCACCAATCCACAAATGTAAATCACCAATCCAGAAATGTAAATCACCAATCCAGAAATGTAAATCACCAATCCACAAATGTAAATCACCAATCCACAAATGTAAATCACCAATCCACAAATGTAAATCACCAATCCACAAATGTAAATCACCAATCCACAAATGTAAATCACCAATCCAGAAATGTAAATCACCAATCCACAAATGTAAATCACCAATCCACAAATGTAAATCACCAATCCAGAAATGTAAATCACCAATCCACAAATGTAAATCCTCAATCCACAAATGTAAATCACTTTCCACAAATGTAAATCACCAATCCACAAATGTAAATCCTCAATCCACAAATGTAAATCACCAATCCACAAATGTAAATCACCAATCCACAAATGTAAATCACTTTCCACAAATGTAAATCACCAATCCACAAATGTAAATCACCAATCCACAAATGTAAATCACCAATCCAGAAATGTAAATCACCAATCCAGAAATGTAAATCACCAATCCACAAATGTAAATCACCAATCCACAAATGTAAATCACCAATCCACAAATGTAAATCACCAATCCACAAATGTAAATCACCAATCCACAAATGTAAATCACCAATCCAGAAATGTAAATCACCAATCCAGAAATGTAAATCACCAATCCACAAATGTAAATCACCAATCCACAAATGTAAATCACCAATCCAGAAATGTAAATCACCAATCCACAAATGTAAATCCTCAATCCACAAATGTAAATCACTTTCCACAAATGTAAATCACCAATCCACAAATGTAAATCCTCAATCCACAAATGTAAATCACAAAATGTAAATCACCAATCCACAATCCACAAATCACCAATCCACAAATGTAAATCACCAATCCACAAATGTAAATCACCAATCCACAAATGTAAATCACCAATCCACAAATGTAAATCACTTTCCACAAATGTAAATCACTTTTCACAAATGTAAATCACTTTTCACAAATGTAAATCGCTGTCCAGTTCAATTCACTATCCACAAACAAACACCTTTTGATTTGTATTTGTAAATCAAGGGCCTTAAGTAAAATTACTGCCATAAAGATTTGCACAAAGGAGAGATATGAGCAAACATGACAGATATGGCAAACCTGCAACTCCATATTTGGAAGCGCTTAGGTCACCTGACTTTTAGCAGGGATTTGATGAGAAGAAACAGACAAGAAGTTATCAAGCGTAGACAAGAAGTTCTCATACAGAAAAAAAGTTTTCAAGGTAAAAAGCGATTTGTAGTCATAGAAAAAAGGTTTGTACCTACAATTTCTATAAATCACTGGCAGCCTCTCCTTTGGCCATGTTAATGCCTCCTTTTCAAGGCTGCATACATTCTAGTATGGTAACCATAATATGTTAACCATCGAAACCCTAGCCATAGATTAATCTATACTTCCAACACTGTGGTTGGAAATATTGTGGTGTACACCCTTTCATCAATCAAATAGTTGAATTAGCTGGCCAGTGTGATAGCACCACTAAATGTGAAGGATATGTCATACATTGTAAGTGATTATAATCCATTCATTGTCTCATGTTGCACAGACGATGAGCATTAAGGAGACATGCGTATTCCTGAGGCCTCTAAGCGTTTCCCCAGAAGAGGCATGAAAAGGGTAGAGGGGAGGTGTAGGATATGGGATCAGACTTTGTAGCAGAATTACTTCCATCCCTCACCCATTGTAACGCTATTAGCGCGCACAGCTAACTAGCTAGCCATTTCACACCAGTTACACTCACCCCCTTCTTCTGCAGCAACCAGTGATCCGGATCCATTTTTTTTATAGACTATAAATCGCTTTCTACCATGAGAACTTTTTTCTATAAGTGAGAACTTCTTGTCTACAGGTGAGAACTTGTATTTTTCTTGTCATCAAATGCTAAAAGTCAGGTGACCTAAGCGCTTCCAAATATGGAGTTGCAGGTTTGCCATATCTGTCATGTTTGTGCAAATCTTTATGGCAGTAATTTTACTTAAGGCCATCGATTTACAAATACAAATCAAAAGGTGTTTGTTTGTGGATAGGAATTTACATTTGTGGATAGCGATTTACATTTGTGAAAAGTGATTTACATTTGCGAATACATTTGCTAGTATGCACTACAACCAAACAAAGGTATGTCAGAGTGTGTTGTTAGGACAAGGGATAACAGCTAAATGAAATCCAACTGATGCTATTGTGTGAAGATGCAATAATTGACCATTTTGACCAATTGACCATTTTGACTGCTGTCATATTGACACTTATATATTGACACTGCTGTCTTATTGACACTTCATTGTAATGCCATTTATGAATTTGTGCCCAGTTTCACTATTTATCAAGGCCACTTGGGGGCTTATAATGATGTTGAGGCAACTGATGTTTTCATAATTTGACCACGTGTCTGTTGACTGTGCTTCTTGGTGGTTTGGGTATGTATTTCATTTTGCCATTATAAAAATAAGCTGTTACTGTGTTCCAAAACATACTTTCTGTTTCCTAGTTGTAACAAAGGGTCACAAATACATTTATTGAACACTTGATTTAGTTTTATACATTATAGCTTACAGTAACATAAACTAATTACAATGTGTTATTTGAAATAAAATTAACATGGTATTCTAATGTTACCCAAGGCTTTCAGAAACACAACCAAATTGTCATTTTTGCTATAGCATATATGAAATGTATTAATTCCACTGTTAGAATGTTGCAGTCAGAATGACTGCTCATTAGCATGACTGGGTCACTCGAGGCCCAATGGTTCTAGTGTTAAGCCTGTGCACCTGGCACTCTTTTAACCTGTCCAGTGCACCTGCATATTTCAGCTCATCCAATGGTCCTCTGAGCCGAATAGGATGATAACAAGCATGAGAAAAATCCCCTTTAACTGTATGCAATGCTCAGATTTGAGGTGAGACAGCCATCTATTCTGATGTATGTGAAATGTGGGTGTTCGAACAAGTAATGATTCCCTTCACTAATGGCATCAACATTTTAAACGTAAATCAAGGCAATATTGTATAAATAAATGAGTTAGATAAAAATCAGTGTGAATGATTGAAGCCACGAAGAAGAATCAGTCATGTATTTATCTGTTCTACCCTGCCTGTGTCTGTGCCAAACCAAGTGGCTCCTAATTGAGGCCTAGTGACGAAAGCCAATTATGTTATCACAAAGGGGGGCTAGTCAAGATAATTCTACATATCCATGCACTCACTTCTACTTAAATTTACTTTAATTGCAATTATCTAGACTATCCATTAATTGCATTTTACTTTCCTGGGATCATGGTGGATTTTTGTGTCTGCACACATCCAAATTCACATGCACACTTGGACTGCTGGGGACTGCTGGGGACTGCTGGGGACTGCTGGGGACTGCTGGGGACTGCTGGGGACGTCTGGGGACTGCTGGGGACTGCTGGGGACGGCTGGGGACTGCTGGGGACTGCTGGGGACTATGTATGTCTGTGCTACTGAAGTATCCATTGACAGAACATAAACATAGTTTACAGAGAGTGAAAGGGTGTAGTTTTAAATGGCATATGAGCCATGTGTTTACCATGAAATCACCCCTGGTTTTCCCCTTTGGTGTGACCATGTTGCCTGATGTCTCAGCCCCCACTACGAACAGATTGCCCTATAGCAGTGGTTCCCAAGTACCCCAGGTCCTCGAGTACCCCTAACAGTACGCATTTTTGTTCAAGCCCCAGTCAAACACACATAATTTAACTTAGAATCAGGTGTGTAGAATCAGGTGTGCTTGTCTGGGGCCACAACATAAATGTGTACTGTTGGGGGAACTGGAGGACCAGAGTTGCGAACCACTGCTCTATAGGCCGATGCACTATTTGATACTACCTCCTTTGTTGCCACCGAACGTCCCCTGATGTGTTCTCTCCTTGTATGTAATTAATTATTCAATGTTTGGACAGTATTTTTTTGTTTAAATCAATCAATTTGTGTTATATGAAAAAGCATTCAATCCTCACCCCATTTCGATTGCACATTTTTTGAGGAAAGTACTTTTCTTTATAATAAAATATTTGTAGGCTAACAAAATCCATTTCCTAATGTGATGAGTAGCCTAAGCATAGAATAAGATTGGGTAACAGTAGTCACTGCAGCCAAAATAAAATGTAAAATTATATAATTACTCCTGTCTATACATAAATAAAAAAAATCATTTGAAATACTTCACCAGAGGCCTCCCGAGTGGCGCAGCGGTCTAAGGCACTGATCAATACTAGAAACGTCATTACAGATCTGTGTCGCACCTGCCGCAACTGGGAGACCCATGAGGTGGCGCACAATTGGCCCAGCATCATCCGGGTTAGGGAAGAGTTTGGCCAGTTGAGATGTCCTCGTCCCATCACTCTATAGTGACTCCTTGTGGCAACCAGGCACATGCATGCTGGCTTCTGTCGCCAGCTGTACAGTGTTTCCTCCAACACATTGGTGCGGCTGGCTTCTGGGTTAAGCGAGCAGTGTGTCAAGAAGCAATGCGGCTTGGCGGGGTTGCATTTCAGAGGGCACTTGGCTCTCGACCTTCGCCTCTCCCGAGTCCACAGGGGAGTTGCAGCAATGGGACAAGACTGTAACTACCAATTGGGGAGAAAAAAATGGGTAAAAAGTACACAAAAAAACTTCACCAGAGAGCATGTACTTTGAAGCACCTTTGGCAGCAAATACAGCCGAGTCTTCTTGGATATGACGCTACACGCTTGGCACACCTGTATTTGGGGGAGTTTCTCCCATTCTTCTCTGAAGTTCCTCTCAAGCTCTGTCAGGTTGGACGTGCATCATTGCTGCACACCTATTTTCAAGTCTCTCCAGATATTTGATTGGGTTCAAGTCCGGGCTCTGGCTGGACCACTCAAGGACATTCAGAGACTTGTCCCAAAGCTATTACTGCGTTGTCTTATGATCGTTGTCCTGTTGGAAGGTGAACCTTAGCCCCAGTCTGAGGTCCCGAGTCCTCTGGAGCAGGTTTTCATCAAGGATCTCTCTGTACCTTGCTTCGTTCATCTTTGCCTCGATCCTGACTGGTCTCCTGGTCCTTGCCGCTGAAAAAGATCCCCCCCAGCATGATGCAGCCACCACCATGCTTCACTGCAGAGATGGTGCCAGGTTTCTGCCAGATGTGACACTTGGCATTCAGGCTAAAGGGTTCAATCTTGGTGTCCTGTTGGATGTGTACCCCTAAGAGAGTCTTGTTTATCATGGTCTGAGAGTCTTTAGGGGCCTTTTGGCAAACTCCAAGTGGGCTGTCATATTCCTTTTACTGAGCAGTGGCTTCCGTCTGGCCACTTTACCATTTTAATCCATTTTAGAATATGGCTATATAGTAACAAAATTTGAAAAAGGTCAAGGGGTACTTTCTGAATGCACTGTATGTAGTCATTGGGCCAGACCCAGTTGATTGATTTGATGTGATGTTGCACTTCACTAAGGATATCGCAAGTCAAGACAGATTGAAAGGGAGGCAGACAGGCAGGGTAGCGGGATGAATGCGATTGAAAGAATCTTCATTTTCATCAGGATATTTTCTGTTTTTATTTGTTAGCTTTATGTATTTTTACTTAGTTGACAATGGAAGTTATAGGCCTACTGTGACATTAGCCTATAGGCTATCTCTTAGTTTAATTTCTTTAGCCGCCAATGACTCACAGTGAATCAATGTGTCCATATGGCAGAGGCTGGTGCTCTCGCATTAGTGGAATTAAAATGTTGATATTTTTATTATCTTAATTCAGATGTGTATTATTAACCACATGACAATCATTTGGAGAAACTAAAACGTTATTATTGAAATGAAACTGTGCATATGAAAATCATCATTGGCACGCAGATCGGTAGAAATGGCAGGATAAATTGTAAGCTTCCCCAAACTTTAAACTCTGTCATCTAGGAATTGACTGTTGTAAACAGAGCTCACATTTCTTCATACTGTATAATAAAAATGGGGGTGTTTGAGAGAGAGATTGTACTTATCTCACACTAAACTGACTATCGTACAGCAGGACCCGTGTCCAACTCCAAATCCCCACATCTGAATAGATAAGAGCATATCATGAGGTCCCATCTTACAAAACAGAGCTGAGAGCTCTCCATGCAGAATGGGGCCCATATCCTGTTTGTTTCTGTCCCCTACCGCAATCCCATGATCATTTATATAATAAATGCAACTGAAAATTGCACTTCCAGCACCCCTATTTCCCGCGGCTATGAAAATAATATAAGCCCTTTCCCACTAACACTACATGAAGGAAAACTCTATATATTGGCAAAGCTCCATGGGTCTAAGGCAAGAAATTAGATTTTTTTTCCTGTTCTAAAGATGCCTATACCCTTCGGTACTGAACAGCATGACCTTGAAAGAAAGCCGAAGTAAATGTTTTGGGTAATGCTCCCCTGATTTTAAATCTTTCCAGTGAATGGTTACCAATGGCCACCGACCCAAAGTCAGAGCCACCCTATGAACCATGGGATGATCTAACTGAACACGTTCAGGCAGCAGAATTGCCGGGTACATGATTCTGTCCCTGTTGGAGGCCTTTTTAAATCCCTGACAATTGCCATTAGGAGTAGAGGCCTTAACTGTGAGACACACAGCAGGTAGGGACAAGTGTCTTTATCTTATACAAAAGCCTTCTTACAATGAGAGTCATCCCACTGCAAAAAATCACCGGACAAAATTGGGTGATTTGTAGTAGTGCACTTATGATGGGGAAGGATTGCATTGTATTGAGGACTGTGTGTTTGAGGAAGCGGGAACATTCAGGCATTGGTATTAATGTAAGGACCAATTGTTACTGTGAATGAGATACATTTTTCTTCCTGCTCTATGCAGGTTTCTCTTCATGCTCCTCCATCTGTTCATGCAGTGATAATCGTAAGAATGGTTGTGCTATGTGGGACAAAAGTGTGTTGTTTTTTACTAGTGAGGCAGAAGAGAAATAAGATCTCTCTCTCATCCTCCGTATGGCCCGATCTGCTCATCTTCATATCTGTGTCCCTATATCCAGAAATAGTCTGCAGTGGATGGCGTAGACATAATTCAACGCCTTACTCTACAGTATACATCATAAAACTGCCATTGAAAACATGTACTAAAGGTATAATCTTGACAGTGATCAAAACAGACCAAGCAGCCTGAATGTAAAAGACAGAGGGTGTATTATGACTCCATCACAAAGGACTTTTCAATAGAATGTGTCATGGTATTATATTTGTTTGAGTTTTATTGTCATCTACATATGCCTGAATTGTTGTGTCGTTGTATAAGTTATTGGGCTCTGCAAACAACTGCTCTGAACTTGAAAACTCGACCACATTATCAGTGTCTGTTGTACTTTGCCAATGCGAAGAGTCAGTTTCTTGTGATATTGAGATGCCATAGCTGACTGCACCATTGGACCCTTCATTGATGTACTGTTTGCTAACACGTCTGCCCCTAGCAAAGGATGTGTAAATAAGGCCCTCCATCTTCCCCAAGTAAAACTTTTAGCTCGGTCAGCAGCCGCAGTGGCCCACAGCTCACATCGTTAACGGCCCCAACTTTGATCTCCAGGATGGAATTGATCTTTCCCCCGCCTCTCATCCAACGGAAATAACCATCTGCAGGGTGGAGCAGGCGGAGTAGGCCGCCCTTCACTCCTTCTGAAGCTAGCTACAGTCTCGCTCTTATCTGGCAGCAGTCCAAGCCAGGTGCGCCATCAGTCCCACGGCCATTCTCCTCAGATCTCCCTCAGATGTCTCCCCTCCCCTCTACCCTCACTAACACCCTCCCAAGGTCCTACAGCAAGATTAAAGAGTTGCTCTGAGAAGTTAAAAGCCCCTAATGGAACATCGACATACACATACAGAAAGTAAAAGTTAGAAGTTCACCTGTTGACTTTGGAATTGGAAATATTTCTGCAAAAGCAATGTTAATGCTGAAGTCGACAATAAATCCCATTGTTTTCGAGAAGTGGAGCCTTGTTACATGATCTAACACATAGTCCAGTGACTAAACTGAACCACATTTTACTCTCAATGTGGTAACCATCCTATTAACAGACATGCGTGACTATTCTTGCAGAGCTAATTCAAATTATTCTCCCAACTCCCTTGTGATGGATGACTCACTGAAGTTTTTGCAAGTAAGTTATTATTCAACATGAAATCACCACTGAAAGAATCCATGAACAAGCCAATAAGATGTTTTGTTTTGTTCTTTCCCATATGAAGATCACCACATGTCCTGACAGATCATCCAAAAAGCCTTTGACCTTGGCTAATTAGCATTCTTTTGAAAACCCATCTTGCCCCTGGGCTCGACACCAGCATCGTTTAGAATAACACCGCTACCCCAGCAGCACATGAGCAGGTCTGGCTGCCTAGGAAGGGTATTGGTATTTAGATAGGCAACCACAGACAGGAGGGTATTGGTATTTAGATAGGCAACCACAGACAGGAGGGTATTGGTATTTAGATAGGCAACCACAGACAGGAGGGTATTGGTATTTAGATAGGCAACCACAGACAGGAGGGTATTGGTATTTAGATAGGCAACCACAGACAGGATTAGTCCGACAGTGTCACAGGGTCGCCAGGGCTTAAGTTGAATACACCTTACCCTTACAACACATTTCCAGCAACAGCTGGTGTGAAGCCATGACACCACAACATTTGATGGGTTGTTGGATTTTCAACAGAAAAACATCTCTATCAGGAAGGAATCTTTTTTGAAGGGTGTTCCTTGGCATTCCACCGAGAGTTAAATGAAATGCCACTGAGGAAGATACAGTATGTGACAGGAAAATAAATGAGCGATCCTTGGAGTTCACGAGATTTAAGACCAACTTGAGACATTTATCAGTTCCAGCAGTTTAGGCAGAAAACCTTTTTGTAAACATCTCTGACATAACAACCACCTATTAGTCATGGTCAATAGTAAAAATAAAAAAGTTATACGTTATTAACATGAATTAAAGGTATGTTTGAAATATAGGATTGACGTCATTTATTAATTTGTATTGCAGATATGGCAGATGCCTTATTGAAAACAGCCTAGATTAAATAGCTATCTGAAAGGTTGAACAGCAGAGACAGGGCATTCTCTAATCAATTAGACAGAGTCCTCTTATTATTCACCGTACGGAGAGACCTTCACAGTCACTTACACACAAACCTAACGTGAAAATGCTTGTAGGATTCGTCTCCATCCCTTTGTGTAAGTGAATGTGAAGCAGAGTAAAGTTTGCGTAGAGCGAGGGGATAAAAGGCTCCCATAGTCGCTTAATCACCGTCTGGCTTTCCCTGGCATCAATCACACTCACTCTACCTACCATCTGAGAAGGCTGGGATTTGTCTTGCGAAACAAACCATAGCTCGAACACCAAGGCAGTGATTGGAACAATAGAGGAGAGTAAGTGAGGCTTAACACCCTCAGCGCCATTGGCAAAAATCACAGTTCAGAAGAGATCCTCCACGACAGATTTTTCCCTCACATCATGACCAGAATGTGAGGCATTTAGTTTCAGGTGTTTTTTTTTAACGCTTACAACGTTAGGTCACTTAAACAACGACAAGGGGAGATTGAAATGAATGACGTGTAACTTTGCAAAAGTTTATTTTTAAAAGAGGTGTTGTGCTAATTGTGTTGGTCTGTCGCTTTTGGGTGCTCTGTAAAAAAAATCTGCCTTAAGGTTGACATTTGTTGTTTTTATTTGAAGTGTTTGTCAACCCAAATGACATTTCCAAATGAAGCAACCAACACCTACTGGTAAAGCACAAGCCGTCAAACTTCTTTGCAGTCAGCTAAGCTAAATAAGTACATCAATTCTCTTTTTGAACCACTGTACTTTTTCCGTACAAGTCTGAGAGAGAACCTTGTTGAAACGACCTTGCAGACTAAATAAAACATAATCCCGGAAAATCCATTCCTTTTAGACTCACAGAGAAAGGTTAGGTGGACCAGACGATAGGGGAAGACAATGCAGGTTGGATTAAACTGTGCTCCTGGCTCCCGCTCTGTCAGTCAGTCAGTCCCCAAGGGGCCAGGGCACAGTGTCTGCCTTGCCGAGGCTCATTGGAGAAACCGAGAAGTGTACTGTGAAGCTCCAATAATCTTTACATCATAGTGGTGTCATTGCAGAGCTTCTCTCACAGCTCCCAAATAAAATCACATACACTGACTGGCCTTAATGCTCCTTCACCTCAGACATGCGCGCAGACAAGATGAAATCTCAAACATAATAACAAGGTTACAAAGATGAAAATAAACTTGACATTTCTCTGTGTGGCGAAATATTTCTAAACGAAAGCTGTCCTGTTCAGGAGACAGTAGCGACAGAATTATTACTGAGTTTGTAAAAATAATCCCTTACTTTCATCCTTACTTCCTTTCAGTTGGTGCATTTGCTTTATTTGTTTCTCTAGCATGTCACTGCTTTGATAAATGTCTTCTTGTCTCGGCCTACTTTCTGTGGTTCATAGCTACGCTCACGGATCCAAAACAACATCATACAAACCATCTCCCTGGCTGGAACACAACTAACAAATAATGCAAAATGTGTTTTCTCATGGCCACATGTAGCTCATTAAGCAACAGACAGACCTGTTGTTGTCTGTTCCGACAGAACATTACAGTACAGCCTCCTGTGATTCTACATCCAGCCATTTCATGATGATGTCATAGAACGTAGAGCAGCTGCGGTGCCTATTGGTCCAAAGGAGACAGACATGTTATGTGAAAGCAACATCTGTGCTGAAAGGTCAGGGTTGTGAACGGTTACTGCTTAATCTTGCCCCTGTGACGTCAATGCACTCCATTTCACTCTGAAAACAAACAAAAAGTGCAATAAACTGAATCATGCTTGCGGCTGTTTTTAAGTCGTATTGCAGCAACTGAAATGGTTTTTATCCATCTACTCTGCTTAGATCTACTCGTCAATGTGACCATGTGACCATGTATCCATACATCTACAGTAATTAACCAGTTATACATCTTGAGTTTATTTCATGGTCCTTATGAGGAACTTATGCGTTGTAATACCGGACATAATCTTTATCTAATGGAATCTCATCACTCAATGATTAATACCTAAATAATGTCCAAAACGTCACTAGCCGACTGTGGAATGTGGAGTGACGTGAGAATAACAGCATTAGTCCCCACTCTGATATGACACACTGACTCACTCAAGCTATTCCAAGGAATGTGTGATTTTTCTGATAATTACTTTATTGAGGGAATATGTCCTTGCTACGATTGTGTTGTTATCTCACCTACTGTAGCTATCTTAAGATGAATGCACTAATTGTATGTCATTCTGGATAAGAGCATCTGCTAAATTACTAAAATGCCAATTTAAAAAAGTAAAATGTTGTGCACAAGTGATTGCCATTGACATTTATGACCTCGTAAGTGTCACGCCTTGGTCTTAGTATTTTGTGTTTTCTTTAATTATTTGTTTAGGCCAGGGTGTGACATGGGTTTATTGTGTTGTCGTATTGGGGTTTTTGTAGGCATTGGGGATTGTGGCTGAGTAGGGTGTCTAGTATAGGCTTGGCTGCCTGAGGCGGTTCTCAATCAGAGTCAGGTGATTCTCGTTGTCTCTGATTGGGAACCATATTTAGGTAGCCTGGGTTTCACTGTATGTTTGTGGGTGATTGCTCCTGTCTTTGTGTTAGTTAGCACCAGACAGGCTGTATAGGTTTTCACGTTCCGTTTGTTGTTTTTGTATATTTATTTAGTTATTTCATGTATCGTTCTATTTCATTAAAGAACATTAGTAACCACCACACTGCATTTTGGTCCGACTCTCTTTCAACAGACGAACGCCGTTACAGTAAGTAGTTATGACAGCTTATGATAACCATCAACTGTATTTATGACAATAGCTTCAAGTCAAATGGGACCTGAGAGAGGACAGGATCTATTTCCTCATTCTCATTCATCACCAAAAATATAGCAACACTCTACACACAGATGCATAGATGCATGTACGCACACACACACACACACACACGCACACACTCACATGCTCACACCCACACGTTATGTTCTTCTATCCTCGTGGGAACCAAAAATGTATTTCCATTCAAAATCCTATTTTCCCTAACTCCTAACCTTAACACTTACCTTAACCCTAACACTTACCCTAACCCTAATCATAACCATAACTTTTAACCAAACTTGTTATGGCTGCAATCCCACTACCGGGATCGATATGACAACTACCAGTGAAAATAGAAAACCACAGAAAATTCAAACCACAGAAATCTCCTAATTACAATTCCTAAAACATACATGTGTCTTATATCATTTTAAATGTAATCTTGTTGTTAATCCCACCAAAGTGTCCAATTTCAAATAGGCTTTTCATCGAAAGCACAACAAACGACTATGTTAGGTCTCCACCAAACCACAATAAGCACAGCCATTTTCCAGCGAAATATAGCATTCACAAAAAGCAGAAATAAAGATAAAATGAATCACTAACCTTGAATTATCTTCATCAGATGACACTCATGTTACACAATACATGCATGTTTTGTTTGATAAAGTTTATATTTATATAAAAAAAATCTGAGTTTACATTGGCTATTTAGATTCACTAGTTCCAAAAACATCAAGGGATTTTGCATAGCCACATCGTTTCAACAGAAATACTCATCATAAATGTAGATGATAATACACATGGAATTATAGATATATCTCTCCTTAATGCAACCGCTGTGTTAGATTTTAAAAAATGTTTACGGAAAAAGCAACACATGCAATAATCGGAGACGGCGCTAAGAACAGAAGCCAAATTAGCCGCCATGTTGGAGTCAACAGAAACCAGAAAATACATGATAAATGTTTCCTTACCTTTGATGAACTTCATCAGAATGCAGTCCTAGGAATCCCAGTTCCACAATAAATGCTTGATTTATTCGAAAATGTCCGTTATTTATGTACAATTAGCTACTTTGGTTAGCGCGTTTGGTAAACAATTCCAAAGTCACAAAGTGCGTCCACTATAACGTGACGAAATGTCCAAAAGTTCCGTAACAGTCCGTAGAAACATGTCAAACGATGTACTTGTAACGTATGTGAAACGGCTAGCTAGTTAGCGGTGGTGCGCGCTAAATAGCGTTTCAATCGGTGCCCAGGTAGGGGCGAGGGGACAGTCTAAAGTTATACTGTTACATTGATGCTGTTGACCCGGATCACTGGTTGCTGCGGAAAAGGAGGAGGTCAAAAGGGGGGTGAGTGTAACGGATGTGAAACGGCTAGTTAGTTAGCGGTGGTGCGCGCTAAATAGCGTTTAAATCGGCGACGTCACTTGCTCTGAGACCTTGAAGTAGTGTTTGCCCTTGCTCTGCAAGGGCCGCGGCTTTTGTCGAGCGATGGGTAACGATGCTTCGTGGGTGACTGTTGTTGATGTATGCAGAGGGTCCCTGGTTCGCGCCCGAGTATGGGCGAGGGGACGGTCTAAAGTTATACTGTTACATACTGAATCTTTAGAATGTTGTTTACATATACAGTGTGGGAAAAAAGTATTTAGTCAGCCACCAATTGTGCAAGTTCTCCCTCTTAAAAAGATGAGAGAGGCCTGTAATTTTCATCATAGGTACACTTCAACGATGACAGACAAAATGAGAAAAAAAATCCAGAAAATCACCTTGTAGGATTTTTATTGAATATAGTTGCAAATTATGGTGGAAAATAAGTATTTTAAGGTTTTTGCCTGCTATATGAGTCCTGTTATACTCACAGACATAATTCAAACAGTTTTAGAAACTTCAGAGTGTTTTCTATCGGATACTAATAATAATATGCATATATTAGCAACTGAGACTGAGGAGCTGGCCGTTTATAACGGGCACCTTTTCATCCAAGCTACTCAATACTGCCCCTGCAGCCATAAAAAGTTAACCCATAACCCTACACCTAAACCTGAACCTAAACGTAACCACTAACCCCTTATCCTAATTTTAACTCTATTTTTAACCCTGACCTTAAACCTAACCCCTAAGCTTTAAAAAGCATTTGACATTTCCTATGTCCCCATGAGGGAGAATTTTCCTTTTTTACTATCCTTGGGGGGACTTTGGGGGATTTTAAGTCCTCATAAGGATAGAAGAACCAACACACATGCACACACACACAGCCCAGACAAAGAGTGATGCACAAAACACCCAGGTGCACACTGAGTTTATTTGCATCTTCCAGGAATTAGCCGTCCTGTAATCTGCCCTTGATTGGAGGGAAAGGCTTAAATACAGTGCATTCGGAAAGTATTCAGACCCCTTGATTGGAGAGAAAGGCTTATATACAGTGCATTCGGAAAGTATTCAGACCCCTTGATTGGAGAGAAAGGCTTATATACAGTGCATTCGGAAAGTAATCAGACCCCTTGATTGGAGAGAAAGGCTTAAATACAGTGCATTCGGAAAGTATTCAGACCCCTTGATTGGAGAGAAAGGCTTATATACAGTGCATTCGGAAAGTATTCAGACCCCTTGATTGGAGAGAAAGGCTTATATACAGTGCATTCGGAAAGTATTCAGACCCCTTGATTTTTTCCCACATTTTGTTATGTTACAGCCTCATTCTAAAATGTATTAAATTGTTTATTTTCCTCATCAAACTACACACAATACCCCATAATGACAAAAAAATACAGATTATTAGAACATTTTTACTAATTTATAAAAAATGTAAAACTGAAATATCATACTTACATAAGTACTCAGAACCTTTAATCAGTACTTTGTTAAAGCACCTTTGGCAGCGATTACAGCCTCAAGTCTTCTTGGGTATGACGCTACAAGCTTGGCACACCTGTATTTGGGGAGTTTCTCCCATTCTTTTCTGCAGATCCTCTCAAGCTCTGTCAGGTTGGATGGGAAGCGTTGCGACACAGCTATTTTCTGATTTCTCCAGAGATGACCAAGTCCGGGCTCTGGATGGGCAACTCAAGGACACTCAGAGACATGTCCCGAAGCCACTCCTGCATTGTCTTGGATTTGTGGTTAGGGTTGTTGTCCTGTTGGAAGGTGAACTACTGCCCCAGTCTGAGGTCCTGAGCGCTCTGGAGCAGGTTTTCATCAAATATTTCTCTGTACTTGGCTCCGTTCATCTTTACCTCGATCCTGACTAGTCTCCCTGTCTCTGCCGCTGAAAAACATCTCCACAGCATGATGCTGCAGCCGCCATGTTTCACTGTAGGGGTGGTGCCAGGTTTCCTCCAGATGTGACACTTGGCATTCAGGCCAAAGGGTTCAATCTTGGTGTCTTCAGACCAGAGAATGCGGGCTGTCATGTGCCTTTTACTGAGGAGTGGCTTCCGTCTGGCTGATTGGTGGAGTGCTGCAGAGATGGTTGTCCTTCTGGAAAGTTCTCCCAGGATGCACTTGAGCTCAATTTCGAGTCTCATAACAAAGGGGCTGAATACTTAGGTAAATAAGGTATATCTGTTTTTTATTTGTAATATATTTGCAAACAATTCAAACAGTTTTTGATTTGTCACTATGGGGAATTGTGTGTAGATTGATGAGGATTCTTTTTCATTTAATACATTTTAGAATGTAACGTAACAAAATGTGGAAAAAGCCAAGGGGTCTGAATACTTTCCAAAGTCATTGTAAATGTCAGAGTCAGGGAGGGAAAGATGGAAGACAGGCAGGTCATTCATCCCCTGCCTGTTGTACGAGACATTGCCTGACGGCCCAGTCACTTCCATTCCCCTTGACAGACTGATCCTGCATAGTGAACCCAATGAAGTGCATTCATCTTAAGATAGCTCGATGAGACAACAACATATGTCAATTGTAGCAAGCACATATTCCCTCAATAAAGTAGTTATCAGCAAAGTCACATGTTCATTGGAATAGCTTGAATGAGAATAACTACTTAGTTTCTGTAGATGTGGGCACATGGTCAAATGGAATGATATTTCAGTACCTGATAAATATAGAGTTGTCTCTCTAACAGCTGCAGTCACTTCCATTCCTTTGGGACAGCCTGACCCAACCCATTCACACTGACAATAACATCTGCATCCCTATGTTTCTTCTCTTAGATCACATTCTAGTTTTTATTGAACCCTTATTTTATCAGGTTAGTTGACTGAGAACACATTGTCATTTACATCAACAACCTGGGGGATAGTTACAGGGAAGAGGAGAGGGTATGAATGAGCCCATTGGAAGCTGGGGGGATGATTAGGTGGCCATGATGGTATGAGGGCCTGACTGTTAAGCCAGGACACCAGGACACCACAGAGAGCCAAGACACCCGTTTAACGTCCCATCGGAAAGACGGCACCCTACATAGGGCAATGACCCCAGTCACTGCCCTGGGGCATTGGGATATTTTTTGGGACCTGAGAAAAGAGTGCCTCCCACTGGCCCTCCAACACCACTTCCAGCAGCATCTAGTCTCCCAACCAGGGACCAACCCAGAGGCAATCTTCAGAGGCAATCCAGCAGCGGGATGCAGTGTGGTATGCTACTGGCCTGTCAAAGATCTTAGAAAATCATGGCTACTTTTGGAATATGGCTTGGGTTCATAACAACATGTAGACCCTGGTTATTTAGACAAGGTTAAAAGAAGACATTCACAAGCTTCACACACACTACACGTGGTACGAGGTAGCAGCAAGGACAATAGCTATACCGACCAATACTGTTGACGTGCAATTTCAAAGTAGTGGATCATACTCAAGTGGACAGTGGGTGGGGATATATTATGTCTTTCGGTGCTTTCCTCTGTCTCTGCAGTTTAAGGGCTTGTAATAAGAAATGCCATGCCAAGACTCAGTGTTGTCCAGACGCAGCATGATCCTGTATTGAACTGGGTGTGAGCATGTTGTCTGTAGACCAGAAAGCACCACCATCATCAGGCCTGGACCTATCAGTGCTGTCTGTCACTCCTGCTGCTGACAGATAGTGAGGGGCAGCTGGCAGGGATGACGTTGGAGGAGGTGGGGGGGGTGGGGGTTATGATCAGAGAGGGAACCCCTTTAGGCTTTAGAGTCATGTTTCTCCTAGACTTAAGGTGACAGTAGTCGAAACCCTTCCTTTTTCTTTGACTAGAATATGAGGCAGACACACTTCTCCCAAGCTAAAAATGTACTAACAACTATGCTTCATTTATGCTTAGAACTATTACAATATTGATATTGTAGGATAACTTGAAGGGGATATGCATTGTGAACACATTGGGGAAAATGAATTCACCTCAAATACCCCTTTAAACTTGGCCAAGGTTTATAAGGACATATTTTTGTTTCATTTGGCACACTGTTAACTGACTTCATGTATAGTTCACGTTATTGGCTAATCAAGGACTATTTCTCTGCTATGTGTTAGGTTGTGAGTCATAGCCTTTAATGCATGTCTATCAGTCCAAAACTAACGCAAGCTTGCTGTCACACTTTCAGATATGTGATCAAAGAACGGGATGACACAGCTTTCATCTCTTTTTCACATTGAATAAAATAAACATCTACACTCCCATTTCATGCAGGTTTTGACACTTAAAGTGGTAAATTGCTTGAAGTTTTTGGGCGATGAAGTTGTTTACAACTTTCATGAATTTCACCTATCAGTTGTGGTTTTAGCGAAGTAACAAGGCTTTTCAAACTACTAGCTCAGTGGTTCTCAGTCCTGGTCCTGGGGACCCAAAGGGGGACACATTTCAGTTTTTGCCCTAGCACTACACACATTCAAATCATCAAAGCTTGATGATGAGTTGATCATTTGAATCAGCTGTGTAGTGCTAGTGCAAAAACTACAACGTGCCCCCCTTTTCGGTCCCCAGGACCAGGTTTGAGAATCACTGTACTAGCTGATTATACTCCTCAATTAGACATGTATTGGTAAGGTCTGAGCAGATACAATATATCTTCACCAAGCTTGGAAATCAAAGATACAGCACATTATGTTTGTACATCAGAATAATGATATGATGGTGGATTTGTCCTGGAGCGCATAGTCTCTAGAATAATCTTTACCCTTTACTCTGTCTGTTGAATGCCAAAGAAACTACATGCTAACAACATGCTGAGGTCACATAGCCTCAGTTGGGCCTATATGAAGTCAACTACTGTACATCCTTTTAACCTCAGGAGAAGCGTTATGAAACGTGATGTGTGTAGAAATACATAGCCAGTGTGATATGCCTGCTTAGAGGATCCAGACAGCATAGATTAGAACATACAGTAGGTAAACAAGGCCAGCCTGTCTGACATCACCGTGGTGCCAGTAACTAGGTCTACTCTCGACCCCTGGGTGCGCGGGCAATAAGCGCAGGCCTTTGCCGTCTCACCGTGCTGATTTCCCCCTTGCCGTGGAGCCCGGGCGTGGGCGGGCGCTACAGAGGTGTTAAGCGCTCTGTCACTCCTGGCCTCACACTCCATCAATCCTGCCATAGCTCATTGCCATAGTTCATCTGGAACCCAAACTGTGAAACGGTTGGTAATGCTGCCTTATCAGACTTTGATTATCTTTAATAGTCGCCCTACGCTGAGCATGAAATGATGTGGGGCACAGAGCAGGTTTGGAGAGTCTTATTTCATTAGTCATAAACAACAATAAGACAGACAACCCCAAAGTACTTTTGCTCACAGGAAGGAAGATCGAAACAGTGCAGGAATATTCCCACCTGTATTCACTAGAACTGTAACCGATACAGGGACTATATGAAGGCGTAGATTATGGATTAAAACATGGATAAACCTGGGGCCAGCCCAGCAGGGGAGCATAGTAATAAGCAGCATATAATATGCATGAGGTTAACTTCAGGTCTGAAGAAAATTAAACACTGTGGTATTTGATTTACTTCAAGGGAGTTAGCAAGTTTGCAGTTAAAACCAAAGCTCATAACTTTTTAAGTTACAAAAGAACTGTAAACTTGTGCTAGAATAGAGATGTCACGTGTATTTGCCATATGTTGTGACAGTTATTTTCGACGTGTGAACTGACTCTGATGCTGCCTGTTCAACACCTTTCCTTCAACAACCCCCTCCATGTCACATAATATTGACAGACATTTTTTTAGCACAGGTAGATGCTTCTCGATTTTAGAATATGATGTCTATGCACTGTAGTCGTGTAAACAACAATATTGCATAAACCTTTGCTATCGGTGCTTTGACGGAATCTGGCCTGTAGTTTGAATCTGTACATGATGAGACGTGGACGTCAGGTATTTGGACGGGTAGTGTACTTGTCAATCAGCTGTCGCCATGGCGCCAATATATAAATATACACAAGACCAAGCCACTATGAAATCATATTAAAAGTTTATCACGGCTAATTAATTAAAATGTGCATGTTTGGCATCCAAACAGCAAGCCCAAAAGGTGTAAATTCTGCCTCTCCCCAGTGTCTGTCCATAATAAGCAGCAGCTGATGCTTACTTTCCATCCTGCTCTTTTTGAGGACACATTTTTCATGAAATGTTCAACTGGGAAAATTCTGAAATTCCCAGAAAACAAGATGGAATTACATACGTTTGAGATGGTTGCATATAAATAGATGTATTGTAGATGCTATTGACAGCATTTTTCACTTTTTTACTCTGCTAACTGTGTATTGGGATCTTATTTTTCTTCTTTAGCTCATCATGACAAACTATGGATCGTCCAAGTCATTCTGCAAGTCATTCAGCATGGAAGAGCAGCATCAACTGTTTTCTGACTATCACCCTAAGCATAAACATTCAAAAACACCAGCTGGTCATCATTATTAAATGGATCAATATGTGTTTGTGTTGTTGTTACGTGTGTGTGTGTGTGTGTGTGTGTGTGTGTGTGTGTGTGTGTGTGTGTGTGTGTGTGTGTGTGTGTGTGTGTGTGTGTGTGTGTGTGTGTGTGTGTGTGTGCGTGCGTATGTAGTGAATGTGTATACAGTGCCTTCGGAAAGTATTTAGACCCATTGAATTTTTCCACATTTTTTACGTTACAACGTTATTATAATTTATTTTTTTTTCCCTCGTCAATTTACACAAAACAGATTTTTTTTAAAACATTTATGCAAATTTATACAACAAAAAAATATACACTACCGTTCAAAAGTTTGGGGTCACTTAGAAATGTCCATTTAAAAAAAAGAAAAGCATAAAAAATGTCCATTAAAATAGCATCAAATTGATTAGCAATACAGTGTAGACATTGTTAATGTTGTAAATGACTTTTGTAGCTGGAAACGGCAGATTCTTTAATGCAATATCTACATAGGCATACAGAGGTCCATTATCAGGCCAGCATCCCAGAGTCGCCTCTTCACTGTTGACCTTGAGACTGGTGTTTTGTGGGTACTATTTAATGAAGCTGCCATTTGAGGACTTGTGAGGTGTCTGTTTCTCAAACTAGACACTCTAATGTACTTGTCCTCTTGCTCAGTTGTGCACCGGGGCCTCCCACTCTTTCTATTCTGGTTAGAGACAGTTTGCTTTGTTCTGTGAAGGGAGTAGTACACAGAGTTGTACGAGATCTTCAGTTTCTTGGCAATTTCTCACATGGAATAGCCTTCATTTCTCAGAACAAGAATAGACTGACGAGTTTCAGAAGAAAGTTCTTTGTTTCTGGCCATTTTGAGCTTGTAATCAAACCCACAAATGTTGATGCTCCAGATACTAACCAGTCTAAAGAAGGCCAGTTTTATTGCTTCTTTAATCAGGACAACAGTTTTCAGGTGTGCTAACATAATTGCAAAAGGTTTTTTGTGGGTTTGTTTACTTTGATTTACACAACATGCCTACCACTTTGAAGATGCAAAATATTTTTTCCTCTGAAACAAACAAGATAAAAGAACAGAAAACTTGAGCGTCCATAACTTTTCACCCCACCAAAGTCAATACTTTGTAGAGCCACCTTTTGCAGCAATTATAGCTGCAAGTCTCTAGGGGTATGTCTCTATAAGCTTGACACATCTAGCCACTCTGATTTTTTTCCCATTCTTTATGGAAAACCTTAAATTCTGACCAGTTTCCAAGTCTCTGCTGATGGAAAAACATCCCCACAGGATGGTAGTCTTGGGGTGATGAGAGGTGTTGAGTTTGCACCAGACATTTTCCTTGATGGCCAAAAAGCTCAATTTTAGTCTCATCAGACCAGAGTACCTTCTTCCATATGTTTGGGCAGTCTCCCACATGCCTTTTGGCAAACACCAAACGTGTTTGTTTGTTTTTTCTTTACACAATGGCTTTTTTTCTGGCCACTCTAGCGTAATGCCCAGCTCTGTGGAGTTTACGGCTTAAAGTGGTGCTATGGACAAATACTCCAATTTCCGCTGTGGAGCTTTGCAGCTCCTTCAGGGTTATCTTTGGTCCCTTTCTCGTCTCTCTGATTAATGCCCTCCTTGCCATGTCCGTGAGTTTTGATGGGCGGCCCTCTCTTGGCAGGTTTGTTGTGGTGCCATATTCTTTCCATGTTTTAATAATGGATAAATAATGGTGCTCTGTGGGATGTTCAAAGTTTCGGATATTTTTTTATAACCCAACCCTGATCTGTACTTCTCCACAACTTTGTCCCTGAGCTGTTTGGAGAGTTCCTTGGTCTCCATGTTGCCGCTTGCTTGGTGGTGCTCCTTGCTTAGTGGTGTTGCAGACTCTGGGGCTTTTCAGAACAGGTGTATATATACTGAGATCGTGTGACACTTAGATTGCACGCAGGTGGAATTTATTTATCCAATTATGTGATTTCTGAAGGTAATTGGTTGCACCAGATCTTATTTAGGTGCTTCATAGCAAAGGGGGTGAATACATATGCACACACCACTTTTCCGTTTAGTACATTTTTTTCAACAATTTGCACTATTTTGTGTATGTCCATTAGAAGAATTTCAAATAAAAATCCATTTAAATTACAGGTTGTACTGCAACAAAATAGGAGAAATGCCAAGGGGCATGAATACTTTTGCAAGGCACTATACATGTATCACATTTACATAAGTATTCAGACCCTTTATTCAGTACTTTGTTGAAGCAACTTTGGCAGTGATTACAGCCTTGAATCTTCTTCGGTATGATGCCACAAGCTTGGCACACCTGAATTTGGGGAGTTTCACCCATTCTACAGATCCTCTCAAGCTCTGTCAGGTTGGGCTCAGGCTGGGCCATTCAAGGACGTTCAGGGACTTGTCCCGAAGCAACTCCTCTGTTGTCTTGATTGTGTGCTTAGGGTTGTTGTCCTGTTGGAAGGTGAACATTCACCCCAGTCTGAGGTCCTGAGCTCTCTGGAGCAGGTTTTAATCAAGGATCTCTCTGTACTTTGTTCCGTTCATCTTTCCCTCGATCCTGACTAGTCTCCCAGTCCCTGCTGCTGAAAAACACCCTCACACCTTCACACATGATGTTTGGCATTCCTGGCCAAAGAGTTCAATCTTGGTTTCATCAGACCAGAGAATCTGTTTCTCAAGGTCTGAGAGTCTTTAGGTGCCTTTTGGCAAACTCCAAGTGGGCTGTCATGTGCCTTTTACTGAGGAGTGGCTTCCATCTGGCCACGCTACCATAAATACCTGATTGGTGCAGTGCTGCAGAGATGGTTTTCCTTCTGAAAAATCTATAACGTAACAAAATGTGGAAAAAGTCCAGGGGTCTGAATACTTTCCCGAATGCACTTTGTTTGTGTGGGTTTTGTGTGAGTGCAGCGTGTGTATATAGTGTGTTTATAGTCTAGTGAGTAGTCAGTGCAGCCAGCAAACACTTTTGGAAAACATTTGGAAATCACAATAAATGTGGAATAGTTTAAGATCTCATGGATCTCGAAGTTAGTTTAGGTTCAGTTAAGGTTCATTTAACTGTTGTGGCCTATTGATGGCTTTAGGAGAGTGGGAAACTTCTGTTCACAGGTGAAAGCATCATGCCTGGCTCTCACGGTGGATGAGCAGAAGACTACCATCTGGATTTTGGTCAGGGGGGTCCATAAATACATCAACATGAAAAGCACTACCAATACTCACTGCTGTGACACTGAATAACATATGATATCTCTGGTGCTCCAGAGTCCTCCCCTACTGTGTCCATGTTTTCTGGGGGAAATGAGTGATCTATTATCCATGTGTTTATCATACTGTACAATCTCTGCCTATGTTATGGTGGTATATTGATTATGAGAGTGTCTGATGCATCCCATCTCCTACCTGATGTTGTTTTAGAGTGTCTGATGCATCCCGTCTCCTACTATTAAACTGATGTTGTTTTAGAGTGTCTGTTGTTTTCTTCAACCCAAGTTGCCACATGTTCAATTTGTGTATATATACACTGTCGTTCAAAAGTTTGGGGTCACTTAGACAAGTTTTTGACAGAAAAGCCATTTTTTGTCCATTAAAACAACATCAAATTGATCAGAAATACAATGTAGACATTGTTAATGTTGTTAATGATTATTGTAGCTGGAAACGGCAGATTTTTAATTGCATATCTACATAGGTGTACAGAGGCCCATTATCAGCAACCATCACTCTTCACCCTGTGTTCCAATGGCACGTTGTGTAAACTAATCCAAGTTTATCATTTTAAATGGCTAATTGATCATTAGAAAACCCTTTTGCAATTATGTTAGCACAGCTGAAAATTGTTGTCCTGATTAAAGAAGCAATAAAACTGACCTTCTTTAGACCAGTTGAGTATCTGGAGCATCAGCATTTGTGGGTTTGATTACAGGCTCAAAATGTCCAGAAACAAAGAACTTTCTCCCGAAACTCTTCAGTCTATTCTTGTTCAGAGAAATTAAGGAAAGTCCATGCGAGAAATTTCCAAGAAACTGAAGATCTCATACAACGCTGTGTACTACTCCCTTCAAGGAACAGCGCTAACTGGCGCTAACCAGAATAGAAAGAGGAGTGGGAGGCCCCGGTGCACAACTGAGCAAGAGGACAAGTACATTAGAGTGTCTAGTTTGAGAAACAGACGCCTCACAAGTCCTCAACTGGCAGCCTCATTAAATAGTACCCGCGAAACACCAGTCTCAACGTCAACAGTGACGAGGCGACTCCGAGAGGCTGGCCTTCAGTTCTTTAATTTGCCATGCCTAGATACAGCACACCTTCCACCTCCGCTCAGAGTCAGGATAGTCAAATCAATAGTAATTACTACTGAATGATCAAGTTGAACTCATTATGTACAATGACCCAAGCTGCTAGACTTTAGATAAAGCCTTCTCCATTGGCTTTCATTCTCCACACATGACTAGAGTCTCAAGCTCAAATCTCTCCTCAGTTGTACTTCTTTTCACACCCTCTATTTGCTTCAGTCTGCCTTTTGAAGTCTGTGATATTTAACTTTATGATCAGGGTGGTTGTGTTGGGGAAAGATAATGCAGAAGTAGGGCTACATTTTGGAAACCTAACAGAAATTATATAGCCTATGTGTTACCTGCAAAGCCTAAATTCGGGTGGAAGATAGCTTAGCAGCTAAGAGCGTTGGGCCAGTAACCGAAAGGTCGCTGGATCAAATTGCCGAGTCGACTAGGTGAAAATCTGCCGATGTGCCCTTGAGCAAGGCACTTAGGCCTTATTTCTCATGTAAGTTACCATTTAAACAGCCTGTGTCCACCCTATCGACAAGGGGAGATGCCCTGTGGAAGGGCTCTTCCTGTTCATTCTAAGCATGTGCCGTTGTGTCTGCCTCCAATGTAAAATGCATTTTTGACCTCCACACCAAATGACTTCTTTACTTATTTTAGGATTAAGGAAGTGTGAAGTTCGCATTCTTTAGGCATTTTGTGCTCAGTTTTATACCCCTCGTTCCCAGCTCAAATGTACTGTAAGCTGCTTGCGTTCAGTTACAGTGAGAGTGGCTCTTGGTGCTTAACCTCTTCCTTTAGCCAAGCCAATCTGTGTAAACAGGGATTAATTACCCAAGCTTATTGTCAAGATAGCCCTCCATAACCACAGAGAGTAGATAAGCACGCGCTGCACGCATAATAGTCTGGGGAGAAATGAGGACATGGTGGGTTCACTTACGTAGGTACGCTGCTTTCAGAAAGTATTCACGTCCACATTGTGTTGTGTTACAGCCTGAATTTAAAATGGATTCAAATGAGATTTTGTGTCACTGGTCTACACACAATACCCCATAATGTCACAGTGAAATTATGTTTTAGACATTTGGACAAAAATGAAATTCTGAAATGTCTTGAGTCAATAAGTATTCAATGTGCTTAACCAGTCACATAATAAGTTGCATGAACTCGGTCTGTGTGCAATAATAGTGTTTAACATGATTTTTGAATGACTACCTCATCGCCGTACCCCACTCGTACAATTATCTGTAAGGTTCCTCAGCTGAGCAGTGAATTTCAAACACAAAGGAAGTTTTCCAAGGCCTCGCAAAGAAAGGCACCTATTGGTAGATGGGTAAAAAATGAAATAACAAACATCAAATATCCATTTGAGCATGGGGAAGTTATGAATTACACTTTGGATGGTGTATCAATACACCCAGTTATTAAACCAGGTAGGCTAGTTGAGAACAAGTTCTCATTTACAACTGCGACCTGGCCAAGATAAAGCAAAGCAGTGCGACACAAACAACAACACAGAGTTACACATGGAATAAACAAACATACAGTCAATAATACAATAGAAAAAGTATATATGCAGTGTGTGCAAATGAGGTAGGAAAAGGGAGGTAAGTCAATAAATAATAATAATGACAATATAGCAATTAAACACTGGAGTGATAGATGTGCAGAAGATGAGTGTGCAAGTAGAGATAAATAAATAAATAAAGTCCTTAGATACAGGAGTCCTTCATAACTCAGTTGCCGGAGAGGAAGGAAACCGCTCAGGGATTTCACCATGAGGCCAATGGTGACTTTAAGACAGTTACAGAGTTTACTGGCTGTAATAGGAGAAAACTGAGGATGGATCAACAACATTATAGTTACTCTACAATACTAACCTAAATGATGGAGTGAAAAGAAGAAAGCCTGTAAAGAAAATAATATATTCCAAAACATGCATTCTGTTTGCAATAAGGCACTAAAGTAAAACTGCAAAAAAATGTGGCACAGAAAGGAACTTCATGTCCTGAAAACAAAGCCTTATGTTTGGAGGAAATCTAACACAAGGCATCACAGGGTACCACTCTTCATATTTTTAAGCATGGTAGTGACTGCATCATGGTATGGGTATGCTTGTCATCGGCAAGGACTAGGGAGTTTTTTTTAGGATAAAAATATATTAAATAGAGCTAAGCACAGGCAAAATCCTAGAGGAAAACCTAGTTCAGTCAGCTTTCCAACAGACACTCAGAGACAAATTCTCATTTCAGCAGGATAGCGACCTAAAGCACAAGGCCAAATATAAACTGACTTTGAATGTTCCTGAGTGGCCTAGTTACGGTTTTGACTTAAATTGTCATGAAAATCTATGGTAAGACTTGAAAATGGCTGTCTAGCAATGATCAAGTAACTGCCTTAATGTTGCTGGACCCCAGGAAGAGTAGCTGCTGCTTTGGCTAATGGGGATCATTAATAAACCCCAGGAAGAGTAGCTGCTGCCTAATGGGGATCCTTAATAAACCCCAGGAAGAGTAGCTGCTGCTTTGGCTAATGGGGATCATTAATAAACCCCAGGAAGAGTAGCTGCTGCCTAATGGGGATCCTTAATAAACCCCAGGAAGGTTAGCTGCTGCCTAATGGGGATCCTTAATAAACCCCAGGAAGAGTAGCTGCTGCCTTGGCTAATGGGCATCATTAATAAACCCCAGGAAGAGTAGCTGCTGCCTTGGCTAATGGGAATCCTTAATAAACCACAGGAAGAGTAGCTGCTGCCTAATGGGGATCCTGAATAAACCTCAGGAAGAGTAGCTGCTGCCTTGGCTAATGGGGATCCTTAGTAAAAAACAAATACAAATCAACAACCAATTTGACAGAGCTTGAAGAATAAAAAAAATATATAATGTGCAAATTTGGTACAATCCAGGTGTGCAAAGCTCTTAGACTCATAGCAGTAATCGCATGTATTGCCTCAGGGGTTTGAATACTTATGTCAATTAGATATTTATGTATTTCATTTTCAATAAATCTGCAAACATTTCTAAAAACATATGTTCACTTTGTCATTATGGGATATTGTGTGTAGATTGCTAAGAAAAAAATCTATATGGTCCATTTTGAATTCAGGCTGTAACACAACAACATGTCAAATAAGTCCAGGGATATAAATACTTTCTGAAGGCACTGTATGATCACACACAGGGTGCAAATCTCAAAAATATTTATTTGTGGTTTTGGTTTAAGTTTAGACATTGGTTAAAGCTCGTATTTCATGGCTGACATTTTGAAATGTGAATCGCTGTTTGAGTAGTTCAAAAGTTATTTAATGTCACTACAAATTAAGTTTGGTGCCTTTTGATGCAGTAAGGTGATATCTTTAATATCTAAATAGCTTTTCAAACAGCATAAACATGTCAGTGAGACACTAAAGATATCTTATTAAATTAGCAAAAAGTATCCCTTAAAGGGATAGTTTATCCACTTCACATTATTAACGGGTCCTTAATGGACCAAAAGAGTCAGTAAAGATTTGTATTTGTTTACGTAGCCGCAGCTAAGCTTTGATTTTATAAAATGTATTAGACAATTTTAAAAAACACAACAGCTTTGATTTTATAAAATGTATTAGACAATCCAGCCGGAGAAAAACATTAAAAACACAGCGCTCCAGCCAGAGAGACGCCACCACAGCGCTCCACATTAAAAACACAACAGCGCTCCAGCCAGAGAGCTCCAGCCAGAGACCACATACATTAAAAACACAACATCCAGCCGGAAAACACACATTAAAAAACACAACAGCGCTCCAGCCAGAGACGCCACCACATACATTAAAAAACACAACAGCGCTCCAGCCGGAGACGCCACCACATACATTAAAAAACACAACAGCGCTCCAGCCAGAGACGCCACCACATACATTAAAAAAATCAAGGATAACACAATAAAGCTCAGAAGCTTTCCATAGTGGTACTTCAGCATTGCTGTTTGCAAAACTCTTGGACTAAAAAACATGCTAAATTGATCGCCCAACCACGCTTAATCCATAAATCCAAATGTGGAGGTTATTGAATCTCCAGGTCCATAGAATATGTTTTAGGTAGCCTGTATGACTTTACGATGAGACATTTTGTTATTTGGATGAACTCTCCCTTTAAATTTCACCATGTCTTGGAATTTGTCTTACAAAAATCCCTCTTTTTTTATGTCCCTGGAATGACTTTGCCCTCCAACCTATGTGGGTTAGTAAAATCGTTGCAAAAAAAAGCAAGTCCTATAGAATGACCTGTTCATGCCAACATTCCAGGGATATGCACATCTGATAATCCAGTTGTCAGTTAGTTAAGACAATTCGAAATGTTGTGGAGATGGGGTTTACAAACAGACAAGTTCTCAGGCATTCATTTCATGAAGGGGGGGGTCTCCTTGTAGTTCCAGTTTTTCCTCAGAAGAGCTTGCACCTCTGTGGATGAAAGGCTACTTTTGATCATGGGTTGTGTAATAACCAGGGTGATTCGCTGCCATCTCTGCCCCAGCAGCTGCCACTCAACCCAGGGGATGAGGAGATGCCAAGTCAAAATCTGCCTGAGCCAGCCAGCCCAGCACGCTGCTGCCCTGAAAGACATCAAACACTGGGCTACTGCCGATGTTCCCATCACATCACTGCACAGTCGACCACACCTCAACTCGCCAATCAAAAACTGCTTCACATGCCTCCAAATATGATGTCATCTGTTGTTTTCTGTTTTTTGTCAAGGCACCAAGTGCTTTATCGTAGTTCAATACAGATTTGAATCTGTTCTCCCCGGTGATTATCATGATGGACTTCAGATATTATATGGTCTATAACCCTCAAACTCAACTCTGGACATCTAAACCAGTTTCACTGTATTTTCTTTCATTGTTCCCCTCCAATCAGGGACTGATTTAGACCTGGGACACCAGGTGTGTGCAATTAATTATAATGTAGAACAGAAAACCAGCAGGCTCCCGACCTCATAGGTTGAATACCCCTGGTCTATACAGCGTGAGAAACCAGCATCAAATGTTCCAGAGTGTCATGTTTTGATGCATAGTCACATTTCTTTGTGTTATACCATGTCATTGCTAGAATAACAGCAATGTTTATTAAATAGATGTATTGTAATGTACATAAGGTGTTGATTTGACAAACAAGACACATTGATAAATGCAATCATTTTATTATAAAATTCACACAGCTGTGTGCAAATCCCTTATGAAAAGGATATTTTCAGTACATTTAGTGTATTATGCAGACCCCAAGAATAATTCATCAATATCCTCAAGAAATATACAGAGATGGCAAACAACTAACATATCAATGGAATTTATAATATATTTATTTTGTTTTTGGAACCCAGGTACCCAATAGAGCAATGATGGTGTGGTATATTTGATTGTTTTTCCCAGTCTGACAAAATATATTACTATATAAATGATCTACATGTGATCTTCACATGGGTCTTATTTATAGTTTGCCCAAAATAAAATAACTCTCTCTTCCGTGATCGTTGAGTCTTCATCTAACATAAATGTGATGGTTGAATAGACGGAGGCAAGGCATGAGGCCAAATGAAGCTGATTAATACCACATTACTTAAATGTCAAATATAGTCATCTTTGTGATTGACCTATTTATCTTGTGCAAATACTGTATATTTTATGATATCTTTGCAAGTACCAGCAGACTTCCAAAACCTTCAACAGTTTATACAACTGTATGTACCATACTGTAAACTAGCACAAGAAAATCAAGAAATCACAAAAACACAAAATAATGTTTTTTTGTGGTTATAGTAAAGTAATATTTAAATAGTTGATAGAAATAATCAGATTTGATATGCCATCCCCGTTCAATAACATGACCTCTCAAGCTCTAATGACTGGTTGGCTTGATACCTCAGTAACTACTTCCTCAGTTTAAAACATCTCTACTTTATGACTGCACTCAGTCCTTCATATAAACAAACAAAACATGATGCCTTATGATAACTCATTCTCTTTTCATTGGTGAAACTTGAATTTATGAAAGTGTGCTGAAAGAAGGAGACATTTAGATAAAGCTAACTCATGGTTTAGTCCTGGTGCCTGGATATTTGTTCATAAGCAATAGACCATGAGAAAATGTTAAAGATATGCAAATAAAAGTCAAATTTTTGTCATATTTTCATGCTGTATGTGTCAATAGTAAATTATATAAAAATGGTGTTAAATATATTTTCTCTAAGAACACAAAACGGGTTTCTCTCGTTCACACATTATTTCCAAAAACTCCAGTGCAGCAAAACAGTTCATTTCGATTTAGAGATCATTGGATACTATGGGTTTCTGAAAGGATATATCACATTTGTGTCAAAGTTTGGCACTTAGTTGTTCTTCCATAACCTTTCATTCCTTTACATTTTAAAAGAAGTAAACACTACACATTAAAGGCCCAGTGCAGTCTAAAATGTTTTGTTTAAAAAAAAATACATTTTCAGACTATGAGGTTGGAATAATACTGTAAAATTGAGAAAATTATGATAATGCCCTTTTAGTGTAAGAGCTGTTTGAAAAGACCACCTGTAATTTCAGTTTTGGCCTGCCTGGTGACATCAGGTAGCCTAGCAGTTACGAGCGTTGTGCCAGCAACCAAAAGCTTGCTGATTCAAATCCCTGAGCTGACTAAGTGAAAAATCTGTCGATGTTCCCTTGAGCAAGGCAATTAACCCTAATTGCTCCTGTAAGTTGCTCTGGATAAGAGCGTCTCCTAAGTTACTAAAATGTAAATAAGAGAGTTCCAAACCTCTCCGCCACTCACAGATAGTTTTCAGACCACTCCCAGAAGGTCCTAGCAAAATTCTTGCTTGAGAAATTGCTCTTCGCTAAGAAGCTATTTTTGAAAAACTATCACAGTAAGGTTCTTAATTGTTACCCAGAAATAGGCTGCATTGGACCTTAACTAAACTATCAAGTGGCCCAAAAAATAAATTCCTTTCTTTTCAAGAAGTGCAAAAAACAACATACATGCTTAAGACACATCCTGTTACTGAGTGATAGCTTCTCAACAGGTACAATATATAGGACCACTAGTGAATGAAAGCGCTTCAGTTTCCACTTCATTCAACTAACATTAGTAGTACAGTTAATTCAGAAACTCTGAAGATCACTCTAGAGTAGCACATCTGTTCAGTACCTCAGGGAGTAGCTAACATCACAGTAAAATGTCTGAAAATATATTTTCAATTGAGGCTGGTTAATAAGTAACTTTGCCACCTACCTTTTTAGCCATAACATTCAATGAGCAGACTATAACTGGTCTTTAACGCCTATGTAGACCACAACATGGAAAATAATACAACTACGACACGATAAATTAATTTCTACATGGAACGAAAGTGTGTCTCGTTGTTGACAAATCACATTCTCCATCTCTGTTTTGTTAAGGGCCATCTAAAATAGGGAAATACAATTTCCTTGAAAAATACCCCACAATATCCCACAGGTTCAAGCATAATGTAATGATATAAATGAAAAGGGTTAAATGAAGGAAAGACAACAAACCAATAAGTTCCCCATTCAAAAATGTAAGGGTTTGTTAAGTGTTGGTTTCCTTTTGTGATCGACTATGTACATAATATCATGTGACTTACATTATGCATAATGACTTATTTATTTCGATTCAAGCACTGCTCTTTAACATCCTTGGGCTGCCTTTACCTAAGGTACTCGTTTGGAAACGGTTGGCTATGATTTGGGTATATAAATATCCCTCAAGTTGCATTGTAAGACCTCTGTACCGTATGATGTGAAGCACATTAGTACTCAAAGCAGTTTGAGTACTTATTTTGACGCTCACAATGTGCTACACTATACAGTACATGAGTAATGTCGTACTGACACATTAATGATTTAATGATGCATCATAAACACTGAACAAAACAAACCAAAATTAATTCCTGAACTTCTCCCAGATCTTTAAATATGTTTTCAGCGTCAGATCATTGTAATTTCCACAGTGTGTCTCTTCAAAGAGAGTAAGGCTTATGCATCTGGTCTGGTCACAAGCAGATGCTTTCTTCTCCACGGAGCTGTCAAGTTCAGCAATATTCCTCCAGTTAAATAGTTCGTTTTTTTTGCCTTAAGTCCCCCTAAACCACCCATTGAGACAGATGGATCTGTTTTAATGCAGTGACTAAGCAATGCTGTTCAGTCTTATGGCAAATGGGAGTGTGTTTTCTGTCACTGAGAGTTTGGGCATTTTGATGGGTGTAGGCATTCAGAACTACAGCCGCTTCCAGTGTAGACACTCAACGTGCCAGCCGAATGAAGTAAAACACTGCTTGCTGTGTTTGTGTAATACTCACGTCTACCAAGTGGTTGTCGGGGAGAAAAAGGAGCAGAATATTTTTGGGATGATTTTGATGCCTATTTCTTATCTATACACTTCCCATAGGAGCCAGCACAGCCACACCTGTGTCAATTGAAGTGTTTGAAAAGGAAGATTAGGTTCTCAAACACTATAAGTTCATAAAAGTTGATATAACGTTTTTTTGCCTGTAAGGTCTGTATTGATCCTGTCTTAATACATATTGGTGGAGATGAACATGAACTTAGAATTCAACATCTGAAAGTATTTTTGTCTCATTTTCTACTTTTCCTCAAAAAAAGATGAATAATCAGCCGTGTTCTTTTTTTGCATCCATAGCCAACAACAGAATACCTTAAAACGTGTTTTTTGCAGGTCCATAAATGTAAACCACTACATAATAACAACAGAATACCAGTATTTTTAGCGCTCTGAAACATGAAAAAAAGTGTTTGAATGTTTTTGGTTCAACACTGCAGAAAGGTGCATGCAATAAATGTAAACCACTACATAATAACATATATACACAGTGTCTGTACAGTCGACCATAAACAGTATTTTCTAGCGCTCTGACCACACATGAAAAAAAGTCACGTTCAACACTGCTAAAGTCATGTTTAACACTGCTAAAGTCATGTTCAACACTGCTAAAGTAATGTTTAACACTGCTAAAGTCACGTTCAACACTGCTAAAGTCATTTTTAACACTGCTAAAGTCATTTTTAACACTGCTAAAGTCATTTTTAACACTGCTAAAGTCATGTTTAACACTGCTAAAGTCATGTTTAACACTGCTAAAGTCATGTTTAACACTGCTAAAGTCATGTTTAACATCCCTAAAGTAATGTTTAACACTGCTAAAGTCATGTTTAACACTGCTAAAGTCATGTTTAACACTGCTAAAGTCATGTTTAACACTACTAAAGTAATGCTTAACACTGCTAAAGTCATGTTTAACACTGCTAAAGTCATGTTTTAACACTGCATGTTTAAAGTCATGTTTAACACTAAAGTCATGTTTAACACTGCTAAAGTCATGTTTAACACTGCTAAAGTCATGTTTAACACTGCTAAAGTCATGTTTTAAAGTCACACTGCTAAAGTAATGTTTAACACTGTCATGTTTAAAAGTAAATGTTTAACACTGCTAAAGTCATGTTTAACACTGCTAAAGTAATGTTTAACACTGCTAAAGTCATGTTTAACACTGCTAAAGTCATGTTTAACACTGCTAAAGTCATGTTTAACACTGCTAAAGTCATGTTTAACACTGCTAAAGTCATGTTTAACACTGCTAAAGTCATGTTTAACACTGCTAAAGTAATGTTTAACACTGCTAAAGTAATGTTTAACACTGCTAAAGTCATGTTTAACACTGCTAAAGTAAATGTGCTAAAGTCATGTTTAACACTGCTAACACTGTCATGTTTAACACTGCTAAAGTCATGTTTAACTAAAGTAATGTTTAACACTGCTAAAGTCATGTTTAACACTGCTAAAGTAATGTTTAACACTGCTAAAAAGTTTCATGTTTAACACTGCTAAAGTCATGTTTAACACTGCTAAAGTTTAACATGTTTAACACTAACACTGCTAAAGTCATGTTTAACATCTGCTAAAGTCATGTTTAACAGCTAAAATGTTTAACACTGCTAAAAGTTTAACACTCATGTTTAACACTGCTAAAGTCATGTTTAACACTGCTAAAGTCATGTTTTTAAGTCATGTTTAACACTGCTAAAGTAATGTTTAACACTGCTAAAGTCATGTTTAACATCACTAAAGTAATGTTTAACACTGCTAAAGTCATGTTTAACACTGCTAAAGTCATGTTTAACACTGCTAAAGTAATGTTTAACACTGCTAAAGTAATGTTTAACACTGCTAAAGTCATGTTTAACACTGCTAAAGTCATGTTTTTAACATGTTTCACTAAAGTAATGTTTAACACTGCTAAAAAGTTTAATGTTTACACTAAAGTCATGCTAAAGTCATGTTTAACACTGCTAAAGTCATGTTTAACACTGCTAAAGTCATGTTTAACACTGCTAAAGTCATGTTTAACACTGCTAAAGTAATGCTTAACACTGCTAAAGTCATGTCTAACACTGCTAAAGTCATGTTTAACACTGCTAAAGTAATGTTTAACACTGCTAAAGTCATGTTTAACACTGCTAAAGTAATGTCTAACACTGCTAAAGTCATGTTTAACACTGCTAAAGTCATGTTTAACACTGCTAAAGTCATGTTTAACACTGCTAAAGTCATGTTTAACACTGCTAAAGTCATGTTTAACATCCCTAAAGTAATGTTTAACACTGCTAAAGTCATGTTTAACACTGCTAAAGTCATGTTTAACACTGCTAAAGTCATGTTTAACACTGCTAAAGTCATGTTTAACATCCCTAAAGTAATGTTTAACACTGCTAAAGTCATGTTTAACACTGCTAAAGTCATGTTTAACACTGCTAAAGTCATGTTTAACAGTTAGCTAAAAGAAACATCAAAGTAAAATGTAAAATCATACTTACTTTTCAACCTATATAACTATTAAAGTGCTTTTTGTATTTTGGATGGATGAATATAGCGATAAATAAAAATAAGCTGATGTCATATCTGACATTTGTCTTCTGTAGCGCATGCGTAACTTGTTAATACAAAAAAACTGTGATCTAATATGCTGACTAAGGGCAGACACAAATAAAACATTGAAGCGGCCCTGATATTGAATAACTTCTACATAAACCAATACCTGACCAAGGGGAATGTGGGAAACGTAGTCATGCAGAATCACTATGGTGAGCTTAGGTTCTTGCTTACACAAAGCACAGTCGTAGTTCCACTATCAGACTCCAGATCCCTGCATGCCTATTGGGTTTGCTACAACTTTTGCTTTAAAAAATATGAATGATCAAATAATGAAATAAAAGATAAAATAAAATAAAAGGAAAACATTTCAGTGGGTCCCCTTCTTAAAAATGGTCTTGTTGGAGCAGAACGTATATTCTACGTCTGGCTACACGCTGGATCTAGAGATAGAGATAGGAGATCCAGTAAACCAGGTTAAAGAGACCGAAAGCGGTGGGGAAACCGATGCGAGCGTACGAGTCTATCTTGGCGACACGGATGTGCAACCGCCCATGCCGCCAGGCCCCAGAGCGGCAGTCCTCGAAACAGCAGAAGAAGCTGGTGCAGTCCTTGCCGTCTAGGCACTCGTAGCCATACTCCTCATCCCGCTCCTGCATGTGGGTGGCGTTGTTCATCTGGATGGCGGTGGCTGAGCGAGGGCGTATGTCCACCGTAGGGGTCTGCTTTTAACAGAGAGAGCACAGTTAGCAACTGGAGTCTAAGAGGTGAAACATGGGGGACCTAATTTAGTCTCTATCTTAGTACACAAAATATAATTTTTAACTTCACTTGGAAATTGAATATTTTTAAGCATTTCAGTAAAACACAAATAAGCCATCATTGGTACCTGTATTTAATTAGAGTGGCTTAAAGCTGACAATGGACTATTCCCTTTGGAACACACAATGCAAATTACATCTATGGGTAAAGCCAAAAGTACAAAGTATCTGGCTTCTGTAGGATACATTGTGTATTGGGCTTTATTTAGTCGAAAGATGATGCTAGTGCTGGGCAACCTATTTTAAACTCTGTTTTGCACGTCATGGGAAAATACGAGGAGTATCATGGTTATCATTAGTCCCAAACCTAAACACAGTCCCTTTTTGCACAATGATTCACTCAAATTACATAATTCTTGTTCTGTATGTGGATGCCATTGAGTGGATTTCAGAGGGGGAACATTTGAATTTATTCTAAATGGATAATGATGTAGGCTGTACGATAAGAAAGACTGTTGAGCAGGGACTCACTGTTCCTCCATTTCCTATCCCTAAATGGGTTAAATCAACCTCCTTTAAAGCCTGCTCACCACTTGAGAGCACAGCCTTTCATTTCTGACAATTCCTAAAATAGTCCTTTGCTCCATCAGTCAAAGGAGGCACAATTAGCATTTTCATGGGCTTTTATCTCAAAATGGCAAGCCACCTTTGCACATATGTCTTCTCTCGTAATGAACTATAAGACTGAGTTTCTGCTGACCCAGCATAATATTTTGTGTATGATTCATTTAGAAATATAATGACGCAGTTACAGACAGTATTGTATTGTTCCACTTCAAATAAACTGAATGGAATCGCTACTAACTGAACAGAGCCCAAAGCCTTTAACCTCTTACCCCTAATCTCTAGCCCTAGCCTCTAGGCCCTATCCCGTAACCTCTAACCCCTAGCCTCTAACCTCTAGGCTCTGGACTCTAACCCCAAGCCCCTAACCTCTAGCCTCTAACCTCTAGTCCCTAGCCTCTAAACCTCTAGTCCCTAGCCTCTAACCCCTAGCCTCTAACCTCTAGACTCTAACGCCTAGACTCTAACGCCTAGTCTCTAGTCCCTAGCCTCAAACCTCTAGTCCCTAGCCTCTAACCTCTAGTCCCTAGCCTCTAACCCCAAGCCCCTAACCTCTAGGCCCTATCCCATAGCCTCTAACCCCTAGCCTCTAACCCCTATCCCCTAATCTCTAACCCCTAGCCCCTAACCCATAGGCACCAACCCCTAACCTCTAGGCCCTATCCCATAGCCTCTAACCCCTAGCCTCTAACCCCTAGCCCCTAACCCATAGGCACCAACCTCTAACCTCTAGGCCCTATCCCATATCCTTTAGCCTCTTGGCTTTATTGTAGCTAATGGATGTCATGCTAGTGCTATGTATAGGTAATCATACTGCTTTCCTAATGTCCTCATAAAATGAACCATATGTGTGTGAAGCACCATCAAACGCCATAAGCTTTGGGGTTAAATTGTTTAAAGGCATGTGTCATTATAAAATATCAAAACACTGATTTGACTGTAGCTCCTTCTCTGCAGCTCAAATTTGCCCAGCACTAGAATACAAGGATGCTTGTAGTTCCTTTGAAAACGATGCATAACCACATGTAAAGATTGGTTGGTTCCACATTATACTCTGATTGATTGACAACCAGGGGATTTGCAGCTAGGTCGAACATATACAGGTTAATACAACCTAATAATTCCATGTGGAGCGTTTGAAAATAAACACATTCATTGGACCAGCTCTGTGGCTGATTCTACAGGAATAGGATTGAAAATGTCACCAATGGTCAAGAAATCAAGTAATAAAGTGGCTGCAGATCATTTTTTATATTTTTTTAAAGAATATAATAACAGTAAAACAGTTATGCTGTGTTTGGTGAGTAGTTCGCTAAAATGGGAAGCTTTTTGTACTGCTAACATTTGCTTCCAGTCACTTTCGCTCGTTAATTCTGTAGAATCAGTAATGGCGCTGGTCCAATGAATGTGTTCATTTTCCAACGCTTCCGCATGGAATTATTACTTTGTTTTAACCTTTTATCATCAACCTAGATTTGCACCAGGAAGCAGCATCGGGTCATGTGACTCGGTTCTCAAAGGGGGGGTTGCACGGGAGAAGGAAGCGTGTAGTGGAAGCGTGTAGTGGAAGCGTGTAGTGGAAGCGTGTAGTGGAAGCTGGCTCAAGCAGAAGAGCAAACCCAGATCCTGCAGTGTGGCCGGGGTTTGCAAACAAAAGTGGCATAACCAGCTTTAACCGGATGAAGTAGACAACCTCTCAAAATGAATCATTGACGGAAACACTAAGGGCTCTATTCAATCCGCACCGTGGAAGTTCAGCTTTACAGGTTGAATATAGGCCTTAGTCTCCTACTCTGGATAACTACCACTATAATCAAAGCTTAGTGTCAGCTGTAGTTCATTTTTTGTCCATTATTTAAAATAGCTATAAAAATGATCTCACTTTAAATGGCTGGTTCAAATGTTTACCATACTTACAGTATCCTCTGACTAATGGTATTTAAATTCAGTCAAATTACCCCATTAAGAAATGTTACACTTCCATATAATAGATTCAGGGTGATTCTGTTTTTTAAAGCACATCATCTTCTTTACTTGAGTGTTAAATATACAGGTAACTGCCAAAATAAAGGAAACACCAACATAAAGTGTCTTAAGAGGGCATTGGGCCACCACAAGCCAGAACAGCTTCAATGCACCTTGGCATAGATTTTACAAGTGTCTGGAACTCTATTGGAGGGATTCACACCATTCTTCCACGAAAAATTCCATTATTTGGTGTTTTGTTGATGGTGGTGGAAAACGCTGTCTCAGGCACCGCTCCTGAATCTCCCATAAGTTCCAATTGGGTTGAGATCTGGTGACTGAGATGGTCATGGCATATGCTTTACATCGTTTTCATGCTCATCAAACCATTCAGTGACCTCTCGTGCCCTGTGGATAGGGGCATTGTCATCCTATGGGGGCATGGCCATAGTAGCAGCATTGCCCAGCATTTTATACATGACCCTAAACATGATGGGATGCTAATTGCTTAATTAACTCAGAAACCACACCTGTGTGGAAGCACCTGCTTTCAATATACTTTGTATGCCTCATTAAGTGTTTCCATTATTTTGGCAGTTACCTGTGAGTGTTTTAGAGATTACTGGGGCTAAATCTACTCTGCTGCATGTGGAGCCATTAAAATGATCACTACTAATTAGGCTTAACACAGTGTAGGGGTTGTCTATTTCAGTGTGTTAAGGCTCTGCTGATTCTATAGGAAGCATCAGGTTAAAAGCCCCACAAACACACGGGTAGCTTAGCTTGACAGGGGAAATAGAGCTGCCACTGCATTATTGTTCAAATTGCACAGTGTAAAAAATAAAATAAGTCCGAATGAAACCATTTTGTACCATCTTTTTACTAGCTGTGGACGTGTATGTGCTGGTTATGTGAGAGAGCAGAATGTTGTCATTACACAAGTATGTCTGGCTGCCTCTGCACAGTGAGCGCTTTGTTTGGTGGTATTGCGGAAGACATTCTGAGGTAAAGGTAAAGAAATGGTCTCTAAAACAGACATGTAGCAGTGAGGTACAATAGCTGGGTACAGAGACAGGCAAAATGCAGCAGACACATGCAGTCAATAGATGAAACTCAGACACGGGCAATATACCTTTGAGGAAAATAGCCGGAGGAGCTTTTGTCCCAACAGGAAACAAAGAATATGTAGAATTAAAAGAGAACAACACAAAAAAGAACAAATGTAAAAAGACAAACAGAGAGAATGTCTAAAGAAAATAACACAGTAGAAGTAGGAAGGGAACAACATACTGGCGAGACACACATACAGGAGGAAGATGCAGGACCGGATACATCAAATTGTGGACCAGGTTGATCCCCAGTCAATTTTACATTTAGAGATGTGCCATATCCATGAAACAAACTTGACATCAACGATTTAGGGATGATATTGATCCTAGTTGGGCTCAGAGCTGACCCGTTACACCAAGACAAGACAATGGCATTTTTAAGCTCAGTTAAGGGCATTTTTATCTGACAAACACATTGAACATGGATTTGTAGTACTTTAAACTCTCAAACTACTGTATCTTCAAAAATGCTTTTTTACTGCTTTTATTTCCGGTTTATCAAACAATTAGTCCTAATGGAATAACACATCAGTTCCAGTATGCTTACATTTAACAGATTGATTATAAATACACTGTCGTTGTCTACATACACACTGTTGTTGTCTACATACAATTATTTGAACAATTACTGTACCATCATAACATTTCATAACATTGAAATAGGACATCATTATTTACTTATTCATTTTTAAATTTTCAGAAAATGGTTAAATCCTTAAACCTAAAACCTATGAGAAATGAAAATGGTTAGTCCCTTACACCCAAAACCTATGAGAAATGAAAATGGTTAGACCCTTACACTATAAAAACCTATGAGAAATGAAAATGGATATACCATTACACCCAAAACCTACGAGAAATGAAACTGCTTAGACCATTCGGTTTTTGTTCTATGAGAAATTAAAACAGATAGACCCTTACACCCAAAACCTATGAGAAATTAAATTGGTTAGAACCTTACATCCAAAACCTATGAGAACTTAAAATGGTTAGACTATTACACCCAAAACCCACAAGAAATTAAAATGGTTAGACCCTTACACCCAAAAGCCATAATAAATGAAAATGGTTAGGCTCTTACACCACAAAAACCTATGAGAACAGAAAATGGTTACACCCAAAACCCATGAGAAATGAAAATGTTTAGGCCCTTACACCCAAAAGCCATAATACATGAAAATGGTTAGGCCCTTGCACCCAAAAGCCATAATAAATTAAAATGGTTAGACCCTTACACCACAAAAACCTATGAGAACGGAAAATGGTAACACCCAAAACCCATGAGAAATGAAAATGGTTAGGCCCTTACCCCCAAAAGCCATAATAAATGAAAATGGTTAGACCCTTACCCCCAAAACCTAAGAGAAATTAAAATGGTTAGACCGTTCCACTCAAAACCTATGAGAAATGAAAATGGATATACCATTACACCCAAAAACCTACGAGAAATGAAACTGGTTAGACCCTTACAACACACAATACCTATGAGTGTCACGACCTTAGAGAGCTGTTGTATTTCTCTATTTGGTGAGGTCAGGGTGCGAGGTGGGGTGGGCTTTCGATGTTTTGTATTTCTTTGGTTTTGGCCGAGCGTGGTTCCCAATCAGAGGCAGCTGTCTATCGTTGTCTCTGATTGGGAATCGTACTTAGGTAGCCTGTTTTCCCACCTATGTTGTGGGATCTTGTTTTTTGTTAGCTCTGTGAAGCCGGCAGAACGTGACGTTCGTTATTCCGTTTGTTGCTTTTGTTTGGTGTTCTGAGTTTTAAAGATCATGAACACTTACCAGGCTGCACATTGGTCTACTTCTTCAGACGAACGTCACAGAAGATCCCACCACAAAAGGACCAAGCAGCGTTTTCTGGAGTGGACATGGGAGGAGGTACTGGAAGGCAAGGGACCGTGGGCACAGGCTGGAGAATATCGCCATCCTAAGGAGGAGCTGGCATGAGTTGGCATGACGAAGCATGCACGAGAGGCAGCCCCAAAAAATGTTTTTGGGGGGCACACGGGGAGATTGGCGGAGTCAGGTTATAGACCTGAGCCAACTCCCCGTGCTTACCGCGGGGAGCGAGTGACCGGGCAGGCACCGTGTTATGCGGTAAAGCGCACGGTGTCGCCAGGGCGCGTGCACAGCCCGGTGCACTCGGAGCCAGCTCTCCGCAAGTGCCACACTAGAATGGGCATCCAGTCAGGCCGGATTGTGCCAGCTCAGCGATCTTGGTCTCCGGTGCGCCGTTTCGGCCCAGGGTATCCTGCACAAGCTCTGCGAACTGTGTCTCCGGTGCGCTGTGACAGCTCAGTGTGTCCTGTGCCTGCGCTCCACACGTGCCGGGCTAAAGTAGGCATTCAGCCACGAGGAGCGGTGCGAGTTGTAAGCACCAGATCTCCAGTGCTCCCACACAGCCCGGTTCAACCTGTGCCTGCGCTCTGGAGGTGCTGTGCTAAAGTGGGCATTCAGCCTGGAAGAGTGGTGCCAAGGATAGGCACCAGATCTACAGTGCTCCCCCACAGTCCGGTTCATCCTGTGCCTGCTCCATGGGTCTCCAGTCCGGAGCCTCCGGCGACGGTCCCTAGTCCGGGGCCTGCGGCGAGGGTCCCCAGTCCGGGGCCTGCAGCGAGGGTCCCCAGTCCGGGGCCTGCAACGAGGGTCCCCAGTCCGGGGCCTGCAACGAGGGTCCCTAGTCCGGGGTCTGCGGCGAGGATCCCCAGTCCGTGGCCGGTGACGATGGTCCCCGCACCAGAGGCGCCACTAAAGTGGGGGGAGCCAGAGGCGGAGTGGGGGCTATGCCCTGAACCGGAGCCGCCGCCAAGGGTAGATGCCCACCCGGACCCTCCCCTATAGGTTCAGGTTTGCGGCCGGGAATCCGCACCTTGGGGGGGGGTACTGTCACGCCATGACCGTAGAGAGACGTTTTATTTCTCTATTTGGTGAGGTCAGGGTGTGAGGTGGGGTGGGCATTCTATGTTTTGTATTTCTTTGGTTTTGGCCGAGTGTGGTTCCCAATCAGACGCAGCTGTCTATCGTTGTCTCTGATTGGGCATCATACTTAGGTAGCCTGTTTTCCTACCTATGTTGTGGAATCTTGTTTTTTGTTAGCTCTGTGAAGCCGGCAGAACGTGACGTTCGTTATTCCTTTTGTTGTTTTTGTTTGGTGTTCTGAGTATTAAAGATCATGAACACTTACCAGGCTGCACCTTGGTCTACTTCTTCAGACGAACATCACAATGAGAAATGAAAATGATTAGACCCTTATACCCAAAACCTATGAGAAATTAAAATGATTAGACCCTTATACCCAAAACCTATGAGAAATTAAAATGGATAGACCCTTATACCCAAAACCCATGAGAATTAAAAAATGTTAGACACTTAAACCCATAATACATTAAAATGGTCAGACCCATAGACCAAAAACCTATGAGAAATGAAAATGGTTCGACCCTTACAGACAATACCTATAAGAAATGAAAACGGTCAGAACCTAACAACCAAAATCTATGAGACATGAAAACAGGTTAGACCCTTACACACAAAACCTATGAGATATGAAAATGGATAGGCACTTACACCCAAAACCCATAAGAAATGAAAATGGTCAGACCCTTACACCAAAACCTATGAGAAAATAAAACGGATAGATCATTACACCCAAATCCAATGAGAAATTAGTATGGTTAGACCCTTACACCCAAAACCTATGAGAATTTAAAATATGTTATTTCCTCGATTTCCTTTTTTATTCATGAAGATCAAAAGGATCTGAGTCAAAGGCTTCTGCATCACAACTTGGCAGACCATGTGAAGAACCTCATTTAGAACAACCCCTTAGAGAAAGCAAACTGGCATTACACCTTCAGATCGTCAAAACTCATTCACCCAGCACACATTTATATCCAAAAGCAAATCTTACTTACAGAGAAGCTGAAACTGGAGCCTGATAAGTACCTAGCTAGCTAACTCTGGTGCTTTTACTATAGCCTTCATGATGTTGTGGGGATTTAAAGCCCCGACACCTTCTGGTCATGTGACGAGGTTTTAAAATGGATTAAGGACAGGTTCTATGTCTCTCGTAGACTGCATGGCACGAGGTGGCCTCACAATGACTGCTCCCTTCAGAGAACCTAGTAGTAGAAGGCTTTGCTTTACAGTGACACAGTAATACAGTGATTGGCGAGGCTTTCAGAGACGGGAAATAACTCCGTGTTTGGAGAGTGTTGTAATCCCCACCCCTTGACCTGGCCTATTCCTAATATAAACACATTCTCACAGGTACGGCCAACATTCTTTGCAAACACATTAAGCTCAAAATGTGTCTGACATTTATCTCAGCTATTCTGACCATTTTATCTTCACTACTTGAGAAGAGTTATTGTGTGCCCACTTTGTTTTGGATAAATGACTCACCGGGTTTTTCTTCTTCTTGTCCTTTTTTGTGCTTGGCTTCCTGTTGCTTACAAAGTAGTGCAGTGTTCCGTATTCTATCAGCGCAGCAAAGACGAAGATGAAGCATACGGACACAAAGAGGTCCATGGCCGTCACGTAGGACACCTTAGGCAGCGACTTCCTGGCTATGGTACTCAGCGTAGTCATGGTCAGCACAGTGGTGATGCCTGTCAATAGACCAGATGGCCAAGAGGGTCAGACGAGGGTACAGAAAGGGTATAGCAACAAAAGATAACAGTATGCCATTCTTAGAGGGTTTTGATTTTAGTACTTGGGGAGTTGGTGCAGTGGAGGCAATAAAAAATGTAGGATATGTCAGAGACTAACAAAATAGAGTTGTAAGAGTGGTTCAGAGTATATATATATATATATTTAATATATATATAATTATTTTATTGACCTCCCTAGTCTTAGAGACGTGAGAAAAAAACTGACAAAAAATTCAAAGAAACTTTCTGTACAAAAATATATTCACAGAGATGATTGGAATGGAGCAATCTCAGACTGGTTGAACAAAATACAATATGTATGATACACAGTGGGGATGTTTGAACTATTTTAGCATGCTGCACACATCTATTTTGAAGAGAGCTTCCTATTTGATCCTTATGGGTCTTAAATGAATTACATACTTTACGTGTGTGAGCTGGGTTATGCCTAAGTGCTTTCTCTGGTAAATAACATATCTAACAGATACAGTATATTTCCCATAATACTACTCCAACAAATGAAAGGAATCCGAGGAAACGGTATCATTAAGTATAGTGATTAGAAATCAAGGCAGAGTATTCAAGTACTGGATTACACAAAACTAAAGGATTATGAAATGCTGTTAAATTGTAAACACTTGACACATTATGACGTACAGTTTCCCCATAATGGACGGCGTAGCAACCAACTGTTGTGGTCCCTTGATCCACAACATGCACAATATATACAACATTATGTGGACACCCCTTCAAATGAGTGGATTTTAGCTGTTTCAGCCACACCCGTTGTTGACAAGTGCATAAAATTGAACACACAGCCATGCAATTTCCATAGACAAACATTGGCAGTATAATGTTGTTACTAGAGGTCAGTGACTTTCAACGTGGCACCGTCATAGGATGCCACCTTTCCAACAAGTCAATTCATAAAATGTCTGCTCTGCTAGAGCTGCCCCGGTAAACTGTAAGTGCTGTTCTTGTGAAGTGGAAATGTCTAGGAGCAACAACGGCTCAGCCGCGAAGTGCTAGGCCACACAAGCTCACCGAACAGGACCGTAGAGTGCTGAAGTGCGTAAAAATCGTTTGTCCTCAGTTGCAACACTCACTACCGAGTTCCAAACTGCTTCAGGAAGCAATGTCATCACAAGAACTGTTCGGTGGGAGCTTCATGAAATGGGTTTCCATGGCCAAGCAGCCGCATACAAGTCTAACATCACAATGCACAATGCCAAGCGTGGAAATGCATTCTCTGGAGTGATGAATCACGCAGTCCGACGGACATATCTGGATTTGGCGGATGCCGGGAGAACGCTACCTGCCTCAATGCATAGTGACAACTGTAAAGTTTGGTGGAGGAGGAATAATGGTCTGGGGTTGTTTTTCATGGTTCTACATGGTACCTCAGTATTGTTCTTGTGGCTGAATGGAAGCAAGTCCCCGCAGCAATGTTCCAACATCTAGTAGAAAGCCTTCCCAGGAGAGTGGAGGCTGTTAAAGCAGCAAAGGGGGGACCAACTCCATATTAATGCCCAAGATTTTAGAATGAAATGTTCGACAAGCAGGTGTCCACATACTTTTGGTCATGTAGTGTATCTCTTCTTTCAAGTTCAGCCTTACCACCAGCCATCTGGGGCAAAGGGATCAGTGTTCATTTTGGCAGCTATTTTATATTTAATTTTAGTCTTAAAATATATTTGAGCCTTAGTCACACTTTAGTCATTTTATCCATCATTAGTTTCAGTTATTATCAATTGACTAAAACTCCGGACAATTTTAGTCAGTGCATTTTTCCCCCATTAAATAATTAATATTTCCTCTATCTTCCATCATGTGCACATTCAGATAGCCGTGTCCAACTAGGCCTACTATCCCTGTATACAACTGGCACATTGCTATTCTGGAAGATTGTAACCAATGCCAGCCAAGATTTACTATATAGGCTACAAAGCCTTGGATACAGGTTAAACAATTTATGTATAGACCTACAGCTCTTTTCTCCCAATCATAACCAATGAGAGAATCGCATTCCGTATTCTGCAAAGGCATGCATGCGTATGATTGGACAATACAGATGAAAAGCAGCTTCATGTCAAATTGAATGTCCATGAGTCTTTTCGTCAACTAAAAATGAAAACTCATTTTTTACAGTTATAAATTCAGGACCCTGTCTTTCAAAGATAATTTGTAAAAATGCAAATAACTTCACAGATCTTCATTGTAAATGTTCAATGAACCATAAACAGTTAATGAACATGCACCTGTGGAACGGTCGTTAAGACACGAACAGCTTATAGACGGTAGGCAATTAAGGTCACAGTTATGAAAAGTTAGGACACTAAAGAGGCCTTTCTACTGACTCTGTGAAAAACACCAAAAGAAAGATGCCCAGGGTCCCTGCTCATTTGCGTGAACGTGCCTTAGGCATGCTGCAAGGAGGCATGAGGACTGCAGATGTGGCCAGGGCAATAAATTGCAATGTCCGTACTGTGAGACACCTATGACAGCACTACAGGTAGACAGGACGGACAGCTGATTGTCCTCGCAGTGGCAGACCACGTGTAACAACACCTGCATAGGATCGGTACATCTGAACATCACACCTGCCGGACAGGTACAGGATGGCAACAACAACTGCCCGAGTTACACCGGGAACGCACAATCCCTCTATCAGTGCTCAGACTGTTCGCAATAGGCTGACAGAGGCTGGACTGGGGGCTTGTAGGCCTGTTGTAAGGCAGGTCCTCACCAGACAACACCGGCAACAACGTCGCCTATGGGCACAAACCCACCATTGCTGGACCAGACAGGGCAAAAAGTGCTCTTCACTGACAAGTCGCGGTTTTGTCTCACCAGGGGTGATGGTCGGATTCGGGTTTATCGTGGAAGGAATGAGCGTCACACCGAGGCATGTTTATTTATTTTTATTTTACCTTTATTTTACTAGGCAAGTCAGTTAAGAACAAATTCTTATTTTCAATGACGGCCTAGGAACAGTGGGTTAACTGCCTGTTCAGGGGCAGAACGACAGATTTGTCCCTTGTCAGCTCGGGGATTTGAACTTGCAACCTTCCGGTTACTAGTCCAACGCTCTAACCACTAGGCTACCCTGCCACTAGGCTACCAACGCTCTAACCACTAGGCTACCCTGTACTCTGGAGCGGGGTCGATTTGGAGGAGGAGGGTCCGTCATGGTCTGGGGCGGTGTGTCAAAGCATCATTGGACTGAGCTTGCAGGCAATCTCAACGCTGTGCTCATGTGGTACCCTTCCTGCAGGCTCATCCTGACATGACCCTCCAGCATGACAATGCCACCAGCCATACTGCTCATTCTGTTCGTGATTTCCTGCAAGACATGAATGTCAGTGTTCTGCCATGGCCAGCGAAGAGCCAGGATCGCAATTCCCACGTCTGGGACCTGTTGGGGCGGAGGGTGAGAACTAGGTCCATTCCCCCCAGAAATGACTGGAAACTTGCAGCAAGAACTGGCAAATCTGGTGCAGTCCATTAGGAGGAGATGCACTGTAGTACTTAATGCAGCTGGTGGCCACACCAGATAGTAACTGTTACTTTTGATTTTGACCCCCCATTTCTTCAGGGACACATTATTCCATTTCTTGTGAGTCACATGTCTGTGGAACTTATTCAGTTTATGTCTCAGTTGTTGAATCTTGTTATCTTCATACAAATATTTACACATGTTAAGTTTGCTGAAAATAAACGCAGTTGACAGTGAGAGGTGAGAGGATGTTTCGTTTTTTGCTGTGTTTAGTTTTTTCCACGGCAACTCGTTTCATTATCATCATTCGTTGTCGTCGGGAAAAATAGGTCGTTGAGTAATATTTTTTGTCATAGTTATTGTTGACGAAATTAACACTGCATGAGATCTTTGTCATCGAGACATGATATGGAGGGCGATACCACACCAGGGGAAACCCTTTAACATAGCACACAGATACTACAGATGCGTGTTTAGTGAGTACAGCTACCAGCATCCCTGCCTCAAACACACACCGCAGCTCTTTAACAAACCACTCTAATAGATCACGAGGGCTTTGCGGCTAATATAGTTTTATTTGTGTCTATTTTTCATGCAAAACGAGAGACATCATCATGTCTCAAGATTAATGTTGCAATATCTATGGAGTTGCCTGGAGTGATTGTCATATTTGGTTGGATGGCACTGAAGGATTAAGAATAATGTGACAGCTAGCTAACCAACATTCACCACCCTGTTATCTTTGGGAAGAAAATTAAGCCATTTGACTCCATTTTCATGTTGCAAGGCAATTAATTTTGTCCTAATATTTAATATTACATGAAGATTATAAGATAACAATAAGATATGGACACCTGCAATAAATAAAATAACAAGTTAACCTCTCACAGCAATAGGGACATTCACTAAAGGTGAAACGTCTCTTCTCTGATTGGAAGTGGATGTCCGTGTTCTGGATTGATTTACAATCAGCAATGCTTCTAATGGTCCTGGTGAGTGCTTGTGTTCAGGTTTGAGAAGCTTGGAGAAGCAAAGAGCTGACTAAAGAATATGTAACTATAAGAGGACATACTCTGAAGTCGTCCGCCCTTCGGAGACAAGAGCGGGTTCAAAGGTTCACACATTCTGCAAAAAAGTCCCACTTTTTGCCTTAAGCAAAGCTGGCCACCTGTATTTTCACACTGAGGCTGCATCTCCCCTGCTGTGTTGCATAATGAATGTCTAATTAAGATATGTATGAAAACAGATGTGCTCATCTGGGCTCATATCATCAAGAAGGACTAGTTCCTGAAGCCTCTCTGGGTCACTGAGGGTTGGTCCTGACCACCACAAGTCCTGTGTTATGAGAAGCACTGATAATAAACTTCACTGATAATGCTGCACCGTGTGTTTGTGTCGAGGCTAGGTTGGTGTGAACCTGAAGAGGTTTTTAAATACCCTATCCAGATTTTCCTTGCTTGTTGTTACCTAAGGATGTTCTAGCAGGCACAGCATCCTTGTTGATCCAGAAGGAGACCCAGGAGAGAACAACGATGAGAGTGCAGGGGATGTAGGTCTGAATGGTGAAGTAACCCATCCTTCTGCTCAAGTCGAAGAAGACTGTCAGCACAACGTAATCTCCTACGAGAGAGGGAAGATGAGAAAAAGAAAAACACTGGATCACCATATTATAGAAATTACTGTATATAATATGCAGGAAGGCAATGCAGTCAACACAATTTAATCCCCATAGAGAACTACAATAAGCATACATTTATTATTATTTTTTTTATTTCACCTTTATTTAACCAGGTAGGCAAGTTGAGAACAAGTTCTCATTTACAATTGCGACCTGGCCAAGATAAAGCAGAGCAGTTCGACAGATACAACGACACAGAGTTACACATGGAGTAAAACAAACATACAGTCAATAATACAGTATAAACAAGTCTATATACAATGTGAGCAAATGAGGAGAGAAGGGAGGTAAAAAGGCCATGGTGGCAAAGTAAATACAATATAGTAAGTAAAACACTGGAATGGTAGTTTTGCAATGGAAGAATGTGCAAAGTAGAAATAAAAATAATGGGGTGCAAAGGAGCAAAATAAATAAATAAATTAAATACAGTTGGGAAAGAGGTAGTTGTTTGGGCTAAATTATAGGTGGGCTATGTACAGGTGCAGTAATCTGTGAGCTGCTCTGACAGTTGGTGCTTAAAGCTAGTGAGGGAGATACATGCCACACAGACAATGAATAAACAGGTAGATATACTGGAAATCTGATTTGGAAATCTGATTTGCATGTAACATCACAGGGTTAAATAGATATTCTACAAACTAGGTGTAGAATCCCCTCTTGACCCCTGACCTATCCAGATGTTAGACTGTTATACAGGGTGGTCAGCCCTGCTTCCGCCAAATTCTGCTATGAAGTTACTAAGTTGGAAACAGTGCGAGTAGCTCACCCTACCTGTGTAGGTTTATAGCGAGCTCAACGCTAACCCGTACACTAATTGATTAACACCACAATGTAAACTGTGTCAGAAACTCTCCTGCCCCCTACTATAGTTATCGTGCTTGTAAGCCTGGGGGGCAGCGCGAGTATTCTCCTAGCCCTTTTCTGCTTTGCGAGTGGGGCCGCACCAAGCAACCCGATAATTGACTTCCCTTACAAAAAAAGAAATGCACACAGCAGGGTTACGTGATCAATCCCAGGTTACACCTCTCCTCACCTCCACACTGAGAGAGAGAGAGAGAGAGAGAGAGAGAGAGAGAGAGAGAGAGATGGAGAGAGAGAGAGAGAGAGAGAGAGAGAGAGAGAGAGAGAGAGAGCCAATGCCGCTGACATCTCCATGTGAGTTTTCTGCTGATGAGGCAGTTGGTAGGAGAGAGATATGTGAAGAATATTCTCACAGGTCTGTGGTCCACTATTTTTTTTATTAACATTACATTAATATAGCTATTGAGGTTGGTCAGCACACATTGCATTACCCTCCACAATAATAATGATGAGCTTATTAGGCAAATACTGTCCTTTTTTGTGTTTAATTTTACCCCCCAATTTCGTGGTATCCAATTGTTAGTAGCTACTATCTTGTCTCATTGCTACAACTCCCGTACGGGCTCGGGAGAGACGAAGGTCGATAGTCATGCGTCCTCCGATACACAACCCAACCAAGCCGCACTGCTTCTTAACACAGCGCGCATCCAACCCGGAAGTCAGCCGCACCAATGTGTCGGAGGAAACACCGTGCACCTGGCAACCTTGGTTAGTGCGCACTGCGCCCGGCCCGCCACAGGAGTCGCTGGTGCGCGATGAGACAAGGATATCCCTACCGGCCTAACCCGGACGACGCTCGGCCAATTGTGCGTCACCCCACGGACCTCCCGGTCGCGGCCGGTTACGACAGAGCCTGGGCGCGAACCCAGAGTCTCTGGTGGCACAGCTGGCGCTGCAGTACAGCGCCACCCGGGAGGCCGGCAAATACTGTCTTAATGTAAGACACCCCATCTGTACAACAGCACAGTTCTGGCAGAGTTGACTCCAATCAAGTTGTAGAAACATCTCAAGGATGATCAATGGAAACAGGATGCACCTGAGATCAATTTTGAGTCTCATAGCAAAGGGTCTGAATAACTTATTTTTAATACATTCACTTTGTCATTATAGGGCATTGTGTGTAGATTACTGTATAATAAAAAAAAGAATCAATTTTGGAATAAGGCTTAAGCATAACAAAATGTGGAAAAAGTCAAGGGATCTGAATACTTTCCTAAGGGCACTGTATAGCTGGTTATCCCCACATTGAGAGTGCAGTATGATAAACAAAGAGCATAGGCTGTAGCTTTGATAGACACAACTCACATTTTCCAATGGGGCTACGCACAGCATGGCAGCAGTGACACATCACACATTATCATGGCCCACAAGTAACCATTCCTGGCTCTGCTATTATCACATTATCATGGCCCACGAGTCACCATTCCTGGCTCTGCTATTATCACATTATCATGGCCCACCAGTCACCATTCCTGGCTCTGCTATTATCACATTATCATGGCCCACCAGTCACCATTCCTGGCTCTGCTATTACGACATTATCATGGCCCACGAGTCACCATTCCTGGCTCTGCTATTATCACATTATCATGGCCCACGAGTCACCATTCCTGGCTCTGCTATTATCAAATTATCATGGCCCACCAGTCACCATTCCTGGCTCTGCTATTATCACATTATCATGGCCCACCAGTCACCATTCCTGGCTCTGCTATTATCACATTATCATGGCCCACCAGTCACCATTCCTGGCTCTGCTATTATCACATTATCATGGCCCACCAGTCACCATTCCTGGCTCTGCTATTATCACATTATCATGGCCCACCAGTCACCATTCCTGGCTCTGCTATTATCACATTATCATGGCCCACCAGTCACCATTCCTGGCTCTGCTATTATCACATTATCATGGCCCACGAGTCACCATTCCTGGCTCTGCTATTATCACATTATCATGGCCCACGAGTCACAATTCCTGGCTCTGCTATTATCACATTATCATGGCCCACCAGTCACCATTCCTGGCTCTGCTATTATCTCATTATCATGGCCCACCAGTCACAATTCCTGGCTCTGCTATTATCACATTATCATGGCCCACCAATCACCATTCCTGGCTCTGCTATCATCACATTATCATGGCCCACCAGTCACCATTCCTGGCTCTGCTATTATCACATTATCATGGCCCACCAGTCACCATTCCTGGCTTTGCTATTATCACATTATCATGGCCCACCAATCACCATTCCTGGCTCTGCTATTAACACATTATCATGGCCCACCAATCACCATTCCTGGCTCTGCTATCATCACATTATCATGGCCCACCAGTCACCATTCCTGGCTCTGCTATGAACACATTATCATGGCCCACCAGTCACCATTCCTGGCTCTGCTATTATCACATTATCATGGCCCACCAGTCACCATTCCTGGCTCTGCTATCATCACATTATCATGGCCCACCAGTCACCATTCCTGGCTCTGCTATTATCACATTATCATGGCCCACCAATCACCATTCCTGGCTCTGCTATTATCACATTATCATGGCCCACCAGTCACCATTCTTGGCTCTGCTATTATCACATTATCATGGCCCACCAGTCACCATTCCTGGCTCTGCTATTATCACATTATCATGGCCCACCAGTCACCATTCCTGGCTCTGCTATTATCACATTATCATGGCCCACCAGTCACCATTCCTGGCTCTGCTATTATCACATTATCATGGCCCACCAGTCACCATTCCTGGCTCTGCTATTATCACATTATCATGGCCCACGAGTCACCATTCCTGGCTCTGCTATTACGACATTATCATGGCCCACGAGTCACCATTCCTGGCTCTGCTATTATCACATTATCATGGCCCACGAGTCACCATTCCTGGCTCTGCTATTATCAAATTATCATGGCCCACCAGTCACCATTCCTGGCTCTGCTATTATCACATTATCATGGCCCACCAGTCACCATTCCTGGCTCTGCTATTATCACATTATCATGGCCCACCAGTCACCATTCCTGGCTCTGCTATTATCACATTATCATGGCCCACCAGTCACCATTCCTGGCTCTGCTATTATCACATTATCATGGCCCACCAGTCACCATTCCTGGCTCTGCTATTATCACATTATCATGGCCCACCAGTCACCATTCCTGGCTCTGCTATTATCACATTATCATGGCCCACGAGTCACCATTCCTGGCTCTGCTATTATCACATTATCATGGCCCACCAGTCACCGTTCCTGGCTCTGCTATTATCTCATTATCATGGCCCACCAGTCACAATTCCTGGCTCTGCTATTATCACATTATCATGGCCCACCAATCACCATTCCTGGCTCTGCTATCATCACATTATCATGGCCCACCAGTCACATTATCATGGCCCACCAGTCACCATTCCTGGCTCTGCTATTATCACATTATCATGGCCCACCAGTCACCATTCCTGGCTTTGCTATTATCACATTATCATGGCCCACCAATCACCATTCCTGGCTCTGCTATTAACACATTATCATGGCCCACCAATCACCATTCCTGGCTCTGCTATCATCACATTATCATGGCCCACCAGTCACCATTCCTGGCTCTGCTATGAACACATTATCATGGCCCACCAGTCACCATTCCTGGCTCTGCTATTATCACATTATCATGGCCCACCAGTCACCATTCCTGGCTCTGCTATCATCACATTATCATGGCCCACCAGTCACCATTCCTGGCTCTGCTATTATCACATTATCATGGCCCACCAATCACCATTCCTGGCTCTGCTATTATCACATTATCATGGCCCACCAGTCACCATTCTTGGCTCTGCTATTATCACATTATCATGGCCCACCAGTCACCATTCCTGGCTCTGCTATTATCACATTATCATGGCCCACCATTCCTGTCACCATTCCTGGCTCTGCTATTATCACATTATCATGGCCCACCAGTCACCATTCCTGGCTCTGCTATTATCACATTATCATGGCCCACCAGTCACCATTCCTGGCTCTGCTATTATCACATTATCATGGCCCACCAGTCACCATTCCTGGCTCTGCTATTATCACATTATCATGGCCCACCAGTCACCATTCCTGGCTCTGCTATTATCACATTATTCCTGGGCCCACATTATCCAGTCACCATTCCTGGCTCTGCTATTATCACATTATCATGGCCCACCAGTCACCATTCCTGGCTCTGCTATTATCACATTATCATGGCCCACCAGTCACCATTCCTGGCTCTGCTATTATCACATTATCATGGCCAACCAGTCACCATTCCTGGCTCTGCTATTATCACATTATCATGGCCCACCATTCCTGGCTCTACTATTATCACATTATCATGGCCAACCATTCCTGGTTCTGCTCTTTTCTATTTTGTGTATTCAGAGAAATACAAACAAAAAATATCCCTCCCAAATGATTTAGTGAAATGTAATATCGGGTCCTTGGCATGTACTGCATACGTCCCCCTGTCTCTCTCTCCTTCCCCAGAATCTACAGAGCTTCAGTGGGTGAAGTAGTCAGCTTGTCCCAATGGATTTCTCTGTGCGCTTCAGGACATCAAAGGGCCCTGCTTGCTTCTCCCTAATGAGAGGTCAGCGCATGTGCGCGCACACACACACACACACACACACACACACACACACACACACACACACACACACACACACACACACACACACACACACACACACACACACACACACACACACACACACACACACACACACACCTCAAAGCTCCTCTCTCTTCCAGGAGATCTCATCTGTCAACCCACAAGATAGTGGAACACATGACGTAGGTGTAGAAGTTCTGCTTTAATCATCACACCGTGTGAATGCATGAAACAACGCTTCCTTCTCACAACCAGGCAACTCCTTATTGGGGCCTATACCTAAAACATTCATACATTTACTTTACTTCTCTTTGACATGAGGAAATACAAATGCTCCAGGAACATTGAAGATGGTTGGAAATTGGCTCAATGGGTTTGGTTGGGTCATACCAATGAATATGGACCCTTTTCTCTAATCAGGTTGAGACAGATCTTGGATTCAATTAGTCTATCTGGGTTGAAAGATTTCTCCCTCTATCTAAACAGATATGATGCTTGACTAAAACAGAATCATTTCAACTGGTGGGCTATTGGTGTGAGATGTTCTGCTGTGTTCTGATGTTTTCTGAAAAGCTGAAAAATATAGAATTCTGTGACAAATTCACCACTTAGACTACACAACGACTCAAAATCACCACTTAGACTACACAACGACTCAAATTCACCACTTAGACTACACAACGACTCAAATTCACCACTTAGACTACACAACGACTCAAATTCACCACTTAGACTACACAACGACTCAAAATCACCACTTAGACTACACAACGACTCAAAATCACCAGGAACTTAGACTACACAACGACTCAAAATCACCACTTAGACTACATCAACGACTCAAAATCACCACTTAGACTACACAACGACTCAAAATCACCACTTAGACTACACAACGACTCAAATTCACCACTTAGACTACACAACGACTCAAAATCACCACTTAGACTACACAACGACTCAAAATCACCACTTAGACTACACAACGACTCAAAATCACCACTTAGACTCAAAATCACAACGACTCAAAATCACCACTTAGACTACACAACGACTCAAAATCACCACTTAGACTACACAACGACTCAAAATCACCACTTAGACTACACAACGACTCAAAATCACCACTTAGACTACACAACGACTCAAAATCACCACTTAGACTACACAACGACTGAAAATCACCACTTAGACTACACAACGACTGAAAATCACCACTTAGACTACACAACGACTGAAAATCACCACTTAGACTACACAACGACTGAAAATCACCACTTAGACTACACAACGACTCAAAATCGAACTCATTGTTTATATTGAGGTATTGTTTTGTGTATTTTTATTAGTATAGCTGCATATTTTCCCGAAGCAGGAAATGTAGTAAGAAACCTCACAAATGTAATATTCTCCTATAAAGAGTTATGGAACGCAATAATAACTTGGCAGTGAAGATCATTCATCAGAGCACACTGTTAAAACCTCTGGGACTGCTGGATAGTATTATGCACATAACACAGGCCTCACTCTGCCCATGCTCCTACCATTCCAGATCCCACTGCAACAAGACTACAGTGATAAAGAAGCACTTCCATTTTCCATTTTTAGATGATTTTGGTTTTCTTTGGATGGACGGAGGAAATGCTGAAACATCACTCCCAGTAATGTTGGTGGCTACATATTGCCGGAGGAGACTGCTTTCATGAGAACAGATATGGTAATCCCAGGTTGGGTTGCAGATCAGGAGAAGAGCTGCTGCCACTGGAGAATCTCTCTCTCATCCCCTGGGATTGAGACAGACATCTGTAAACTGGCATGATGGAGACAAGCAGGCTGGGACCTGCGGCACATGCTGGCCGTCCTATGGTCATAGGCAACTGTAAACAGGATGGCAGAGAAGACGTTATGCACAACCACAGAGCAGTCTATAAGAGGGGGTGGTGAGCATTATCACTGTGGGGCCAGCTATAAGAGGGGGTGGTGAGCACTATCACTGTGGGGCCAGCTATACGAGGGGGTGGTGAGCACTATCACTGTGGGGCCAGCTATAAGAGGGGGTGGTGAGCACTATCACTGTGGGGCCAGATATAAGAGGGGGTGGTGAGCACTATCACTGTGGGGCCAGCTATACGAGGGGGTAGTGAGCACTATCACCATGGGGCCAGCTATAAGAGGGGGTGGTGAGCACTATCACTGTTTCGCCAGCTATACGAGGGGGTGGTGAGCACTATCACTGTGGGGCCAGCTATAAGAGGGGGTGGTGAGCACTATCACTGTGGGGCCAGCTATATGAGGGGGTGGTGAGCATTATCACCGTGGGGCCAGCTATTATTATTTTTATTTTTTATTTTATTTCACCTTTATTTAACCAGGTAGGCTAGTTGAGAACAAGTTCTCATTTGCAACTGCGACCTGGCCAAGATAAAGCAAAGCAGTGTGAACAGACAACACAGAGTTACACATGGAGTAAACAATTAACAAGTCAATAACACAGTAGAAAAAAAAGAGAGTCTATATACATTGTGTGCAAAAGGCATGAGGAGGTAGGCGAATAATTAACACTGGAGTGATAAATTATCAGATGGTCATGTACAGGTAGAGATATTGGTGTGCAAAAGAGCAGAAAAGTAAATAAATATAAACAGTATGGGGATGAGGTAGGTAAAATTGGGTGGGCTTTTTACCGATAGACTATGTACAGCTGCAGCGATCGGTTAGCTGCTCAGATAGCAGATGGGGTGGTGAGCACTATCACTGTGGGGCCAGCTATAAGAGGGGGTGGTGAGCACTATCACTGTGGGGCCAGCTATAAGTGGGGGTGGTGAGCACTCATCACTGTGGGGCCAGCTATAAGAGGGGTGGTGAGCACTATCACTCTGGGGCCAGCTATAAGAGGGGGTGGTGAGCACTATCACTGTGGGGCCAGCTATAAGAGGGGGTGGTGAGCACTATCACTGTGGGGCCAGCTATACGAGGGGGTGGTGAGCACTATCACTGTGGGGCCAGGTATACGAGGGGGTGGTGAGCACTGTCACTGTGGGGCCAGCTATAAGAGGGGGTGGTGAGAACTATCACTGTGGGGCCAGCTATAAGAGGGGTGGTGAGCACTATCACTGTGAGGCCAGCTATAAGAGGGGGTGGTGAGCACTATCACTGTGGGGCCAGGTATACGACTGTGGGGGGGTGGTGAGCACTGTCACTGTGGGGCCAGCTATAAGAGGGGTGGTGAGAACTATCACTGTGGGGCCAGCTATAAGAGGGGTGGTGAGCACTATCACTGTGGGGCCAGCTGAAAGAGGGGTGGTGAGCACTATCACTGTGGGGCCAGCTATAAGAGGGGGTGGTGAGCACTATCACTGTGGGGCCAGCTATACGAGGGGGGGGGTAGTGAGCACTATCACCATGGGGCCAGCTATAAGAGGGGTGGTGAGCACTATCACTGTGGGGCCAGCTATAAGAGGGGGTGTTGAGCACTATCACTGTGGGGCCAGCTATAAGAGGGGGTGGTGAGCACTATCACTGTGGGGCCAGCTATAAGAGGGGGTGGTGAGCACTGTCACTGTGGGGCCAGTTATAAGAGGGGGTGGTGAGCACTATCACTGTGGGGCCAGCTATAAGAGGGGGTGTTGAGCACTGTCACTGTGTGGCCAGCTAGAAGAGGGGGTGGTGAGGGCCGATTTGTTCTTGAGCGGTTGGTCGGGGGCCGGAACATAATTACAAATAATTTATAGACAGCAAATTGACCGCAAGAAGCCTAAACCTAAACAGATGTAATGTTTGACTAAAACCGAATCATTTCAAACCTTCCTTACAGTTATATACTATCACATGTCTCTCTAATATCCGTGGGAATACTTGGGAACAGATTTCTTCAATTAAAATCACTTGGAGCCAAAATTCACCCAACTTATTGTGGGAAGCTTGTGGAAGGCTACCTGAAACGTTTGACCCAAGTTAAACAATTTAAAGGCAATGCCACCAAATACTAATTGTGTGAATGTAAACTTCTGACCCACTGGGAATGTAATGAAACAAATAAAAACTGAAGTAAATCATTCTCTCTACTATTATTCTGACATTTCACATTCTTAAAATAAAGTGATGATCCTAACTGACCTAAGACAGGGAATTTGTACTAGGACTACATGTCAGGAATTGTGAAAAACTGATTTTAAACGTATTTGGCTAAGGTGAATGTAAACTTCTGACTTCAACTGTATATAAACTCAGCAAAAAAATAAACATCCCTTTTTCAGGACCCTGTCTTTCAAAGATAATTCATAAATATCAAAATAATGTCACAGATCTTCATTGTAAAGGGTTTAAACACTGTTTCCCATGCTTGTTCAACGAACCATAAACAATTCATGAACATGCACCTGTGGAACGGTCGTTAAGACACTAACAGCTTACAGACGGTAGGCAATTAAGGTCACAGTTATTAAAACTTAGGACACTAAAGAGGCCTTTCTACTGGCATCTTTCTTGTGGTGTTTTAATAACTCAAAATAAAAAGAGAAAACTTGGGGGGGGGGGGCAAATAGAACTACCCGTGGGCCAAATTTGGCGCCCGGGCCGCCAGTTGGGGAACTCTGCTGTAACAGAAAATATTACCAGAACAACAGATTTGTTATTTAAAAAAATGAAATTCAGCTATTTGGGGAAGACAGCCAGTGGGTGATATTTCGACAGTGCAAAATATTAAAAAGCAAATTGGCACAGTAGATTATTTTAGAATACGGCAGGTTGGGATTACATCATGTTTACACACAGTTTACTGTAGACCTGAATAAAGGATATCTCCATGCTCATGTATTTAAAAATGGAAAATTGTTATATTGTAGTTTTGATGTTCACATGAACACAGCAAAGGTCATTTGAATTCAGAGACATTCAGTCTCCCTCTACAGTTACATTCCAGGTTACTCAAAAAATGTGGCCACACTCTTAGAATAAGAAGGTGCTATCTAGAACCTAAAAGGGTTCTTTGGCTGTCCCATAGGAGAAACCTTTGAAGAAGCCTTTTTGGTTCTGGGTAGAACCCTTTTGGGATCCATGTTGAACCCAAAGGGTTCAGTCATACTCATACTGTACTGGACATGCATAGGCAAACAGACAGACAGACAGACAGACAGACAGACAGACAGACAGACAGACAGACAGACAGACAGACAGACAGACAGACAGGCAGGCAGGCAGGCAGGCAGACAGACAGACAGACAGACAGACAGACAGACAGACAGACAGACAGACAGACAGACAGACAGACAGACAGACAGACAGACAGACAGACAGACAGACAGACAGACAGACAGACAGACAGACAGACAGACAGGCAGGCAGGCAGGCAGGCGAGAATGGTCGGGTTGTCATAGCAATCTTTTCTCTAGGCAGGGATCCATTTTACTTGCAAAGTAATAAGCTCAAGAGTGATTTTGTGAGGGGTTACTACAAACTGAGAATATTTCACATTTAATGTGGACATGAGAAAGGTGCAAAATTGCTTACACGACAGCAAAGATGTAGCAGCGGTCTTATATCACAGAGATTCATGGATAGTGCCCAATTTACCATGTGTGAAAGCAAGGTGATCGTCTTATCGCCTGCAGTGATCTGACATCTAATGTAAAGTCACAGAAATATGATGACTAGCTCAGGTTTCCATGAAGAGATTACACACTATAACACTTTCTGTTGTAGTAAACAATAAACAATTGTCAGAAACTACTGTAACCAGCGAGCAACAAGTCTCCTCTCTCCTCCTCGTTTCCTTGGTTATTAGCTTGGAGACGGTCCAGTACAGTCAGTCCAATTGTGGCTGAGAGCAGTAATGGCTGGAGAAGTGAGCCATGGACTCGGGAACACGATACCCATTTACTATTCACTGTGCTCTCAGGGAAGACTACATGGCTGGATAATTTGATCATGATCTCCACGACTCTCCTCCCAGCTACTGCTCCTCAGAGTGGCGTTGAGTCTGCACTGTTTCCTGCAGCTCAAAACTCAATGCCCGATACTGGGCTAGCTGCTGTGCTGTCTCAACAGTGTGGTGGGAGTGGATGGAAGGCTATTAAGTGATATTAAAGTGTGTGCTGGCTGAGCTGGTCTAGCCCCCTGACGGCCCCCAGTGCAGCCCTCCCAGCCCTCTCAGCTCAGATAATGACATGCCAGGATGTGTCAGCGTGACGGCCTTCCCTTGCAGGGTGCACCAGCAGACACTGGGGACCTGCCAACCGGCAGGTCCCTGACAGCCCAGCCTGTTTATATACTATACCTCACTTCGCTGCCTCCATCCTGTGCCAAGAAATAACAACTGTCACGAAGCCTTACAATGTCCCACACTCACAAATGGGTTGATTTAATTTCTGCTCAATGTATTCCTGTGTCCTAGTTTATTCATCTGACGCGCACCAAGGCAGGATGCTGTGGTTACACTCCATCAAATGAGGGAGAGAATAAGTGGAAAGTATTAGCAAATTCAAATCCCTGTTTAGAATTTCAACCGTTACTGTGATTGTACAGTAGGGCTTCATGTTCTCTGGCTCTGGTTTAGGAGCTGTTGTGAGACTTTGGGATGCTGGGATGTTGTGGTCTATTTTCATCTCTCCTTTTCTGTTTATCTTGCCATCTATTTGCCTGTTTCTCTATATCCCACATCTCCCTGTTTTACTCCCTGTTTCTCTCTTACCCCCCCTCACTGTTTCTCTCTACCCCTCTCTCCCTGTTTCTCTCTACCCCCCTCTCCCTGTTTCTCTCTACCCCCTCTCCCTGTTTCTCTCTATCCCCCCTCACTGTTTCTCTCTACCCCTCTCTCCCTGTTTCTCTCTACCCCCTCTCCCTGTTTCTCTCTCCCCCCCTCTCCCTGTTTCTCTCTTACCCCCCTCACTGTTTCTCTCTACCCCTCTCTCCCCCCTGTTTCTCTCTATCCCCCTCCCTCTCCCTGTTTCTCTCCCCCCTCTCCCTGTTTCTCTCTATCCCCCTCTCCCCCGGTTTCTCTCTATCCCACATCTCCCTGTTTCATTCCGTTTCTCTCTCCCCCTGTGGAGAAAAACCCCCCGGTATTTTCTCTCTATCCCCCTCTCCCCGCTTTTCTCTCTATCCCACATCTCCCTGTTTCACTACCTGTTTCTCTCAACCCCCCTCTCAGGCTGGATGGAGATGGAGAAAAAACAGGTTGTTGGTATTTTAACTCAGCACAAGGTGTTGGTATTTTAACTCAGCACAGGAGATTGGTATTTTAACTCAGCACAGGGGATTGGTATTTTAACTCAGCAGATGGGATTGGTATTTTAACTCAGCACATGGGATTGGTATTTTAACTCAGCACAGGGGATTGGTATTTTAACTCAGCACAGGGGATTGGTATTTTAACTCAGCACATGGGATTAGTATTTTAACTCAGCACAGGGGATTGGTATTTCGACTCAGCACAGGGGATTGTGCCTGACTCACAGCCTCCATTCCCACCTCTCTGCTCTGCTCATCACTGGCATGACCCAGGAGGAAGTTAGGAGTTCAGAGACCAGTTCCTACTATGGGAACACAGCCGCACCACCGTGGTAAATTGATTATATACCGTGTGTAGCATTTCTAACCCTTTTCTGTCACGAATCCCGCTTCCTGAGTCTGTGTTTGCCTGTGTTTCTGTCCTGGAGTGTGTTTCCGGTGTGTCTGGTTGCCGGGCGAATTAGCTTGTTGGGAGATCGATGTTCACCCGCACCTGTATCCCATCAGTAATCTGCACACCTGTCCTGATCATCACCTCTCCCCTTCAAAAGCTCTGACCTGACATCCATTCCCTGCCGGATCGTTAGCCATGAACAGTATGTTGTGCCAGAGTATCAGCCTCAAGTTGGATAGAATTTGTTTTGTTGTTTTTTACGTATTGCTTGCCTTAAACTTACCTCCGTTTGTTCTGTCTTCAGTTACTCACCCGGATCATTTACCCCATTCCCGCCTGGTCGTCGGAGGATTCCGCTACCCCATTGGATCCACCTATTTACTCCCATCAACTCACCACCGCTGCCCGCTACGCCACCTGGATATATCTACCCATTCACATTCACTCGTAAATAAATACTCACCTTCTTCCTACTCTCCTTGTCCTGGTCTGCTTCTGGGTTCGATTTTGAAAGAACGTGACATTTTCACACAAACTGAGAGGTATGTGGAGATCAGATAAAAAGCACTTGATAAATGTGATAAATGCATTATTACTGAATCACAGATTTTTTTCTGGACAGGCGAACACCAAATAGTGTAGAATCCAAAAGTCTACTCACTTATGTTACACATTGAATATCTGTAAGCAGCAATAAAAGACTGTATGAACATTGTTCAGTTTTTCTTTCTACTTCGTTCAATCCACTTTCTATTACAGCATATTGGATGACTGTCATTCATATTCCATTCACCCAGCTCACTGTATCATAGGTGTCACCCAGCTCACTGTAACATCGATAGGTGTCACCCAGCTCAATGTAACATCGATAGCTGTCACCCAGCTCACTGTATCGATAGGTGTCATCCAGCTCACTGTAACATCGATAGGTGTCACCCAGCTCACTGTAACATCGATAGGTGTCACCCAGCTCAATGTAACATCGATAGGTGTCACCCAGCTCAATGTAACATCGATAGGTGTCATCCAGCTCAATGTAACATCGATAGGTGTCATCCAGCTCAATGTATCGATAGGTGTCACCCAGCTCAATGTAACATCAATAGGTGTCACCCAGCTCAATGTAACATCGATAGGTGTCATCCAGCTCAATGTAACATCGATAGGTGTCATCCAGCTCAATGTAACATCGATAGGTGTTACCCAGCTCACTGTAACATCAATAGGTGTCACCCAGCTCACTGTAACATCGATAGGTGTCACCCAGCTCACTGTAACATCGATAGGTGTCACCCAGCTCACTGTAACATCGATAGGTGTCACCCAGCTCAATGTAACATCGATAGGTGTTACCCAGCTCAATGTAACATCGATAGGTGTCACCCAGCTCACTGTAACATCGATAGGTGTCACCCAGCTCACTATAACATCGATAGGTGTCACCCAGCTCACTGTATCGATAGGTGTCACCCAGCTCACTGTAACATCGATAGGTGTCACCCAGCTCACTATAACATCGATAGGTGTCACCCAGCTCACTGTATCGATAGGTGTCACCCAGCTCACTGTATCGATAGGTGTCACCCAGCTCACTGTAACATCGATAGGTGTCACCCAGCTCACTGTAACATCGATAGGTGTCACCCAGCTCACTGTAACATCGATAGGTGTCACCCAGCTCAATGTAACATCGATAGGTGTCACCCAGCTCACTGTAACATCGATAGGTGTCACCCAGCTCACTGTAACATCGATAGGTGTCACCCAGCTCAATGTAACATCGATAGGTGTCACCCAACTCACTGTATCGATAGGTGTCACCCAGCTCAATGTAACATCGATAGGTGTCACCCAGCTCACTGTATCGATAGGTGTCACCCAGCTCACTGTATCGATAGCTGTCACCCAGCTCACTGTATCGATAGCTGTCACCCAGCTCACTGTAACATCGATAGGTGTCACCCAGCTCAATGTAACATCGATAGGTGTCACCCAGCTCACTGTAACATCGATAGGTGTTACCCAGCTCAATGTAACATCGATAGGTGTCACCCAGCTCACTGTATCGATAGGTGTCACCCAGCTCACTGTATCGATAGCTGTCACCCAGCTCACTCTAACATCGATAGGTGTTACCCAGCTCAATGTAACATCGATAGGTGTCACCCAGCTCACTGTAACATCGATAGGTGTCACCCAGCTCACTGTAACATCGATAGGTGTCACCCAGCTCACTGTAACATCGATAGGTGTCACCCAGCTCAATGTAACATCGATAGGTGTTACCCAGATCACTGTAACATCGATAGTCACTACATTGCCACCAAGGTGTCCCTGGGATGATTCCCAAACCTCCCGCAAAACAGTCACTATTTTGCCACAGGGTTTGTCTCTTCACCCTAAGTGGATTGCCTCAGAAAATATCCTGTGTTGATATTAGAGTACAGTACAACTAACGCACGCTGATGGATCCAAAGCCTTCCGTCCATCCATCTATCAGGAGCTTGTATAGAGGATGTCCAGCAACAACAACAAAACATCCAGGAATCCTGAGATTAAGAAAATAAACCCCATAATACACATTCATTAGAGTTGAATGAATGTAGACCATATAAAAGGGAATTTGCTGGAGATAAATTGGTCAGTGCTCAGTGTAATGTCACTACTGTCCCCCTAGGACGGGTCACCTCAGAGAAGCTGTGGTGGGTTTTCTTTGTTCCTTTGCTGGCCCCCATGTGCAGGACTGAAGGGCTACAGAGAGCACAATGACACACCGCTGTGTGAGGATGGTGGGCTGGCGGGTCGGGGGGTGGGTGGGCTGAGTGCTGTGCTAGTCCCTCACCCCGGCCACTTCCTGTCATCCACAATGCCTCCAGATTTCCCCTGTCAATGGCTCATCTGTGGGGAGGCTGCTGATGTGTCCCGAGGCTTTCTCCACTGCAGCTAAATCACACAGACAAGAGAGCTGCACACCACAGCAGCTAGAAGGTCCTTCTAAGAATAGCACTCGTCCCGAAAACACAACAAAACACAAATAAATAACAAATTAACCATCAGTTACTCTGCTCAAAATCAATACTATGACTCATCTTAAAGAGAGAGTGGAAATGTGGAAAATGGAAATTGAAACATGGAGAATGAAACATGGAGAATGCAATTGACTCTTTTTACGCTTGAGACGATAGCCCTAAATCGTGCTCTGTTTAAACGATGCTTTTACAATTCATTTATTCTGTTAATGCGCTCAGAAGGAAACTAATGAATGTGGGGAGGTCCTTTTGCAATAATGCTGATGATTAACTCAAATGCCCACAAACTAAGGTCTGTGTTTGGCGGGAACAAATCACATGGAATAAAAAAACATTGTCCGACTCACAACTAACTATCAGACCCTTGTGAAGGAAATGTTACTTTGTGAAGAAAAAGTATTTGGTGTCATAAACAATCCTTGGTCCCTGCTTGTGCCTGGTAAAAGTGTCTATAGCCAGTCTATAAGGGAAGTAACGGGACTGCCCAGAGAGAACTCCTGACAGACGTTCACTATGGGGTATCAAGTATGTTAGAAACTCCCCACTTAACTGATAATAAACCATTATTAATTTAAGATTGACTTTGAGTGTCCCTGTGTAGAATATCCACAACACCCTCAAGTAATTTACTTTTGCTGTCTTAGTATCTGTCTCTCTCGCTCTCTCTGTCTCTCTCTCCCACTCTCCTTCTCCCTCCCTCATGTTCTCACTCATGTTCTCACTCTCCTTCTCCCTCCCTCATGTTCTCACTCTCCTTCTCCCTCCCTCATGTTCTCACTCTCCTTCTCCCTCCCTCATGTTCTCACTCTCCTTCTCCCTCCCTCATGTTCTCACTCATGTTCTCCTCTCCTTCTCCCTCCCTCATGTTCTCACTCTCCTTCTCCCTCCCTCATGTTCTCACTCTCCTTCTCCCTCCCTCATGTTCTCACTCTCCTTCTCCCTCCCTCATGTTCTCACTCTCCTTCTCCCTCCCTCATGTTCTCACTCTCAGACTGCTTGTCCTTAAGAAACTGAGAAGCTAGTATCTTGGTTTGTCAGCAGCAGCGGACAGCAGCAGGGAGCTGGATCAAGACACTGAGGAGGACATAGGGCTCGGCAGGTAGATTTGTGGCCCTGAGGGGCATTGATGTGGTGCGACACAATGAAGGACTAAGCTCGTTGACGTTGCCAGAGGAGAAACACCAAATCAAAGCAGACACAGCCTCCTTATAAGGCAATCAACCACAGCGGAGGAGCAGGTGGTGTTGTCTTTAATTCTCTCTTTTTGTGCTTTTGGCCAAATTTGAAATATAACTCAAGCTATGTGCTCTGAGGGCAAGTAGTCAACATTTTCCATATCAGCATGGATGAAACTGTAGTTAAAATACAGAGGGCAATGGCATGATCCCTCCTCCGCCCCCTCGCAATACATTTTCACCAGATGGTGTTTCAGAATGTTAAACCGAGGCAAGCCCCACAATGGACTGCACCATTACAATCACGGCTCCACTTTCCATTGTCCTGTAACAGAACAGCTGTTTGTTTATCTAACCTTTGAGTCAAAAGAACAGAAAGAACGCCATTTAGTCCTGCATCTATTGCAAGGTATAGGAATCTAACTGTAGTCTACTATCTCCAATCAATGTAATTCCCTCTCAGTTGTATAAACAGTGAGTGTTATTCCAAGACCTTGTGTTGTAATTTTCCCTGTTTCACTGACTGACTTCAGAGCTGGTGTTATCCCTGGGATCAGAAGCTACTGTGTGACTATGAAAGACACCAGCTGTCGGAGCAGCCGCTCACGGCAGACAGATAGAGTGCTGCTTTGTAAACTGCCTCCTAAAATAAACAGACCATTTAATTCTGTCTCTGATTGGGTTCCAGGAGGAGAAGTTGAAGTTTGATGAAATAGCTATGAGGATGAAGTGTGCCAGGATTCATCTGGTCAGAAAGACACAGATTGTGTGGCTCCATTTAGTTTATCTTCTCCATACACAGCTTTACACTTTCAACAGGTCAGCTTACATTTCACTATCTACAAATGCAATAGTTTACATGATACATAGACTACTTAAAATAGTAACTCAAACAAAACCCCTTGATCAGGGCTATATGCTGAAAGGAGTTGGTTCCGTTGTCATCCGAGAATGTATGTACATCTTCCACATTATTAGTTCAGATCATTACATGGAGGTTTTTAAAGAATATGCTCTCTGTAACCTAGTCATCATACCTGTAATGTTAACTGTAACCATCATGTCTGCCATCTGTAACCTAGTCATCATACCTGTAATGCTAACTGTAACCATCATGTCTACCATCTGTAACCTAGTCATCATACCTGTAATGCTAACTGTAACCATCATGTCCGCCATCTGTAACCTAGTCATCATACCTGTAATGCTAACTGTAACCATCATGTCTGCCATCTGTAACCTAGTCATCATACCTGTAATGCTAACTGTAACCATCATGTCTACCATCTGTAACCTAGTCATCATACCTGTAATGCTAACTGTAACCATCATGTCTGCCATCTGTAACCTAGTCATCATACCTGTAATGTTAACTGTAACCATCATGGCTGCCATCTGTAACCTAGTCATCATACCTGTAATGTTAACTGTAACCATCATGTCTGCCATCTGTAACCTAGTCATCATACCTGTAATGCTAACTGTAACCATCATGTCTGCCATCTGTAACCTAGTCATCATACCTGTAATGTTAACTGTAACCATCATGGCTGCCATCTGTAACCTAGTCATCATACCTGTAATGCTAACTGTAACCATCATGTCTGACATCTGTAACCTAGTCATCATACCTGTAATGCTAACTGTAACCATCATGTCTGCCATCTGTAACCTAGTCATCATACATGTAATGTTAACTGTAACAATCATGTCTGCCATCTGTAACCTAGTCATCATACCTGTAATGCTAACTGTAACCATCATGTCTGCCATCTGTAACCTAGTCATCATACCTGTAATGTTAACTGTAACCATCATGTCTGCCATCTGTAACCTAGTCATCATACCTGTAATACTAACTGTAACCATCATGTCAGCCATCTGTAACCTAGTCATCATACCTGTAATGCTAACTGTAACCATCATGTCTGCCATCTGTAACCCAACCATCATATCTGTAATGCTAACTGTAACCATCATGTCTGCCATCTGTAACCTAGTCATCATACCTGTAATGTTAACTGTAACCATCATGTCTGCCATCTGTAACCTAGTCATCATACCTGTAATGCTAACTGTAACCATCATGTCTGCCATCTGTAACCTAGTCATCATACCTGTAATGCTAACTGTAACCATCATGTCTACCATCTGTAACCTAGTCATCATACCTGTAATGCTAACTGTCACCATCATGTCTGCCATCTGTAACCTAGTCATCATACCTGTAATGTTAACTGTAACCATCATGTCTGCCATCTGTAACCTAGTCATCATACCTGTAATGTTAACTGTAACCATCATGTCTGCCATCTGTAACCTAGTCATCATACCTGTAATGCTAACTGTAACCATCATGTCTGCCATCTGTAACCTAGTCATCATACCTGTAATGCTAACTGTAACCATCATGTCTACCATCTGTAACCTAGTCATCATACCTGTAATGCTAACTGTAACCATCATGTCAGCCATCTGTAACCTAGTCATCATACCTGTAATGCTAACTGTAACCATCATGTCTACCATCTGTAACCTAGCCATCATACCTGTAATGCTAACTGTAACCATCATGTCAGCCATCTGTAACCTAGTCATCATACCTGTAATGCTAACTGTAACCATCATGTCTGCCATCTGTAACCTAGTCATCATACCTGTAATGTTAACTGTAACCATCATGTCTGCCATCTGTAACCTAGTCATCATACCTGTAATGCTAACTGTAACCATCATGTCTGCCATCTGTAACCTAGTCATCATACCTGTAATGCTAACTGTAACCATCATGTCTACCATCTGTAACCTAGTCATCATACCTGTAATGCTAACTGTAACCATCATGTCTGCCATCTGTAACCTAGTCATCATACCTGTAATGCTAACTGTAACCATCATGTCTGCCATCTGTAACCTAGTCATCATACCTGTAATGTTAACTGTAACCATCATGTGTGTCATCTGTAACCTAACCATCATACCTGTAATGTTAACTGTAACCATCATGTGTACCATCTGTAACCTAGTCATCATACCTGTAATGTTAACTGTAACCATCATGTGTACCATCTGTAACCTAGTCATCATACCTGTAATGTTAACTGTAACCATCATGTGTACCATCTGTAACCTAGTCATCATACCTGTAATGTTAACTGTAACCATCATGTGTGTCATCTGTAACCTAACCATCATACCTGTAATGTTAACTGTAACCATCATGTCTACCATCTGTAACCTAGTCATCATACCTGTAATGTTAACTGTAACCATCATGTGTGCCATCTGTAACCTAACCATCATACCTGTAATGTTAACTGTAACCATCATGTCTGCCATCTGTAACCTAGTCATCATACCTGTAATGTTAACTGTAACCATCATGTGTACCATCTGTAACCTAGTCATCATACCTGTAATGTTAACTGTAACCATCATGTTCACCATCTGTAACCTAGTCATCAAAGCAATGATCAAAAGGATTTGTAATAATACATGCATAGTACATTATGTTCCCTTCGCAGTTAAATTGATTACTAAACGGATGTACCTTTCAGGACAACAACATCGCCTTCAAAATATAGTGAGACTGTAATCTGAAGAAAATACCAGACATAATTGCTCTACTAAAGCATATCTGCTAGAATCATTTCTGTTTCTTTAGGCCAGGGTGATTGTCTTACACTGATGGACTGTAGCCAACAAAGATCCATTCTGTTCCATCAATATCCATTTAAGCGAATAGCCTAAATAAATGTAGTATCTTTTTAAGATCTTTCTTAATTTCCCTCCAGAAGCCAAAAGACTCTTGCCACATTTATGACAATGGGAACTGATAATGTTTCCTCTGGTTAGCACTTCTTCTGTAACTGCCAGTTAGGGGAAATAACTGCTTAAATGGTGGTATATCTTCTTGACTGATTAAACACTGTGATTTATAGGTTGGCCTTTAGTTTTACATACATTATTTTCCCCTAGAGAAGACTTCAGCCATGTACCTTGCAAACCCAGATGTTTTAATGACCATATAGTGTGTACAGGCCAAAGATAAAGCTCTCTGTCAGGCTGTAGGCCAGAGAATATCACAGTGACTTCCCAACAAATTCATGCATTTCCATACAAGGCTCCTGACACACCACCACACATTATAAACATTCAACTCCAAACAGCCTCTAACCAGCCTCTAGTACCAGCTCCACTGCAGAGCCATTTTCCTCAGGAGACTAATTCATTTCCTGCTTTGGAATCCAACCAAAAATGTGTGCATGCATAATGCATATGTTTTCCTCTGTTATGTATTAGGCACATAGTCTTTTAATTCACCAGGGTGTGTGCATGCTGCAAGTGCCAGAAAGCAGAAGGGGGGTTATGGAAAAGGGGGAGGGGCCTCCTTGAGTAAACCACATTCAGAATAGGGAAGCTCAGAGAGAGAGAGAAAGAGAGAGAGAGACAAAGACAGAGAAACAGAGAAAGAGTGAGAGAAAGAAAAAGAAAGAGTGAGGGACAGAAAAAGAGAGAGAAAGAAAAAGAAAACTTACCTGACACAGTCCTGACAATCTCGCTGGTATTCCTCAGGCCAACGAAGGAGAACTGGTAGAGCCTCCAGGAGCGGATGTCTCCCACCTCCACGGAGCTTCTCTTCCACTTGTACACTATCTCCTCTCTGGGGTAGCCATCTGGACAGAGGGAGGGTGGAGAGACAGTTAGCTCGGGAAATTACTACCTGTGGTGGTCTATGACTGAATCCATCCAATAATAAAACGTGTTAAACAGGTGATGTGTAATGCTATGTACATATTTTCCACTCCAATGGTAATTAGGTTTAGGGTGACTTTAATGTAGACATAACCAATATTCAGGAACATTGTAAGGAGCAATCCTAAATAGTGACTGGACACTAATAGTCTGATAACGACTGACCTTCAGTCAAGTCCAGAGAAGAACACTACCATGTACAGGCCTACATCATACTAAATGGGGTGGTTTAATGCACATTAGCTTTCCCAAGTGCAAGCTGTAATGAATTGAATTTCCCACAGATATCCTGCCACAGATATCCTGTAATAGATATCCGGTAACAGATATCCTATAACAGATATCCCATAACAGATATCCTGCCACAGATATCCTGTAACAGATATCCGGTAACAGATATCCTATAACAGATATCCCATAACATATATCCTGCAACATATATCCTGTAACAGATATCCTGTAACAGATATCCTGTAACAGATATCCTATAGCAGATATCCCTCAACAGATATCCTGTAACAGATATCCTGTAACAGATATCCTGTAACAGATATCCTATAGCATTTATCCTATAACAGATATCAAACCCTGCCTGGTTACTGTACTGGTCTCTCTCACCAAACCTGCCTGTTTACTGTACTGGTCTCTCTCACAAACCCTGCCTGGTTACTGTACTGGTCTGGTCACCAGGACTACCTGACATGATGACTCCTTGCTGTCCCCAGTCCACCTGGCCATGCTGCTGCTCCAGTTTCAACTGGCCTGGGCCCTAGGACCATGTCCCAGGACTACCTGACATGATGACTCCTTGCTGTCCCCAGTCCACCTGGCCATGCTGCTGCTCCAGTTTCAACTGTTCTGCCTTACTATTATTCAACCATGCTGGTCATTTATGAACATTTGAACATCTTGGCCACTTTCTGTTATAATCTCCACCCGGCACAGCCAGAAGAGGACTGGCCACCCCACATATGCTCTCTCTAATTCTCTCTTTCTTTCTCTCGGAGGAGGACCTGAGCCCTAGGACCGTGCCCCAGGACTACCTGACATGATGACTCCTTGCTGTCCCCAGTCCACCTGACTGTGCTGCTGCTCCAGTTTCAACTGTTCTGCCTTATTATTATTCGACCATGCTGGTCATTTATGAACATTTGAACATCTTGGTCATGTTCTGTTATAATCTCTACCCGGCACAGCCAGAAGAGGACTGGCCACCCCACATAGCCTGGTTCCTCTCTAGGTTTCTTCCTAGGTTTTGGCCTTTCTAGGGAGTTTTTCCTAGCCACCGTGCTTTTACACCTGCATTGTTTGCTGTTTGGGGTTTAAGGCTGGGTTTCTGTACAGCACTTTGAGATATCAGCTGATGTACGAAGGGCTATATAAATACATTTGATTTGATTTGATTTGGTCTCTCTCACAAACCCTGTCTGTTTACTGTACTGGTCTCTCTCACAAACCCTGCCTGGTTACCGTACTGGTCTCTCTCACAAAGCCTGCCTGGTTACTGTACTGGTCTCTCTCACAAACCCTGTCTGTTTACTGTACTGGTCTCTCTCACAAACCCTGCCTGGTTACTGTACTGGTCTCTCTCACCAAACCTGCCTGTTTACTGTACTGGTCTCTCTCACAAACCCTGCCTGGTTACTGTACTGGTCTCTCTCACCAACCCTGCCTGTTTACTATACTGGTCTCTCTCACCAAACATGTCTGCCTGTTTACTGTACTGGTCTCTCTCATCAACCCTGTCTGTCTGGTTACTGTACTGGTCTCTCTCACCAACCCTGCCTGGTTACTGTACTGGTCTCTCTCACCAACCATGTCTGCCTGTTTACTGTACTGGTCTCTCTCACCAACCATGTCTGCCTGTTTACTGTACTGGTCTCTCTCATCAACCCTGTCTGTCTGGTTACTGTACTGGTCTCTCTCACCAACCCTGCCTGGTTACTGTACTGGTCTCTCTCATCAACCCTGTCTGTCTGGTTACTGTACTGGTCTCTCTCACCAACCCTGCCTGTTTACTATACTGGTCTCTCTCACCAACCCTGCCTGGTTACTGTACTGGTCTCTCTCACCAACCCTGTCTGGTTACTGTACTGGTCTCTCTCACCAACCCTGTCTGGTTACTGTACTGGTCTCTCTCACCAACCCTGTCTGGTTACTGTACTGGTCTCTCTCACCAACCCTGTCTGGTTACTGTACTGGTCTCTCTCACCAACCCTGTCTGTCTGGTTACTGTACTGGTCTCTCTCACCAACCCTGTCTGGTTACTGTACTGGTCTCTCTCACCAACCCTGTCTGGTTACTGTACTGGTCTCTCTCACCAACCCTGTCTGGTTACTGTACTGGTCTCTCTCACCAGCCCTGTCTGGTTACTGTACTGGTCTCTCTCAAAAACCCTGTCTGCCTGGTTACTGTACTGGTCTCTCTCACCAACCCTGTCTGGTTACTGTACTGGTCTCTCTCACCAACCCTGTCTGGTTACTGTACTGGTCTCTCTCACCAACCCTGCCTGGTTACTGTAGGTTTGGAGGTTAATGTTATACTCCCTCTTTCATTGTACTGCTTCTCCCCTCTATTACTGCTTTCTCTCACAATAGAAAAGTGCTAAAAACACAGCAGCATGTTGTGCACTGTGCTGATGTCTTCATATTATAGTGCTTGTTCTTGGCTGCCACTGCTGTTGGAAGTAGGCATGTGGAGGCCATGGAGAGAGAGAGTGGCATGTGGAGGCCATGAGAGAGAGAGAGAGAGTGGCATGTGGAGGCCATGGAGAGAGAGAGAGTGGCATGTGGAGGCCATGGAGAGAGAGAGAGAGTGTGTAAGCGAGAGAGACAAGAGAGAGTGGTGGTGGGGTAGTAAAGAGCACAAGACTTACAGCTGGAAAACTCCAGCGGACAGGAGTGCTCATCCATTGGGAAGTTGTTCAGTTTAAGCTGGCACTCGGCATCAATAGTCAACCTACAAACAGAAAAACACAGTTTGCATCTGCTGTGCTGGTCGGGTTGTCAACAAAGCATCTAAAATATTCTGTTCTGAAACTATCCTGTCTGATTTCTATTGTTCATTGGACTTAAGAGTGTTGGGCCAGTAACCAAAAGGTTGCTAGATTGAATCCCTGAGCTGACAAGGTACAAATCTGTCTTTCTGACCCTGAACAAGGCAATTAACCCACTGTTCCTAGGCCGTCATTGTAAATAAGAATTTGTTCTTAAATAAAGGTTAAATAAAAAATAAAAACATTTTTTTAAATTATAATTAGTCATTGGTGAGGTTGGAGTTCCCTAATGAATTAATGAACTGTGGTTGCATTCTGGGAGAACATCAATCACTGCTGGGTTGAGGAGTCCAGTCCACCAAAGTTCATCTTCTCATTAGACAGTGTGAGGGAGAGTTAGCTAGCTAGCCAGGCTGAATCTACTCTTCTTTCTTAACCAGAGGCACCAAATTAGGATGATTAATGTGGTCTGAAGCGCAATCAGTCAAGCTCAATCAACTACCGCCTGTCAAATACAGTCAACTGGAAACCGCCTGTTTCCTCATCTGTGTCAGAGTCTCCCAGTGGTACTTCTTCATTGGACAACATCTCACCGCAGTGTGTAGAGTATCCGTCCATCGTTCCAGATCCGGAGCATACGATTGGGTGTGGTGATCCAGTGGGCGTCGGCCTTCTTGGAGTTGCGGAAGAAGGTGTCAGGGATCCAGATCTTGCCCACCATGTTGCTGTTGAGACGCAAGACCTTCATGGTACTGTTGAACTTTAACCTCCGGTCATACCACGTCTGGGCAAAAAATATGTCGATGGTGTACTCCTGCGGAGGGAAAAAAACAGGCTTGATTGTATTAAACCCGCGGTGCGTTATTATACAAGGTCAAATCAAATCTAATGTTATTTGTCACATGTGCTGAATAAAACAGGTGTAGACCTTACTGTGAAATGCTTACTGACAAGCCCTTAACCAACAATACAGTTAAGAAAAATAAGTGTTAAGAAATAAAAAAGTTTTTAAAAAAATAAACCAATAATTAAATAGCAACAATAAAATAACAGTAACGATGCTATATTCGGGGGGTACCGGTACAGAGTCAATGTGCGGGGATCAGAGAATGTTTTTTACTACTGCAGGAACCTAATATTACTAGCTAGACCCCACTCACAGGTATATGCATCCTGTTTTCAGAATAAGAAGTGTGTACACAGGCAGCAGTAAATCACCACTGCCTAATTGCCTATCACTATGGCAGTTGAGTTGATTCCATCCATAGTCATCTTTGGAAGAGTTTCATTCCAAAATGCTATATTTAGTCAGGTCTAGGATTACACATTTTGGGGAATATTCAGAGGTGGAAACTTTCCGTGGGAATTAACGGGAATATATGGGAATTAACGGAAATATATGCAAATTAATATTATTACCATTTAAATGTAGATGTTTTTTTGCATTGGATATATTGAACATATCATATGGAGACAGAAACATGAACCTTTTACTTTATCATAAGAAGACATAATTGCAACATATTAAATCCTTCCAATAGAAATGTAAAAAAGACTATTTAGTTACAAATTGAACTTTAATTAAATGAGTTGACTCTTCACATGGGATGATTTCACAGAACAACAAAACATTTTTTTATATTTGATGATCCCCAATGATCCATCGCATCACCTAAAAACATTTTCTACATACATCTGTAAAATGATAGTCTGGAAACTAAAGCTTTGGTTGTCTTCTTCTCAGGCTTCCATGTATTCTCCCTGGATCTCCTCAATGTTCACCTCTTGAACATTAGACTGAGGCCTCATCTTCATTGTCACTTTCCAACCTTGTTGAGGATGGCTGGTTGTCAGGCTCAAGAAGCCTCAAATTTGCCCTGATGGCCACCAATCTTTCAACCCTTGTATTGGTCAGCCTGTTGCGTGCTTTGGTGTGTGTGTTCCCAAACAAGGACCAGTTGTGCTCTGAGGCGGCAGATGTTAGTGGGATTTGGAGGATGATGACGCAACAGGGGAAAGAGCCTCAGATCCACAAAGTCTCTTCCACCAGGTGGCTGATGATATACGTTGGCACGACTGCCATATTGCATCTCCATCCCAAAGCCCTTGCTTGGAAATATACTTCACCAGACTGCCAAGAACCTTCCCCTCATCCAGGCCAAGGTGGCGAGACATGGTAGTGATGACACCATAGGCCTTGTTGATGCGCTTCACCAGACAGGATGCTCTTGTCAGCATATTTGGGGTCCAACATGTACGCTGCGGCGTGTATGGGCTTCAGGCAGAAGTCTTCATGCTTTTTGATGTATTTCAGAACTGCAGTTTCTTCTGCTTGGAGCAACAGGGAAGTGGGTAGGGCAGTATGGATTTCTTATCTTACATCTGCAAGCAGAGTCTGAACATCAGACAGGGTGGCATTGTCTCCCTCAATCCGTGCAATGGCTACTGCTATAGGTTTCAGGAGTTTCAGGCTGCTTACCACTCTCTCCCAAAATACATCATCCAGGAGGATCCTCTTGATGGTGCTGTCCATATCGGCAGACTGTGATATGGCCATTTCTTGGAGAGACTCTTTCCCCTCTAGGAGACTGTCAAACATGATGACAACACCACCCCAACGGGTGTTGCTGGGCAGCTTCAATGTGATGCTCTTATTCTTCTCACTTTGCTTGGTGAGGTAGATTGCTGCTATAACTTGATGACCCTTCACATACCTAACCATTTCCTTGGCTCTCTTGTAGTGTATCCATTGTTTTCAGTGCCATGATGTCCTTGAGGAGCAGATTCAATGCATGAGCAGCACAGCCAATGGGTGTGTTGTGAGGGTAAGACTCCTCCACTTTAGACCAAGCAGCCTTCATGTTCGCAGCATTGTCTGTCACCAGTGCAAATACCCTCTGTGGTCCAAGGTCATTGACTGCCTTCAGCTCATCTGCAATGTAGTCTGTTGTCCCTTGTGTCTGTGCTCTTGTAGAATACTGGTTGAGGGGTGGAGATAATGTAGTTAATTAATTGGCTGCCCACGAACATTCGACCACCCATCAGAGATGATTGCAATACAGTCTGCTTTCTCTATGATTTTCTTGACCTTCACCTGAACTCTGGTGAACTCTGCATCCAGCAAATGAGTAGATAAAGCCTGTATATGCTGGGCAAAGAAAATTCAGAAATCTCTTCCAATACACATTGCCTGTGAGCATCAGAATTGAACCAGTTGCATACACAGCTTGAGCAAGACATTCATCAGAATTTCTCTGACTACGTTCCTCTATTGAGTAAAAAAAACTTCTGATTCCAGGAGGACCATGAGCTGTTGCTATCGATAAGGTGTCAGATTCATAATTTTCACCTCGAATAGAAGTAGAGGGACTTCTGTGAGAGGTTGCTTGTTGTGAGCGCTGAGGGAACTTTATGCACTTGGCCAGATGATTCTGCCTCTTTGTTGCATTCTTCACATATGATTTGGTACAGTATTTGCAAATGTACACAGCTTTTCCTTCTACATTAGCTGCAGTGAAACGTCTCCACACATCAGATAGTGCCCTTGGCATTTTCCTGTAGAAGAAAAAAATGAGTAAAAAACAAACAAATATAATTCAATAATTCAAAATTAAACATGTATGGAAACAGGTGAATTAACACTCCTCAGTTAGCAGACTCAAGCAACCGAAAACCCACATGGTAGCAAAAACTGACTAGCAGAAATTAGTTAACAAGTTAGCAAATGATTTAAACACACTTTGCTGTAGGCTCCTATTTACTAGTTAACAAAACAATCATGTATGTCATATAAAATATATTCACCCCACCCAGTATTGTAATCAAAACTTACCAGAAAGCATGTAGTCCTTGACTCAGACAGTGTAGTAGTGTGGGCTCAATAGCATCTCAGTGTGCAAGATCTTGAGAATCAGCTGTACATGGAAGAGGGCACTGCACATGTGATGGAAGAATGCACTGTGCATGCGGAGGATTGGAATTCCATTGAATTGGGGATATTTTAACCAAAACATGCCACAAGACCTAGAATTGCCTGATGTATATCGCACGAAAAAAGGTTCACAGTTATAAGCTAACTTTTTACATGAATTTAAGCAAAATTCCCCAAAGTCCAGGGCTTAACTTCCCATGGAAAACTTCAAGAAACTTACCAGAACGTTTCCAGCCCTTTGCAACCCTAGTCAGGTCCATAAATATTTGGACATTGACCAAGTTATTATTATTTTAGCTGTCTACCACAGCATATTGAAGTTGAAATTAAATCATGAATATGAGCTGAAGGTTCAGACGTTCCGCTTTAATTTGAGGGTATTAACATCCAAATCAGGTGAACGGTGTAGGAATTGCAGCACGATTTATATGTGGTACCCCCTTTAACGTACCTCACTTTAAGGGACCAAAAGTAATTGGACAATTGGCTGCTCAGCTGTTCCATGGTCAGGTGTGTGTTATTCACTCATTAGTTCATTTACAAGTAAGCAGATAAAAGGTCTAGAGTTGATTTCAAGTGTGGCATTTGCATTTGGAATCTGTTACTGTTAACCCTCAATATGAAGTCCAAAGAGCTGTCACTGCCAGTGAAGCAAGACATCAATAGGCTGAAAAATCAAAACAAACCCATCAGAGAAATAGCAAAAACATTAGGTGTGGCGAAATCAACTATTTGGTACATTCTTAAAAAGAAAGAACACACTGGTGAGCTCAGGAACACCCATAGGCCCGGAAGAGCATGGGAAAAAATTGGTGGACGACAGAAGATTCTTTCGCTGGTGAAGAAAAACCCCTTCACAACAGTTGGACAGATCAAGAACGCCCTCCAGGAGGCAGGTGTATCTGTGTCAAAAGTCAACCATCAAGAGAAGACTTCACCAGAGTAAATACAGACGGTTTACCACAAGATGTAAACTATTGATAAGCTTCAAAAACAGATGAGACAAAGATCAACTTGTACCAGAATGATGGCAAGAGAAGAGTTATGGAGAAAGGAAGGAACTGCTCATGATCCGAAGCATACCACCTCATCTGTGAAGCATGGTGGAGGTGGTGTTATGGCGTGGGAATGTACAGTATGGCTGCCAATGGAACTGGTCCCCTTGTATTTATTGTGATGTGACTGCTGACAAAAGCAGCAGAATGAATTCTGAAGTGTTTAGGGCTATATTACTTGCTCAGATTCAGCCAAATGCTTCAAAACTCATTGGACGGCGCTTCACAGTGCAGATGGACAATGACCCGAAGCATACTGTGAAAGCAACCCAAGACTTTAAGGCAAAGAAGTGGAATGTTCTGCAATGACCAAGTCAATCACCTGATCTGAATCCAATTGAGCATGCACTTCCCTTGCTGAAGGCAAAACTGAAGGCAAAACGCCCCTAGAACAAGCAGGAACTGAAGACAGCTGCAGAAAAGGCCTGGCAGAGCATCACCAGGGAAGAAACTCAGCATCTGGTGATGTCTATAGATCCAGACTTCAGGCAGTCATTGACTGTAAATGATTTGCAACCAAGTATTACAACTCACAATTTAATTTATGATTATGTTAGTTTGTCTAATTACTTTTGAGACCCTAAAATTGGGGGGCTATGTATAAAAATGTTGTAATTCCTACACGGTTCATACCATCATTTTGACAAAACTCTTGAACTAAAGATGAAAGTATACACTTAAAGCACATGTTGATTGTTTCCTTTCAAATCCATTGTGGTGGCGTACAGAGACAAAATTATGCAAATTGTGTCACTGTCCAAATACTAATCTGTTTTCATAAATGTTGGTAAATTAGCTTTTATTAAATCAATTATGAAAGAGATCGGTGTGTTATTTCCACTATCTAATCATGGCATGAGGTTGTTCATGGCAGGTTGTTCATGGCATGAGGTTGTTCATGGCATGAGGTTGTTCATGGCATGAGGTTGTTCATGGCAGGTTGTTCATGGCATGAGGTTGTTCATGGCATGAGTTGTTCATGGCATGAGGTTGTTCATGGCATGAGTTGTTCATGGCATGAGGTTGTTCATGGCATGAGGTTGTTCATGGCATGAGGTTGTTCATGGCATGAGGTTGTTCATGGCATGAGGTTGTTCATGGCAGGTTGTTCATGGCATGAGGTTGTTCATGGCATGAGGTTGTTCATGGCAGGTTGTTCATGGCATGAGGTTGTTCATGGCATGAGGTTGTTCATGGCATGAGGTTGTTCATGGCATGAGGTTGTTCATGGCATGAGGTTGTTCAATGACAGCACTGCATTTGTTTAAAATCACTTGATGGTTTAATTTCAGAGAAATGAATAATACTGGGTAAATAATACTCACTCTCAGAGAAATAAGTAGTACTGCTAGGTTTTACACAATCAAATGTAACACATAACTACATTTTAATAAAGAACTGTACAAATGCTACATATGAGATCTGTATGTAAAACATTTACATTTGACATTTTAGTAATTTAGCAAATGCTCTTATCCAGAGCGCCTTGCAGTAAGTGCAATGTCTTTGTTTCTGGCCATTTTGAGCCTGTAATCGAACCCACAAATGCTGATGCTCCAGATACTCAACTAGTCTAAAGAAGGCCAGTTTTATTGCTTCTTTAATAAGCACAAAGGTTTTCAGGTGTGCTAACATAATTGCAAAAGGGTTTTCTAAAGATCAATTAGCCTTTTAAAATGATAAACTTGGATTAGCAAACACAATGTGCCATTGGAACACATGAGTTATGGTTGCTGATAATGGCCTGTGTACGCCTATATAGATATTCCATTCAAAATCAGCTGTTTCCAGCTACACTAGTCATTTACAAAATTAACAATGTCTACACTGTATTTCTGATCAATTTTATGTTATTTTAATGGACAAAAATGTACTTTTCTTTCAAAAACAAGGAAATGTCTAAGTGACCCCAAACTTTTGAACGGTAGTGTACATACAAGTTAAATTCTGTGTTGAAATTTAACAATGAATAAAAACTACTGTAGAACACCCTGAGAACCTAAACAGGAACGAGTGTCCTCCAAAACGGTGAATACAAATCACTCTCCATGTTCCACCGAACCCGTTTAGACTGAGGGCAGTTTTACAACTACATGGTAAAACTGCTGTCTGGGATACGTTGGCAGAGCACTTTCCTAAAGCAAAATGGCTTCCTTTCAGACCATGAATCCTTTGTTCCTATTAAAGAATGCAGCTACACTGGGCCACCTTGAGCCCCTCAACCTGAAAATGAAATGTTTAACGGGGCAATTAATGGCTTCCCTTGTTTAGCAGAAGCATTATCTAACCTCATATCCTGAGAAGCACTTTGCTCTCACTCTGACAAAACCCTTCCTGCAATGCTCTCTGTCTCCCATTCAACAGGCCTAGGAAATATATATGAAGGCTATTCAATAGAGCACTGGAGAAAGGAGAGAGGAGTGTATGTGTGTGTGGTCATGTGTGTGTTTGAGAGAGCGAGAGAGAGAGAGAGAGAGAGAGAGAGATACCGAGAGAGAGAGGGAGAGAGATAAACCGAGAGAGAGAGAGAGAGATACCGAGAGAGAGAGAGAGAGAGAGAGAGAGATACAGAGATAGATACAGAGAGAGAGATGCCGAGATACAGAGAGAGAGAGATAGATACCGAGATACAGAGAGAGATATACCGAGATACCGAGATACAGAGAGAGAGAGAGAGATACCGAGATACAGAGAGAGAGAGATACCGAGATACAGAGAGAGAGAGAGATACCGAGATACAGAGAGAGAGACAGAGAGAGAGAGATACTGAGATACAGAGAGAGAGAGAGAGAGAGAGAGAGAGAGAGATTTGTGTGTGAGAGGACATAGGCTAAGCATTGGAGAAAAGGTAATGACTAACAGTAAAGCCCAAATCCATAACAAAGAGTCATGAACAAAATAAAAAGCAACCCTGTTACCCGGCAGACCTTTAATGCACAGCCCAAATTCAATGACATGGCTTTCTAGGCCTTTTAATTTGGGCCTTCCAAGCGGGAGCTGAAATGTACTACCCATCCCACCTTTCTCAACACAGTAGAGGGGTCCATCCCATTCCACCCCAGTCTGATCTAAGTCTCTGAGATAATGGGCTTTCGCAGTAAAAAATAAAAAGTATAATAATTTACATTTAGTAGACACGCTTGTCTTGCTCAAGGGCACAATGACAGATTTGTAACCTAGTCAGCTCAGGATTTGAACCACCGACCTTTAATAAAGATATATTATGCATAGACTATATACAGGTAATTCGGAAACTATTCAGACCCCTTGACTTTGTCCAAAAAATGTTTACGTTAACCTCTTCAGTCGACCCTCTACTTTTTTGAACATTTTGTTAAAAATCGCGCAACATTTCAGCGCCCTGCTACTCATGCCAGGAATATAGTACGTTCATATGGTTAGAATGTGTGGATAGGGAACCCTCGGACGTTTTTAAAACTGGTTAAATCACGACTGTGGCTATTACATAACGTGCGTTACATCGGAAAGGGCAGGAAAACCTGATCACAGAAAATGGAAATAAATATCCTTGCGCCACTTCCAGCAATTGTTAACAGTGAGCCGAATTAGATAAGACCGAGCATTCAACTCCCACAGCATCCCCATGTTGTCGAGTATCTTGTGAATTTAATCATCTTTGATTCTTGGTTGAACCGAAAGAGGGGCACCGCTTACCTCCGGTCTCCGCCCAGATCATTCCGGAAGAGCTCTCTCCTGAAATTTTTTCCAAGATGACAGCTAATGATATTTACATCGCCTACGGATGATTTTTATCGCTTATTAACGTTTACTAATACCTAAAGTAGCATTACAAACGTATTTCGAAGTGTTTTGTGAAAGTTTATCGTCTACTTTTTGAATTTTAAAAAATGACGTTACGTTGTGAAATCGCTGTTTTTTTCGTTTATCACACAGTCTACATATAACAATATCTTGGCTTTATATGGCCCGATTTAATCGAAATAAAGACCCAATAGTGTTTATGGGACATCTAGGAGTGCCAACAAAGAAGATGGTGAAAGGTAATGACTGTTTTCTATTTTATTGTGCGGTTTGTGTAACGCCAAAATGCTAATTATTTTGTTTACGTCCCCTGCTGTGCTTTTCTGTTGTAGTGTATTGGTGCATGCTATCAGATAATAGCTTCTCATGCTGTCGCCGAAAATAAAATAAAAATCTGACTTGTTGCCTGGATTCACAACGAGTGTAGCTTTAATTTGATACCCTGCATGTGTATTTTAATGAACTTTTGAGTTTTAACTAATACTATTAGCATTTAGCGTAGCGCATTTGCATTTCCAGAGCTCTAGTTGGGACGCAAGCGTCCCAAGTAGAAGCAAGAGGTTAAAGTCTTATTCTAAAATGAATTAAATAATACTTTTTCCTCATCAATCTACACACAATAACCCGTAATGACAAGGTGAAAACTGATTTTTTTAAATTGTTGCAAATTTACATGACAAAATAAATAAATGGAATACCTTATTTACTTAAGAATTCAGACGCTTTGCTACAAGACTCAACATTTAGCTCAGGTGCATCCTGTTTCCATTGATCATCCTTGAGATGTTTCTACAACTTGATTGGAGTCCACCTGTGGTAAATTCAATTGATTGGACATGATTTGGAAAGGCACACACCTGTCTATATAATGTCCCACAGTTGACAGTGCAGGTCAAGGCAAAAACCAAGCCATGAGGTCGAAGGAACTGTCCGTAGAGCGCCGAGACAGGATTGTGTAGAGGCAGAGATTTGGGGAAGAGTACCAAAACATTTTCGCAGCATTGAAGTTCCCCAAAAACACAGTTGGCTCCATCATTCTTAAATGGAAGAAGTTTGGAACCACCAAGACTATTCCTAGAGCTGGCCGCACAGCTAAACTGAGCAATCGGGGGCTAAGGGTCTTGTTCAGCGAGGTGACCAAGAAACCGATGGTCACACTGACAGAGCTCCAAAGTTCCTCTGTGGAGATGGGAGATCCTTCCAGAAGGACAACCATCTCGGCAGCACTCCACCAATAAGGCCTTTATTGTAGAGTGGTCAGACGGAAGCTACTCCTCAGTAAAAGGCACTTGACAGCCCACATGGAGTTCGCCAAAAGGCACCTAAAGTCTCTCAGACCCTGAGAAACAAGATTCTCTGGTCTGATGAAACCAAGATGGAACTCTTTGGCCTGAATGCCAAGCATCACGTCTGGAGGAAACCTGGCACCATCCCTACGGTGAAGCTCTGGGGATGTTTTTCAGCAGCAGGGACTGGGAAACTAATCAGGATAAAGGGACAGATGAACAGAGCAAAGTACAGAGAGATCATTGATGAAAACCTGCTCCAGAGCTGATGACAGCTTTGAAAATCTTTAGACGAAGTTGAAAGTCCGTGTTACCCAGCAACAGCCCCAAAACATCACTGCTCTAGAGGAGATCTGCATGGTGTGAAAACCTTGTGAAGACTTACAGAACATGTTTGACCTCTGTCATTGCCAACAAAGGCTATATAACAAAGTATTGAGATAAACTTTTGTTATTGACCAAATACTTATTTTCCACCATAATTTGCAAATAAATTCATAAAAAATCCTACAATGTGATTTTCTGGATTATTTTTCTCTCATTTTGTCTGTCATAGTTGAAGTGTACCTATGATGAAAATTACAGGCCTCTCTCATCTTTTTAAGTGGGAAAACTTGCACAATTGGTGGCTTTTTTGCCCCACTATAAATGATTCACAGAGTTCAAGTAACAGACACAACTCAACATCAACTGTTCAGAGGAGACTGTTTGAATCAGGCTTTCGTGGTCCAATTGCTGCAAAGAAACCACTACTAAAGGACACCATTTTAAAAAAATGTAACCCTTATTTAACTAGGCAAGTCAGTTTAGAACTATTTCTTATTTACAATGACAGCCTACCAAAAAATAAATACAATATAAATATAGGACAAAACACACATCACAACAAGAGAGACAACACAATACTACATAAAGAGAGACCTAAAGACAACAACATAGCAAGGCAGCAACACATGACAACACAATAAGAAGATGAGACTTGCTTGGGCTAAGAAACACGAGCAATGGACATTAGAACAGTGGAAATCTGTCCTTTGGTCTGATGAGTCCACATCTTTTGGGGTTCCAACTGCCGTGTCTTTGTGAGACGCAGAGTAGGTGAACGGATTATCTCCACAGGTGTGGTTACCACCGTGAAGCATGGAGGAGGTGTTGTGATGGTGTGGGGATGCTTGCAGGTGACACTGTCTGTGATTTATTTAGAATTCAACGCACACTTAACCAGCATGGCTATCATAGCATTCTGCATCAATATGCCATCCCGTCTGGTTTGCGCTGAGTGGGACTATCATTTATTTATCAACAGGACAATGACCCAACACACCTCCAGGCTGTGTAAGAGCTATTTGACCAAGAAGGAGAGTGATGGAGTGCTGCATAAGATGACCTAGCCTCCACAATCACCCAACCTGAACCCTACTGAGAATGTTTGGGATGAGTTGGACCGCAGAGTGAAGGAAAAGCAGCCAACAAGTGCTCAGCATATGTGGGAACTCCTTCAAGACTTTTGAAAAAACATTCCATGTAAAGCTGGTTGAGAGAATGTCAAGTGTGCAAAGCTGTCATCAAGGCAAAGGGTGGCTACTTTGAAGAATCTAAAATTAAAATCTATTTTGATTTGTTTAACACTTTTTTGGTTACTACATGATTCCATGTGTTATTTCATAGTTTTGATGTCTTCACTATTATTCTACAATGTAGAAAATGGTACAATTTTTTTTTTTTTACACTTGAATGAGTAGGTGTCCAAACTTTTGACTGGTATTGTATATTGTTTTTTTTAATACATTTGCAGAAATAATTAATAACCTGTTTTTGTGGTATTGTGTGTAGATTGATGAGGGAAAAAAGTATTTAATACATTTTAGAATAAGGTGTAATTTTAGTAAAAGGCTGCCTAAAACTTTATAACTCCGGTGGTCTAAAAACCTATGTCAAACTAGGGATTCCATGGTTAAATAAGGTAAAACAATCATTCAATGAATCTTTTATTTGTGTACATGAACTATACTGTACATTGACACATCAAGACCAAAACTGAAGTTTTAACTCAGTTTTGGCCAAATTTGCAAACATCCTATAGACTTCTACTTATCTAGTATCTATTTTTCCTCCATAGCCATAGTCTACTGAAACCAGTTTGGATGATACTATACAGTAAGCCTCCTGCTACCAGTCAGATTCCCATTATAAATGTAGCTAGATTGCTTCCTGTTCAGAATAGGAATTGTGCATGCACAGGTAAGCATTTGTAAACATTGTTATAGCAACGGCTTCCGGGTTAAACTCCAACGCCAAGACAACTGACCAGAAAGCAGGATCTTGCTATTCTCTTCAGGACATTTCAACTTCCGACACAAGCAGGCCTTTCACCAAATGGATGCTGCTAAAAGCTGTGGCAAAGTGAGTAGTCCTGCATTCTATACTGTTTATGCTTTGATACACACTCCAGCATCATCAGTCGACCCATAATCCTCTTCTCTTTAGGAAAGCTAGCATCTTCACCACAATCCTCAACAACAGCCATGATGTGATTTCATGTGAACGTACCCAGCACTGATTACATCTGAATGTATGGCAATCAATATTGTCTTGACATGCGCGTACACACAAAGGTATACTCACACACAAACAGAAACACAACGCACACATGCAAACACACACACATAAACACTAAGAAATGTGAGCTGGTTGCTATGGAGGATCAAGGTGATTAAGAACAAGAAGATCAAAGGAGTGACTGTCTTTAAACCCCCACGTTGACAGTAACAGAGCCATGCTTGTGTTAAGATTTTCTCTGTGGCTTGGCGCTTGCCCATGATGGAGATGAGATTGTTGTGCTGAATTACAATGGAATTGGAACCTCGGCATGGATTTTAACTGGAGTACAATGGGACAAATGTTGTTGCAGTCTCTCTAAGCAATGCAGTCCACTTATCTCACCCTACACACCCTGCCCTATTTTTACAGCCCAGCTTACAGTAACTCCTGTACTGTCTACAAATATCAACAACCATCTTGGAGTAGCTTATTCCATCAAGTTTGTATAGGCCTACTCCATAGAATTCTGGATGTCTTTCCGACAACCATAGCCAAGGCAATGAAACAAAAGCTATGATATTACCTTGCGCAAGGTATCTTAAGTTTGATTTATGCAAAAATCCATGACATGACATGAAAGCAACACAATCAGAACACAATTATGCCATTAATTACATAATGCAATTCATTCAACATTACAGCTTTCAATGTATCCATCTATTTTGAAAACAAACTTGGCATGTACATGAACAGACCATGACGGAAATAAAATATGTCTGAAAAAGTGCAATGATTGGCTGATAGACATCAAATCAATTCAATCAAACTGTATTTGTCACATGCTTGGTAAACAACAGGTGTAGACTAACAGCTTACTTACGGGCCCTTCACAACAATGCAAAACATTTCAAATCAAAAAATAAATGGAGAAATAATAGAACAATAATAACAGAAGGAATAAACACACAGTGAGTAACGATAACTTGTCTATATAAAGTACTGCACAAACAGCCCTAACTCATCCACCCTATAGGTCTTCACAGCAAAAGCCCTGTAGTTTCCCAGTGAGTAACGATAACTTGTCTATATAAAGTACTGCACAAACAGCCCTAACTCATCCACCCTATAGGTCTTCACAGCAAAAGCCCTGTAGTTTCCCAGTGAGTAACGATAACTTGGCTATATACACAGGGTACATGTACCGAGTCGATGTTCAGGGTTACGAGGTAATTGGGGTAGCTATGTAAATATAGGTAGGGATAAAGTGACTAGGCAACAGGATAAATAATATGCAGTAGCAGCAGATTTTAATTTGAGAGGGGACTCTCTCTATACACTCACCATATTGATAGCATTCACTGGGCCAATACTGTTGACAAACATGTCAGTGTGGATCACGGTTGGTTTTACTGAAAGAAGAAAAAACAAGTGTTATGATGCACATTCAATATTCTGTGTTTAGGTATTATTCATGTCTATCTTATGTCAGGGCTAAATAGCTTGTACTACTATAGCAGTTAGTGTGTGTGAGTGTAAAATGATGACACCATGGAGCTGTCCATGGTGCTGAAAACAGACTTTACGTACCCTGCACTAAATATTCTCTCTCTCTCTCTCTCTCTCTCTCTCTCTCTCTCTCTCTCTCTCTCTCTCTCTCTCTCTCTCTCTCTCTCTCTCTCTCTCTCTCTCTCTCTCTCTCTCTCTCTCTCTCTCTCTCTCTCTCTCTCTCTCTCTCTCTCTCTCTCTCTCTCTCTCTCTCTCTCTCTCTCTCTACCATGGTACTGGAGCTTACTGCATGATACAGTACAGATGTAGGCTCTTAATAGCGAGCCAGTTTGCTACAGCGGGAAAATAACAGGAAATGTTCATTATTATGTGGACATTTTTGTAGGGTTTGATATATTGTTTGTAAGAGAAAATATTTTTAGGATCCTACATCTGTCCTGAGCCTGAGACGATCTCTGCTTTTCCAAGATATGGATGTCGTAAAGGCTTTGAAACACCATAGACACGGCTTCTAGTTTATCTCCAATCACAAACTCTCTCACCATAAAAGGAATGTTACTAAAGATTATATAGTGAGTGAACATAAACTGGCCCCATGTAGTGAGTTTCTGACTGCATAATCGGTGTCAAAAACATAGCATGATAAAAACTCAAACTTAAAGCCATACTTAGTTCCAATTGCCAGCTGGTAAATTGATTTCTTTGAAAAACACAATAAATATGACCGAATACAAATTAAATAAAAACATAGCTTGGCTTTCTGAATTCCCAGACCACTTTTGAGGATGATAACATTAATGCAGTCGTATAAACAAAGTGCTACATTCATCATGGGAATACTCATCAAAGGTGCAATGGTGTGTAAAACCTATGGCCAAACAACGACTGCAGCAAGCTACCGTTTGGACGTCCTCATTTCCTTTGGCTCCAGGTTGGCTTTATATTATACCTTGTCTATACCTGCATGCCATGACGCACACCATTTCCTTTGGCTCCAGGTTGGCTTTATATTATACCTTGTCTATACCTGCATGCCATGACGCACACCATTTCCTTTGGCTCCAGGTTGGCTTTATATTATACCTTGTCTATACCTGCATGCCATGACGCACACCATTTCCTTTTTAGCAGATAACATTGCAGCCTGTGTCCTTGTGATATCATAATGCGAGGAAATTAAAATGTCATTCCCCACATATCTCTCTTGTTAGCTATTTTGCTATACATAGACTGCAGCAGCATTACAATTGAATGAACTGCACAATGGACTTGAAAATAACTGTCCACAATCTGCAATTAATCCAAATCCCAGTTTAGTTTTCAGTGCATGGTAGCAATCCCAGTTCAGTGCATGGTAGCAATCCCAGTTTTCAGTGCAACGTAGCACTCTTGGTAGTTGTAAGCTAATTATACCCAGTGTGTAACTCTGGCAGTCTGGGAGATGACAGGGTGCAACATCATATCATGTTTGATGGTAAGATGGTGGCGGCTGCCTCTGTAAATCTATTGTAGCTGTATGTATTTTCTGTCTGAACATGGGAGCTGACCCCAGCTGCCAGCCCAAGTGAAGGGAGAGAAAGCTACTTCACTGGCTCTATACTTGGCCAACAGCAGTGCAGGGACAGACGAGGCTAATAGGCCCATGATGGATAACCAGACGTCCAGGTTTCACAGCTCACACTGTGTCTGCATAATAATGCTAGAATGTTGTTTCTGTTGAACCAACCTTTACACAAGTCATACTGGGGCGGGCCCATGGCCCTGTCGACTGAATGGGCTCCGTGAAATGAGAGGGCTGTCTGTGATGATGCTATCAGTGATGATGGTGTCTGCTCATCATTCATGGCCTGTAATACTGATGTAGATAGATTGTGACGAAGGCGTTGATGCCAATGGAGATTGGTCTTTGGGGAGGGCGGCCATAGCAGCAGCAGCCAATCAATGTGCAGTGGTATGACACCTACCTCCTATATCTGGTCGCAGTTTGTTATCGTAGCCATCTAGTAGGCTGTTTAGGATGTTGGTGACATCGCTCTCGTACACTTTGGGAGTCAACACCCACGTTTTGTTTGTCACATCATCGTCATTTTCAGTCTGGAGGGATCTGGGAAGAGAAAAGGGGAACAGAGGAAATATGAAGCAAGGATTTTTCCATCAGCACTATAAACAGCAAGGTAAAAATGAAAAGAGAGAGAATCTTGTTATGCTGTCAATATGTAAAGCAACACTCCACAACAACAGCACAGAAAAGACCACTAAATCATACTAGGCTAAGCTTGCTATGCGTTTAGGCTCCATTCTTTCAAATGTGCACTGCCCGCTGGTTGAAATCAAAGGACAAGGCAGAAACGGGATAAAAGGGCAGAACTCCTGCTGGTTGCCACTGATCTCTATGTGATTCCCAACATGAAAGTCCTCACAAAGTGACACCAGCCCCACAGTGCAGCTGGAACTGAGAATAATGGCAATGAATAGTAGCATAGTGTTCAAAAACAAAAACCCAGTTAGGAGAGAAAGACTGTTACCCAGGCCCTTTCAGAACGCTGAAGAAATGCACGGTGCGAATAGTGGACCTGACATTGTTCCTTTGAGTGAGATTTTGTAATAGAATGATTGTTCTCTGCTCTCTTGTCAGTGCTTGAACAGAAGGATCCGTCTTGTGAGTTGGCTCACCTCTGTAACATGTCTCAACCAAGAGTGCCATATTCACCAAAAACACAGTCAGGAGAGAAACATGGGGAGAGAATGTTCTGGTTACTCAGGCCCTTTCATAACACAATGAAGAAATGCAAGGTACAAACAGTGGATCTGTTGTTCCATTTGTGAGATTTCTTCTTTGACATTCCTTGGTTCTCTGCTCTCTTTTCAGTACTCAAGCAGAATAGTTAGTCTTGGGAGTTGGCTCACCTCTGTAAAACATCTCAATGCATTACAATGTCTCAAAAATCCTAATGAAAATGTTCTTCACTCAGCCAAGAGCCAGTTAACTGAATTACACATTGAATAAAAGTGTTTTGCAATGGGGCTGGGATACTGAGGCTGGAGGTGTGAATACACCTATGATGGTACATTGGAGTGCAGCACAGATGAGTCTTATCTAGAAGTGCTAATGACAACACACTGTCATGAAGTGTGTGATTAAACTAACAAGCACAGATTCAGGGCTCTGGGAAGTTGTTACCGCCAATAGATGGATGATGGAATATGAAGGATTTCCATTGTGTCAGAACATACTGTACCAAGAGCTTTACCCAACTCAGTAACCATGGAATCCGAGGGATACTGTATACAGTGGGGCAAAAAAGTATTTAGTCAGCCACCAATTGTGCAAGTTCTCCCACTTAAAAAGATGAGAGAGGCCTGTAATTTTCATCATAGGTACACTTCAACTATGACAGACAAAATGAGAACAAAAAAAATCCAGAAAATCACATTGTAGGATTTTTTATGAATTTATTTGCAAATTATGGTGGAAAATAAGTATTTGGTCACCTACAAACAAGCAAGATTTCTGGCTCTCACAGACCTGTAACTTCTTCTTTAAGAGGCTCCTCTGTCCTCCACTCGTTACCTGTATTAATGGCACCTGTTTGAACTCCACTATGGCCAAGACCAAAGAGCTGTCAAAGGACACCAGAAACAAAATTCTAGACCTGTACCAGGCTGGGAAGACTGAATCTGCAATAGGTAAGCAGCTTGGTTTGAAGAAATCAACTGTGGGAGCAATTATTAGGAAATGGAAGACATAAAAGACCATTGATAATCTCCCTCGATCTGGGGCTCCATGCAAGATCTCACCCCGTGGGGTCAAAATGATCACAAGAACGATAAGCAAAAATCCCAGACCCACACCTAGTGAATGACCTGCAGAGAACTGGGACCAAAGTAACAAAGCCTACCATCAGTAACACACTACGCCGCCAGGGACTCAAATCCTGCAGTGCCAGACGTGTCCCCTTGCTTAAGCCAGTACATGTACAGGCCCGTCTGAAGTTTGCTAGAGAGCATTTGGATGATCCAGAAGAAGATTGGGAGAATGTCATATGGTCAGATGAAACCAAAATAGAACTTTTTGGTAAAAACTCAATTCGTCGTGCTTGGAGGACAAAGAATGCTGAGTTGCACACCATAGAACACCATACCTACTGTGAAGCATGGGGGTGGAAACATCATGCTTTTGAGCTGTTTTTCTACAAAGGGACCAGGATGACTGATCCGTGTAAAGGAAAGAATGAATGGGGCCATGTATCGTGAGATTTTGAGTGAAAACCTCCTTCCATCAGCAAGGGCATTGAAGATGAAACGTGGCTGGGTCTTTCAGCATGACAATGATCCCAAACACATCGCCCGGGCAATGAAGGAGTGGCTTCGTAAGAAGCATTTCAAGGTCCTGGAGTGGCCTAGCCAGTCTCCAGATCTCAACCCCATAGAAAATCTTTGGAGGGAGTTGAAAGTCCGTGTTGCACAGCAACAGCCCCAAAACATCACTGCTCTAGAGGAGATCTGCATTGAGGAATGGGCCAAAATACCAGCAACAGTGTGTGAAAATCTTGTGAAGACTTACAGAAAATGTTTGACCTCTGTCATTGCCAACAAAGGGTATATAACAAAGTATTGAGATAAACTTTTGTTATTGACCAAATACTTATTTTCCACCATAATTTGCAAATAAATTCATTAAAATTCCTACAATGGGAATTTCTGGATTTTTTTTTCTAATTTTGTCTGTCATAGTTGAAGTGTACCTATGAATGAACATTACAGGCCTCTCTCATCTTTTTAAGTGGGAGAACTTGCACTTGGTGGCTGACTAAATACTTTTTTGCCCCACTGTATGGTGGCACCACCAACACATTAAGACTTTATAGAGGGATTCAGGACAGCTTGGATCTTTTGGCCATTCTTGGACATTGTAAATGGACCTGATGTCGAATCAAATCAAATGTTATTTGTCACATGCACCAAATACAACAGGTGTAAACCTTACCGTGAAATGCTTACTTACAAACCCTGAACCAACAATGCAATTAAGAAAATATTTACTCAATAAACTAAAGTTTAACAAAATAAAAGTGACTATGCATAGATAATAAACAGCGAGTAGCAGCAGTGTAAAGTCCGGGTGGCCATTTGATTAATTGTTCAGCAGTCCCCTCTGTTCTAATAATAGAACTAGAATGAAGATTGAAATAGTTAACCATACTTGTTCTGTGGTTCTAATCTACTGCAGAGTCGATTGAGCCAATAGCATTCAGGTGCTGTTCCTACTTTTCAGCAGAACCCAGTTGTCAACGGAAATCCCCCAGAGACAGCTGGATGAAAGAGAAATCTGTGTATGTCCCCCAGACAGATCTAAAGTATCCGTGGCTAATTTGGTAATGGGAGGCCCATAAAAATGTACAACGTAGAATGTGACACTGGAGTACAGTAATGTTATTGTAGCTACCCCCATTGAGAACATGCTACAGCTGCAGGGCCTAGCTAACCACAAGAGGACTGTTTCCTATACTGAAAGGTTTAAATTGGCCTTTATCGCAGTTGCATCATGTGAAAACTGCTATCAGATGTATTTTTTTATTCACATTTTCCTCACGTACCAGATGAAAGACAATTCAATTGTCTTCAGAAAAACAATTAGGATGTATTTGAAAACACTCCTTAAAGTAGTTCTGTTAAATATGATCTCTAATTGAATTCTTATCGTCAACACCAATGATTCATAAAACATGTTTTTTTTTATTGAACCTTTATTTAACTAGGCAAGTCAGTTAAGAACAAATTGTTATTTACAATGACGGCCTACTCTGACCAAACCCAGACGACACGCTGGGTCAATTGGGACTCCCGATCACGGCCAGATGTGACACAGCCTGGATTTAAACCAGGTACTATAGTGACACCTCTTGCACTGTGATGCAGTGCCTTCAAATGCTGCGGCACTCGGGAGCATCGATATCCAAATACCAGTATAATGTACAGAACCCCAAATCAGTTACTTCAATATAAGTTCAAATACTACAAACAATTCTGGGATGATTTGATGTTAACTTTAAAAATATATATTTGAGCATAATGTTATCAGGTGGGAAAATCACTGCTTGTCTGTTGATAGTAATTACGTCACGTTTCCGTAAGCTATCATTTCCTGGGTTTGTGTCTGGGGCTAATGAGGCACAGCCCGTCCCAACTCTCCTCCTATCCAGCCACACACAAGACACATCACTGAGCACCATTCTTACAATCACTACACCAAATGAAGACTCATTACGGTAGCTAACACTGACTGCCTTAACGTAGTCCTCGCACTATTTTGCTTGTTATCGCCATAGAGAAGGTACTAGGATCTATCCCTGTGGAATAAGATGAAAATGCCTCTGTTTGTTCATTTCTTGGAGGGTAAGATTGCAGTTTAGCTGACATTTTATAAAATGGCCTCACGGTGCTCTGTCCTGAGGACACAGAGCTATTAGTGACAGATCACCTGACCTGTGGTGACCTGGTACTCCCTAATTAGCTCACCTCTGGCATCAGCTCTATTTGTGTACCCAGTTAAGCCTAACTAAATGGGATCAGACAGATTAGAAACATTATGATTGTTTAACGGGATACTTTGGGATTTGGGCCATTTATCTACTTTCCTGGAGTCAGATGTACTCGTAGATACCATTTTTATGTCTCTTTTATGTCCAGTACGAAGGAAGTTTTGCAAGCCAATGTTAACTAGCATTAGTGCAATGACTGGAAGTCTATGGGTATCTGCTAGCATGCTAGTTAGTAATGGTGCTAGCGCTAGTTAGCAACCTCCTTTCAAACTGCAAGCAGACATAAAAATGGTATCCACAAGTTCATCTGAATCTGGGGAAGTAGATAAAGCGCCTCATTGTCAAAATCTCTAAGTATTTTAAGTATTGTTTTCCATCAATTATTAAATACAGCTTAGGACAGATAAGGCTAATTTGAGAGGCACAAGACTGTTGATTTCATTTGTATTAACCGCAGGAGGATGGTGGCACCTTAATTGGGGAGGACGGGCTCATGGTAATGACTGGAGCGGAATCCGTGGAATAGTATCAAATAATCAAACACATGGTTTCTATGTGTTTGATGCCATTCCAATCCCGCCGTTCCAGACATTAGTTCAGATAAGAAAAAGGACCAGTAGGTCTACAGTACACAGAGGTAAAGAGGGTGTCCTGTTTCTTTACAACTAGCATGGGATGGCAAATGATACCAGTCAAAATCCAAAATCCAATATTAAAACAGAGCAGTTCAATTGTAAAATGGGACTACAGAGGCCTACTGAAATTCTAGACACACTGAGCTGCATGCAGGTAGGAATTTAAGGAAGCAGGTGATACAAATGCTTTGGTAAAAGTTGTATTATCCCCAGGTCACCCACTACAGTAGGCTTAGTCCCTGTGCCTGTTGCAAAGAAACGTGCTGTTTAGGATTAAGAATAGGCCCAGCGGCCCGTATCCAAAGTGCTTTCCATAAAAGTCACTTCAATGAAGGCTGGTAGTCACACAAGACACCTGTAGGTCACAGTAATAGACATCCTGAGGGGTTATACTGTAGATGCAGTTTGTCTGACATACATTACATGCCAAAAAGTATGTGGACACCTGCTTGTCGAACATCTCATTCCACTAACTTGAAGGTGTTTCCACATACTTTTTTTCTGTCCATGTAGTGTATTGCTTGTGTTTTTTTTGTCCATGTAGTGTATTGCTTGTGTTTTTTTTGTCCATGTAGTGTATTGCTTGTCTTTTTTTGTCCATGTACTGTATTGCTTGTGTTTTTTTTGTCCATGTAGTGTATTGCTTGTCTTTTTTTGTCCATGTAGTGTATTGCTTGTCTTTTTTTGTCCTTGTACTGTATTGCTTGTCTTTTTTTGTCCATGTACTCTATTGCTTGTGTAATCACAACATAGTCTATAGTCATGGACAGTTTAACCCAATGGGCAACATGGGCCGTGCTTCTGGCATGCTAAACAGTGACTTACTTGATTTAATCCCTTGGCTCCTATAATAAGCATAGGCCATTGATGATTGTCCTCCATATGCTATACTGTAGTTGTGTATGTTTGCTTCTTTGACAACAGTTGTTGAGTATATCAAGTGATAAGAAAGAGAGGACACACTGAGAGAGACAAATTAACATTACACGTATGTTGAGTATGGTGGGTCTGCAATAGGTAAACTGTTTGACAGTAGTGTCATCCACCTATACCGAATTGCATGCAATGTTGTCAGAAATGATAATTGAGCTCTGACTTGCAAAGCGCTGACTTGACCATCCACTACAAGTTGTAAGTATGATTGCCAGAAATGGTTGCAATATGGATCAAGCACTACACATACCCTTTGATAAGGCACACCAATGTGATAAAGCTTAATACACCTATGCCCATTGTTTTGTATGGCCCCGACCTAGGGCCCACCTTAATCCAGCACTGTCTGCACATGGATTATTAGCTATTCATATTGTGATAATCCACTCAACGCAGATCACCTAACCTGTGATGCTCTATTGGTCTTTTGGAAGCAGAGACATCACAACACAAGCTGCCCGGGTGGGTTGGGGTCGAAGGGAGGTCCACCAGACTACAGGTAATCTCTCATTGTTGGACTACTTCCTGCTGGCAAGGCTTTGGCACTTTCTGGGTTTACAGATACTCCTTGGGGATTAGCTACATCAGAAGGCATGTGTTTCCCCTGGGTGCCCTATGAGTGGCCGTGGAGCATGGCCCACTGTAAACCAAGTAGTTGGAGTGAAAGTTGGATGAGTATGTTATTACTATACAATTAATACCAGAGATTCTGAGGTGCTTACGAAGTCACTAACAGTGGTTATAGAGTTCATACTCATGTAATATATATATATATATATATTATAATTCAAATAGATAGTAATACAATTGTAATAACAAATATATCCCTCAAAATGTGTCAACATAAAATCCCTTAGCCAGTTGTTAGGACAGTTCAAACCTTATGTTGTACCTAGCCATGCCAGCCCATATATACAGTGTTGCTCTTTCACAGGGGTTTACGTGTTATGACTACCTAGGATGCACCCTTATGTTGCCTTTCTCTGATAACCATGAGCTGCAGTCAAGGTGAGCTCCTTACATTTCATGCGTCTCATTTACGTGTTCCCAGATGCATATGAAAAGCCTTGCCTACTGAATTCTTGAGAACAGAATCCTTTGAAATGAGGTTTGAATCATGTTAAAGGCTGGCATATGTGTGAACACAATAGAACACACAGTGCAGACATTTTGATCTAGGCCAGAGACTCCATGGCCGCGTTTTCTACGATGGTGATTGAATGAAGACTGATCTATCACCCTCCATTTTTCACCCTCAGGCAGCACACAAGACAGAAGTGATGTGAGCCCTTAAACCATCCGCTTCCTTCTCAAGTGTTCATATTTTATTGGTGCAATGGGTGCCTTTTCGTGACAAGTCAATTGAGCATTTCTTTCTACAGATTGTGGAGTTAGCAGTGAACCAGAGATAGTCCATATGTGTCTCTCTATTGTTGCCTTTATTGCACTGCTTCTATGTAAATATAAAAGTCTACCATTTTGAAAAGTCGTGATTTAGATACAGGAATCAACAATTACTTTTGAATCATGATTTTAATGGCTAAGGGGGCGGTACATATGAGACCAATGGGTTTCATTGAAGTTCTACATCCATCACCTTAAAAACATTCTGGGAATGAGGACGTTTTGGATCTTGTAATATATAAGGTTCATGCATCAATAGGCTACGTCTTCACTTGCCATTTATACAGTACATAAACATAATCGTTTAGAATGATATGGTATGCTATGCATCTATTTTCAAGACATTAGCTTTACATATGGTTCACATCTGAATAGCTTTGCCCAGTAGCCTACATCCCCATTATAATATTCATTATACAGCGGATAAACCCGTGGAAATAATGGATATCCTTACCTGACCACTGTTTTTTATTCTAACCTCCCAAAAACACGACTATATCTATTGGAGTCACATTAAGCATTACAGTTACGGATCCAATACCACTCATCCGAAGTGCCAACAATGTGCGAAATACATTCCTTGACAAGTAACTAAACGAGCCCTGGTTCTGTAACAAGCCACCCTAATAAACGGCAGGGTGTTATCCTGTCCGATAGAAAGCATAAGAGGAAGATCAGAGGAAAACATAAGATTGAAATAACTGGGCCGGACTCTCATTCTAGTATCCAAAAAATAAATATTTGCCCGGCCACACATGTATCTGTCGACGGCATTTTAATAAAAGCCTGGTATATTTTCTCCTTACCTTGTAGGAAGATTAGCGAGTAAAAACACCCAAAGAAATAGCTTTAGAGAGAAGGAAGGCTTCGCCATCGCTTTCGAGCATTTAGATGCTACATTTGGAGGAGCAATGATCACCATCCTCTTTTCGTCTTTATTGCAGATGGACTACTGTCTATCCTCACTGTGGTACATCACGCACATAGCATAGGCTAAACAACTTGTGTTAGCGTTCGGTTCGGAAAATGTAGACCCTCTGCGGTGTTGAGCAAAACGGCCACAAAACCGATTGAATCTAATCAAGCTTCCCCGACTTTAAGAAATAACAGTAACAACTACATAAATGCAGCGGCGACGGAATAGCCTAAAATCCAGCAACTGAGAAATATATTGGAGCGTCAATCTAAATCTGAATGCAGATTAACTCTGGGGTCAAAGAGGAATTGATGCACGTTGCCGCAGCACAGATGAACACATGCGTGGTTTCATTGCGCGGATGCAGAGCTGTAGAGAGAAAAATAAACCTTAGCTTGATACTATACTTAAAAATGTACTCTAACTCGTTTTTTTGTGTGTGTGTGTGTTATTTCCCTAAAATAGAAATGCCGCATTATATGTTTAGAGGGAGTTGTTGGTTTGATACGGTTTTGAATTGTGTGCGATTAAATAAAGCCAGCAAACAGCTGATATGGCGGTGATAATTAGGCTATAGGTAAATCTTGCCCATTTTAAACAATTATGGGAACAATATGTGATTAATTGAGCTGAAAGATGTGATCTGGCGTATTCTATAAGCAACTCGTCACCACCACGGACAGATCGTTCTGCTTTCAGCACCCCCGTTAAAATGCAAACTAGACCGTCTGGCTTTCCCTGTAAGCAAATTATTGAGTTGATTGATTCATTGATTTATTGATTGATTATAACAGAATAATCAATCATTTACTATCTTTAACAAATAGATATATTTCCGTAGTAAATAACATGTTTAATACTTTTTAGTTGTCAAAGTGCGTGATACTGGCTATTTTGTCTTGGTCTTGGAGGTTTGTAGTTCAGGGCTATTTTAACAACCCACCCTGTGTTGTTGTTAATTGTAATTTACGAACAGTGTGGTGGTGTTCAATAGTCTCTTTTGGAGAGTCTCCAAATTTGTTCAGCACATGGATTAATGTCTATATTTATGTTCCTATTTGCTGTAATTCATGCTGTCTCAGTTGGTTAATTTACAACAATAACATAACATCAGATAATAGGCTATCCTTTGTTTGACAAATTATCTGATTCAGTCTGGGTCATTTCAAACATGGGAGACAGTAAACCTCAAATGGTCAGTCCCAGTTTACTTTTGCCTGAGGGATGAACCCCCCAAAAAGAAATGTTGAAATATAATTTATGCACATAATTACGTTCGTGACGTCAAAGGCTTCACGTGTGCTTAGCTTTGCTTCTCTACTGAATAAACTGTAGTAGGGGTATATAAGCAGCGGTCACTTAAAGTTTGCCACTTAGTCTCTGATATAAAGCAGCATGATTGCTCCCTGGAAGCCTATGTACAGTACACTGTCCACATGCATTCATTTGTTGAACACTGGCACATCTAAGCATCAAAGAGACAGTACAGTAGCCTATATTTCGTACAGTACCTTATATTTCTGTAATGCATTCCACAGGAAATTGCTTCAATTCAAGTACAACAAGATACGATATGTATTGAAATCCACCCAAATGCATAGCCTGGCCAACACCATGGGACACGTGACATTTGAACCTGCTGTATGTGCTGTCCTGTAGGGTTTTCCCCTTCACAAACCAGCCATTCAAATGTAAGATGCTCTGTGATGTATGAAAACTAAAAGTGTTCTTGCTTTTTCAAACAAAAAAAATATGCTCAAAACAAACGGTGTCAGAAAACCTCACTCACCAGAAGTAAATGGCACCAGATGTATCCAGTATTCTACATATTTTAATGGGTTGCCTGCCACAATCCCTCTGAACACTTAGCCCACATCCATACACAACAACAGACACACACCACTCTTTAAAAATGAGGGTCCTATGAGGATAGTGCACATGAACTCTTTGCCTGTATCAATTCAATGTTGCATGGTAAAAACTGCTTCATTCAGATACACACGAGGATCCAGTGTCCTTGCATCGACCCCTCTGCAAATCAGCAATGACAGTTCAGTTAAGTTTTACTATTTGTTTTGACTGAATCCAATTGAATGGCTAGCCTTACCAGCTGCCTCTGCCATGTATGGATGGAGAGGTTCCTTGGTTTAATCAACAAAACCATGTACTCATTTGTACCAATTTAAGCTTGGAGTGCTACAATTATCTCAAGAAAATCTAATGCTGGTTCACCAGGTTTACAATAGAACTCCTTGAAAAAAGTTGTATTCAACAACCACCTTGAATAAAAAGGAAGAGAGTTGGTTGAAATATCTTGCATTATCCTAGCAACAGTTTTAAACACAATTCCTCCACCTCGCCTGAAGCTTTTCTTCAAATGTCAGATTCACAATGTACTGCACGCAACATGTGGAAATGCTAACAGTTTTAGGTCATTTTTAATCACCAGCCATATATCTACACTAATGATTAACTACATTTAGAGTGATCACAACAAATCACCATACTGCCATGTTTACAAAACCCAGCAACTTGTGCTTTTTGCACTGACCTGGGAAATGATTGGAATTTGAATATAATCAAATACAGAAACTAGACACAGGCAAGCCTGGTGTTCTCCAGCCATGCCACCTACAGTACACTCACTAAAGTATCTGCTTTGTTCATTAACATTATATTGTTCATGTAAATGTTTTTTTTTAATGTACATTTTGTCTGTAATGTCTTTTTCGTTATGTGTTGGACCCCAGTAAGACTAGATGTGTCCATTGCCGTCGGCTAATGGGGATCCCAATAAATCGAATCAAAATTGTATTTCCCATCAGTGACTCGCAAAAAGGGATTCTGAATCATTTCCTCATCATAACCCCAAATAAATACAGTTGTCGGGTACCAGCGTAAAACCATGGTTCATTGTTCCATTGTTTAAGGACAAAATACATCAACAACAAAAAAAAGGTCATTTTTAGATCATGTGTTGCTACAGTGAAACAGCTTGGAGATGTGTTGAGCAGAGGGTGTGTTGCTACAGTGAAACAGCTTGGAGATGTGTTGAGCAGAGGGTGTGTTGCTACAGTGAAACAGCTTGGAGATGTGTTGAGCAGAGGGTGTGTGCTACAGTGAAACAGCTTGGAGATGTGTTGAGCAGAGAGTGTGTTTCTACAGTGAAACAGCTTGGAGATGTGTTGAGCAGAGGGTGTGTTGCTACAGTGAAACAGCTTGGCGATGTGTTGAGCAGAGGGTGTGTTGCTACAGTGAAACAGCTTGGAGATGTGTTGAGCAGAGGGTGTGTTGCTACAGTGAAACAGCTTGGAGATGTGTTGAGCAGAGGGTGTGTTGCTACAGTGAAACAGCTTGGAGATGTGTTGAGCAGAGGGTGTGTTGCTACAGTGAAACAGCTTGGAGATGTGTTGAGCAGAGGGTGTGTTGCTACAGCGAAACAGCTTGGAGATGTGTTGAGCAGAGGGTGTGTTGCTACAGTGAAACAGCTTGGAGATGTGTTGAGCAGAGGGTGTGTTGCTACAGTGAAACAGCTTGGAGATGTGTTGAGCAGAGGGTGTGTTGCTACAGTGAAACAGCTTGGAGATGTGTTGAGCAGAGGGTGTGTTGCTACAGTGAAACAGCTTGGAGATGTGTTGAGCAGAGGGTGTGTTGCTACAGTGAAACAGCTTGGAGATGTGTTGAGCAGAGGGTGTGTTGCTACAGTGAAACAGCTTGGAGATGTGTTGAGCAGAGGGTGTGTTGCTACAGTGAAACATCTTGGAGATGTGTTGAGCAGAGGGTGTGTTGCTACAGTGAAACAGCTTGGAGATGTGTTGAGCAGAGGGTGTGTTGCTACAGTGAAACAGCTTGGAGATGTGTTGAGCAGAGGGTGTGTTGGGGTCTGATACACAAGGGCAAAGAAGACAGAGGATGGCATTATTATTCATCTCCTACTGTCGTTGTTACTTTATATTCTCACAGTGACCAGTTTTTACACTTAGCCACCGCATGGTACCTTGACATCCACTGGGTAGTGAAGAAGTCTACACTGAGCTTTGAGCCTGTGTAGTTGGAAGCTGATTTCAGATAATGATACCTTTACATCCAGTAGGTATAACATCAATACTTAAGTATTAAATGTCAGGATGAACCACATACTACAGATCTGAGCCTGTGTATTACTATAACAAATAGAGAGTAGGAAGATTACACTGCCTTAGTACACGACCCAGGTTGCGGGTTTTATCAATCGTTGTCTGCAGATTAATGAGATTCTTCTTGTTTAATTCAGTGTTATATAAGTGACCCAGCTCTCCAGGTCACCTCAGACAGATTAACACGGTGAACAAAGGACTTTAAAACAGCATGGCATGATTGTTGGAAGTGTTTGACTGGAGATTTTATATACACATTCCAAGGCCTTTTCTTTCAGCTAATCTCTGTATCATACAGATTCATTCCAATAATTGCTCACATACATTGCTGAATTATCAGTTATCGTAGGGTTTAATTACTTATCTACATGGGCCCTATATGCTGATATGAAGACAACAAACATAAGAAAAGACCAAATGTGTCATTTGCATGGTGGAGGGAAACATCCTTTGTTTATAGATCACTGATAGACTTCAGTCTTGATCAGCTTCATTAGAATCAGCCACAGCATAACTCACTTATACTGAGCCAGTTTGCTACAGCAGGAAAATAATCCTGCAGCAACAGGAAATGTGAACTATTATGTGGATTATAATTTATGGATGTTTTTGTAAGGGTTGATGCATTTTTCATAAGGGAAAATCAAGTCTGACATTTCAAAGTGGAAATTAAAAACTTCAGAAACATTTTTAAACCTCAAATACACTACAGGTTTTACATTTCCTACATTGCAGGAAAGTTTTCCTGCAACAGGGTCATCAAATGAAGATCCAACATCTGTATTTTGCCAGTTACCCACTCCTTCCCATACCCAGCCTCCATGTTCTGCAGTCGTCAGATTGTGTGCCGTCATTACCCACAGGATAAACAGGCACCAGTGTGCTGATGTGATTCTGTCTGACTACTCACATGGACCGAGACTCTATTTCCTGTTGTTCAGATGATAACATCCATAATAACACTTACCCCAGGTACTGATGCATCAGCATCACACTCCCAGGCAGACCTGCATGTCATTGGTACTGTCATGGACACCTCTCAGGTCACTACTAATCCCCTAAAGATGGTACAGAGATTTCATATTGATTTGGTTGGATGTTGGTTAGATGCTGATTTTCCAGCGGTCATTGCTGCTCAGTTTAATTCATTCAATGTTTCAGGCAAAATAACCTCTGACGTAATTCCAATGCTACCTTTGATGCAGCACTGCACTTGTGTATTTGTGTATGATAGTCAATGAATAAAAGTATAACTATATCCTTTTAATGAACATGAATGCTTGTAATTACTTTATACAATCAAACTACTGTTGCTACACAATACACAATAACCATTGGAGATGGACCAATATAGGAATTTACTCATGGTGCTACCTGGGCATTCAGTCAAGGCAAGCACAGGTTATAGGGGATTTTGAGAGAGGCAGGTTGGTTTAGCGGTCACAGCACAAGGCTGGGTTGGGGAACACTCCCTTAGCACGCAGGCACCTGTGTTATACTTTCTCCCTGGACTCTCTCCCAGGACTCTCTCTCTCTGGACTCTCTCCCAGGACTCTCTCTCTGGACTTTCTCCCTGGACTCTCTCTCTGGACTCTCTCTCTGGACTCTCTCCCTGGACTCTCTCTCTGGACTCTCTCTCTGGACTCTCTCTCTGGACTCTCTCTCTGGACTCTCTCTCTGGACTCTCTCCCTGGACTCTCTCCCTGGACTCTCTCCCTGGACTCTCTCCCTGGACTCTCTCCCTGGACTCTCTCTCTGGACTCTCTCTCTGGACTCTCTCTCTAGACTCTCTCCCTGGACTCTCTCCCTTGACTCTCTCCCTGGACTCTCTCCCTTGACTCTCTCCCTGGACTCTCTCTCTGGACTCTCTCCCTGGACTCTGTCCCTAGACTCTGTCCAGGGAGTGCCTCTACACACTCTCCCTAATACTCACCTGCAATATGCACCTCAGCGACAATCACTTTACATGTAAGCCTCCTCTTAGCTACACCACCCCTTCATACTCACTTGACTAGATTAACTGAAGTAATTGGTAAGTTGTTGTGTTTGGTAGTGTTGTTCCTGTTCAATTTGAATCCTTGAACTCCGTCATAGCATTGATCGCATCACCAATATTTTTAAATGATTTTGCATCATGTATTTTTAAGGGCATCCTTTTAAAGAGAATCTTATGCATCATTGATAGGCTGAAATTTTGGAGACGGGGCACTTTGAATATATGATGAAGATGCCATACTTAGGTTACACCACTAGCCTTTCAGGTAGATATTCGTATTACGTTATAATGAGCGCAATCGGTTCTGAATCATTTACTCTGTTGACATAATAAGGGAACACAACATAGAGGCTGGGTTGCTGGTAGATAATGGGGTTGGATAGTAAGTGGGGTCCTCTTCAGCAACAGGAGGGAGGACTGGGTAGGTTTGCCCTTCCACAATGGCATCATCATTTTACTCCAGATGCCTAGCCAACGGGAGTCATTGTGGATTTACAACTGCCACATATGCTGTCACACCTTCACTCCACTACAGACATGTCATCAGTATGCTGATTGGCTATATGTGATGTTTAATAGCGTCAATAGCAAGTTGATAGTATGCATTATGAATGGCTATTGTTTTAATGGATTACTGTTCAGCATTTGTTCAGCAAACGAACACCAAATAAAGCATTGTAGACACAAAGAAAATGTGGACCCCATGAGTATAAATCCAGTCAGAGCATTGTTTTAGAAGTAGGTTAAGCCCCGCATTACCGTTGGTCAAACATAGGCTACGTGAAGAGAGGAGCAGACATGTTTGTCTCCAGTGAGTGCTTCCTTAGAGTATGGACATGGGCTTATTGGGCCTTTACAGATACTAGACAATGTATTGTCTGCCAGGCAGAGTTCATCTCAAAACCTCCGAATAACAAAAACTCAAATCACTGTGCATACCAACTAGATATATCAATTATCATTCGGTTTCTGAAAAACTATATCTGAACACACAGATCAAAATCAAGATAAAATCAGGAATAATATTTACACGTCTCCTAATCCCTCAGGGGACATATTCCTCTGCCTATATAGATATAGGACACAGACAGCTCCCAGTTGAGGACTTTCATTAAAGGTTTGGCAATGACAACACCAACAAACATGCCTCCAAGACTGTTAAGCCATATCACGGTACCCAGGAAGTCTATCTATACAGTGTGTCTATGGCTCACGTATTGTCTGGTCTGTTAACTATTTACAATACCTTTAGAAAGCATTCACACTCCTCTTGACTTATTCCGCATTTTGTTGTTTAACAGCCTGAATTCAAATTTGATTTTAAAAAATCTCACCCATCTACAAACAATACATCACAATGACGAATTGAAAATATGCTTTTCGAAATTTGATGCATCTGAGCTGAATTAAAGGGGGGTGAATGTTTATGTAAATGAGATATTTAGGTAATACATTTCATGTTTCACTTTGACTTTAATGGGGTGTCGTGTTTAGATGGGTGATACAAAAATATATTTGAATCCATTTTGAATTCAGGCTGTAACAAAACAAAATGTGGATTAAGTCAAGGAGTATGATGCTCTCTGAAGGCACCGTATTCTAAACCTATCCACATGAAATCAATTCAGTGCACCTCAAACCCCTCTTCCACCTCTGGTGTGTCCTGATATTCCACACATGGGATGGAGGCCAGTGCAGATACATGTAACACTTTAGTAGCCTATCAAAACAAGGATGGTACTGTAGTCATCAGAACATAATCATGCCATGAGAGGTTGACAACCCAACAAGTTTGAAACTGGAGTTGAATGGAAAAATACACTCCTGCACTTTGTAAGCACACTAAAGCTACTTTATGTATGATTCTGCAAGGCTGGCAACTCCTTCCTCCAGGTCTGTGAGCAGTGGGGTGCCTGGCTACACCTAACCTCTCTCTCTCTCTCTCTCTCTCTCTCTCTCTCTCTCTCTCTCTACTGTGATTATGGAAGACATCAACAGGCTGATTTAAACCCTGCTCTGATACAGTATTTGGTCTGCTTCCGTTAAGCAGGTATAATCTCCCCTCCCTAAGGTAGATCATACCAGGTTATTCCTTTCGGCTTAGACATTGTTTGCAGGGCCTTGATGCTCTCTGTAGGGAGGTTGCCATTCCAATTGACATCAGAACAATCAACTGGTATGCAGTGATACTTTTTAGCTATATCCAAAAGGAGATTATAGATGGCGAAGAGCTGATTAGCCACATTACCGTATTACAAGGAAAGAATAAAGTCTTGTAGACTACATTCTTAGAAAAAAAGGTGCTATCTATAACCTAAAAATATTTTTCAGCTGTCCCCATAGGAGAACCCTTTGAAGAAACCTTTTTGGTTTCAGTTAGAACCCTTTTTGGTTCAATGTAAAACACTTTCCAAAGAGGGATTCACATGGAACCAAAAAGTGATCTAGGAGAACCAAAAACGGTTCTAGGAGGACAGTGGAATAAATATTTACACTTTTTCTAAGAGTGTAGAGTATTGTAAACAAAGAAATGACTGTTCTGATTCCATCTGTGCAAAAAGCCTGTCTCTTCATTCCTAAACTAACCCTTAATCAAATACATCATTTGATAAGTGTCTGCTAAATGACTCAAATGTAAATGTCATGCATAGACACATACAGTATGTCATTCTGTTGACAAAATATTCAGCTGGTTTAAGATGTTGTCAAAGCGCAATCATTAATCAGATGAACTTGTCCTCAGGCAAACTATTCGACACCCTGTGGATTTATCTGATTACACGTTTAAATCCTCAACTCCTCATGTACTTGTTTTTACCACAATCTCTCAAGTTATGAAACTTTCATTTTCATAATTTGATTCCAACAGGTTTGCTTGATTAAACTCAAATCAAATTTTCTTGTAAGATGCCAGTATGTATTTTTTATTTAAACTGTCTTACAAATATATATCCTCCTCCATAAATATAACTAGGTGATCCTCTGGAATAACTAGGTGATCCTCTGGAATAACTAGGTGATCCTCTGGAATAACTAGGTGATCCTCTGGAATAACTAGGTGATCCTCTGGAATAAAGGCCCTATCTTGTCATGCAACTAGACATGTTTGTTGTGGGTAAATGCATAAATGAGAAGAGTAACAAATCAAACAGTAATAGAGTTACTACTCACCCATAATATGTTGATATTTGACAAACGACTTCCCCTGCCAATAATAAGGAATTATTGCTAAGATCAACATTCCATTAGCAATTAAGCAAATACAAGGTATAACTTCATTTCCATGATTGAAGTACTGAGACTGGGCCAATTAGACCTAATAGAGAAAACAAAAAGAGGTAAATAGAGACCCTGGCCTCGACAGATCCCAATTCATTGGAGTTCTCCCCTAGTAGACCAAAACAAAACAGTGACAGTACGATGCAATTTTTCATTTTAGATGTTAATTTAGCCCAATTCTACATGCAGCTTCTGTTGACTATTGAAGAACATTTGCCATGCTCTAGGGATATCTAGGGTTCTTTCTCCCTCCAAGTCTCCAATCAACTAACTCAATCAAACTAAATCCTAATCATTCGGTTTCATGAGTGACTTGAGGTGAACATGAGTTGCCCATATATGTATGTTTAAGTTGTGGTGCTCGGGAGCAACATGACTTATCCCAGGTTTCTTGGAGCAGCAAACTCAGAGATGGTAATGCTCTGCCAAGTTGTGGTGCTCGGGAGCAACATGACTTATCCCAGGTTTCTTGGAGCAGCAAACTCAGAGATGGTAATGCTCTGCCAAGTTGTGGTGCTCGGGAGCAACATGACTTATCCCAGGTTTCTTGGAGCAGCAAACTCAGAGATGGTAATGCTCTGCCAAGTTGTGGTGAATGATTTTGTTTTGCCACTCTTCTCCCATGCCTCCACTAACCTCTTGGCTCCCTCTGACAGTGGGATATGATTGTTTTGCCACTCTTCTCCCATGCCTCCACTAACCTCTTGGCTCCCTCTGACAGTGGGATATGATTGTTTTGCCACTCTTCTCCCATGCCTCCACTAACCTCTTGGCTCCCTCTGACAGTGGGATATGATTGTTTTGCCACTCTTCTCCCATGCCTCCACTAACCTCTTGGCTCCCTCTGACAGTGGGATATGATTGTTTTGCCACTCTTCTCCCATGCCTCCACTAACCTCTTGGCTCCCTCTGACAGTGGGATATGATTGTTTTGCCACTCTTCTCCCATGCCTCCACTAACCTCTTGGCTCCCTCTGACAGTGGGATATGATTGTTTTGCCACTCTTCTCCCATGCCTCCACTAACCTCTTGGCTCCCTCTGACAGTGGGATATGATTGTTTTGCCACTCTTCTCCCATGCCTCCACTAACCTCTTGGCTCCCTCTGACAGTGGGATAAGATTGTTTTGCCACTCTTCTCCCATGCCTCCACTAACCTCTTGGCTCCCTCTGACAGTGGGATATGATTGTTTTGCCACTCTTCTCCCATGCCTCCACTAACCACTTGGCTCCCTCTGACAGTGGGATATGATTGTTTTGCCACTCTTCTCCCATGCCTCCACTAACCTCTTGGCTCCCTCTGACAGTGGGATATGATTGTTTTGCCACTCTTCTCCCATGCCTCCACTAACCTCTTGGCTCCCTCTGACAGTGGGATATGATTGTTTTGCCACTCTTCTGCCATGCCTCCACTAACCACTTGGCTCCCTCTGACAGTGGGATAAGATTGTTTTGCCACTCTTCTCCCATGCCTCCACTAACCTCTTGGCTCCCTCTGACAGTGGGATATGATTGTTTTGCCACTCTTCTCCCATGCCTCCACTAACCTCTTGGCTCCCTCTGACAGTGGGATATGATTGTTTTGCCACTCTTCTCCCATGCCTCCACTAACCTCTTGGCTCCCTCTGACAGTGGGATAACCTCTTGATTGTTTTGCCACTCTTCTCCCATGCCTCCACTAACCTCTTGGCTCCCTCTGACAGTGGGATTTGATTGTTTTGCCACTCTTCTCCCATGCCTCCACTAACCTCTTGGCTCCCTCTGACAGTGGGATATGATTGTTTTGCCACTCTTCTCCCATGCCTCCACTAACCTCTTGGCTCCCTCTGACAGTGGGATATGATTGTTTTGCCACTCTTCTCCCATGCCTCCACTAACCACTTGGCTCCCTCTGACAGTGGGATATGATTGTTTTGCCACTCTTCTCCCATGCCTCCACTAACCTCTTGGCTCCCTCTGACAGTGGGATATGATTGTTTTGCCACTCTTCTCCCATGCCTCCACTAACCTCTTGGCTCCCTCTGACAGTGGGATATGATTGTTTTGCCACTCTTCTCCCATGCCTCCACTAACCACTTGGCTCCCTCTGACAGTGGGATATGATTGTTTTGCCACTCTTCTCCCATGCCTCCACTAACCACTTGGCTCCCTCTGACAGTGGGATATGATTGTTTTGCCACTCTTCTCCCATGCCTCCACTAACCTCTTGGCTCCCTCTGACAGTGGGATATGATTGTTTTGCCACTCTTCTGCCATGCCTCCACTAACCTCTTGGCTCCCTCTGACAGTGGGATATGATTGTTTTGCCACTCTTCTCCCATGCCTCCACTAACCTCTTGGCTCCCTCTGACAGTGGGATATGATTGTTTTGCCACTCTTCTCCCATGCCTCCACTAACCTCTTGGCTCCCTCTGACAGTGGGATATGATTGTTTTGCCACTCTTCTCCCATGCCTCCACTAACCTCTTGGCTCCCTCTGACAGTGGGATATGATTGTTTTGCCACTCTTCTCCCATGCCTCCACTAACCTCTTGGCTCCCTCTGACAGTGGGATAAGATTGTTTTGCCACTCTTCTCCCATGCCTCCACTAACCTCTTGGCTCCCTCTGACAGTGGGATATGATTGTTTTGCCACTCTTCTCCCATGCCTCCACTAACCACTTGGCTCCCTCTGACAGTGGGATATGATTGTTTTGCCACTCTTCTCCCATGCCTCCACTAACCTCTTGGCTCCCTCTGACAGTGGGATATGATTGTTTTGCCACTCTTCTCCCATGCCTCCACTAACCTCTTGGCTCCCTCTGACAGTGGGATATGATTGTTTTGCCACTCTTCTGCCATGCCTCCACTAACCACTTGGCTCCCTCTGACAGTGGGATAAGATTGTTTTGCCACTCTTCTCCCATGCCTCCACTAACCTCTTGGCTCCCTCTGACAGTGGGATATGATTGTTTTGCCACTCTTCTCCCATGCCTCCACTAACCTCTTGGCTCCCTCTGACAGTGGGATATGATTGTTTTGCCACTCTTCTCCCATGCCTCCACTAACCTCTTGGCTCCCTCTGACAGTGGGATATGATTGTTTTGCCACTCTTCTCCCATGCCTCCACTAACCACTTGGCTCCCTCTGACAGTGGGATATGATTGTTTTGCCACTCTTCTCCCATGCCTCCACTAACCACTTGGCTCCCTCTGACAGTGGGATATGATTGTTTTGCCACTCTTCTCCCATGCCTCCACTAACCTCTTGGCTCCCTCTGACAGTGGGATATGATTGTTTTGCCACTCTTCTGCCATGCCTCCACTAACCTCTTGGCTCCCTCTGACAGTGGGATATGATTGTTTTGCCACTCTTCTCCCATGCCTCCACTAACCTCTTGGCTCCCTCTGACAGTGGGATATGATTGTTTTGCCACTCTTCTCCCATGCCTCCACTAACCACTTGGCTCCCTCTGACAGTGGGATATGATTGTTTTGCCACTCTTCTCCCATGCCTCCACTAACCTCTTGGCTCCCTCTGACAGTGGGATATGATTGTTTTGCCACTCTTCTCCCATGCCTCCACTAACCTCTTGGCTCCCTCTGACAGTGGGATATGATTGTTTTGCCACTCTTCTCCCATGCCTCCACTAACCTCTTGGCTCCCTCTGACAGTGGGATATGATTGTTTTGCCACTCTTCTCCCATGCCTCCACTAACCTCTTGGCTCCCTCTGACAGTGGGATATGATTGTTTTGCCACTCTTCTCCCATGCCTCCACTAACCACTTGGCTCCCTCTGACAGTGGGATATGATTGTTTTGCCACTCTTCTCCCATGCCTCCACTAACCACTTGGCTCCCTCTGACAGTGGGATATGATTGTTTTGCCACTCTTCTCCCATGCCTCCACTAACCTCTTGGCTCCCTCTGACAGTGGGATATGATTGTTTTGCCACTTCTTCTCCCATGCCTCCACTAACCTCTTGGCTCCCTCTGACAGTGGGATATGATTGTTTTGCCACTCTTCTCCCATGCCTCCACTAACCACTTGGCTCCCTCTGACAGTGGGATATGATTGTTTTGCCACTCTTCTCCCATGCCTCCACTAACCTCTTGGCTCCCTCTGACAGTGGGATATGATTGTTTTGCCACTCTTCTCCCATGCCTCCACTAACCACTTGGCTCCCTCTGACAGTGGGATATGATTGTTTTGCCACTCTTCTGCCATGCCTCCACTAACCTCTTGGCTCCCTCTGACAGTGGGATATGATTGTTTTGCCACTCTTCTCCCATGCCTCCACTAACCACTTGGCTCCCTCTGACAGTGGGATATGATTGTTTTGCCACTCTTCTGCCATGCCTCCACTAACCTCTTGGCTCCCTCTGACAGTGGGATATGATTGTTTTGCCACTCTTCTCCCATGCCTCCACTAACCTCTTGGCTCCCTCTGACAGTGGGATATGATTGTTTTGCCACTCTTCTCCCATGCCTCCACTAACCACTTGGCTCCCTCTGACAGTGGGATATGATTGTTTTGCCACTCTTCTGCCATGCCTCCACTAACCTCTTGGCTCCCTCTGACAGTGGGATATGATTGTTTTGCCACTCTTCTCCCATGCCTCCACTAACCTCTTGGCTCCCTCTGACAGTGGGATATGATTGTTTTGCCACTCTTCTCCCATGCCTCCACTAACCTCTTGGCTCCCTCTGACAGTGGGATATGATTGTTTTGCCACTCTTCTCCCATGCCTCCACTAACCTCTTGGCTCCCTCTGACAGTGGGATTTGATTGTTTTGCCACTCTTCTCCCATGCCTCCACTAACCTCTTGGCTCCCTCTGACAGTGGGATATGATTGATTTGCCACTCTTCTCCCATGCCTCCACTAACCTCTTGGCTCCCTCTGACAGTGGGATACGATTGTTTTGCCACTCTTCTCCCATGCCTCCACTAACCTCTTGGCTCCCTCTGACAGTGGGATATGATTGTTTTGCCACTCTTCTCCCATGCCTCCACTAACCTCTTGGCTCCCTCTGACAGTGGGATTTGATTGTTTTGCCACTCTTCTCCCATGCCTCCACTAACCTCTTGGCTCCCTCTGACAGTGGGATATGATTGTTTTGCCACTCTTCTCCCATGCCTCCACTAACCACTTGGCTCCCTCTGACAGTGGGATATGATTGTTTTGCCACTCTTCTCCCATGCCTCCACTAACCTCTTGGCTCCCTCTGACAGTGGGATATGATTGTTTTGCCACTCTTCTCCCATGCCTCCACTAACCTCTTGGCTCCCTCTGACAGTGGGATACGATTGTTTTGCCACTCTTCTCCCATGCCTCCACTAACCTCTTGGCTCCCTCTGACAGTGGGATACGATTGTTTTGCCACTCTTCTCCCATGCCTCCACTAACCTCTTGGCTCCCTCTGACAGTGGGATATGATTGTTATTGAACACTACTAAGCAATGACCCTTTTGGGGGGGGGGGGGGGATTACAGTTTTTCCTTCTTTGCATTCTGCCATCAAAAATCCTCAAAATGAAGGATATTTCTATTTGAAATAATGACACCCTGGTCTTTCGTAATGTTTGTGTCATAGTGAGGATGAATAGTTCCCAGACCAGTAACTGGGTTCTTATAGCCAGGGGACATTTAGCCACATCTACCATCAACTGTTTGGATTTTAATGACAAAATGAAACACAATGCCCGGAGAAGCATGTATGAGGGACTATCATAAAGGCCTTTAACCCTGAAATGTTACCACATTCAGTACAAAGACAGAATGCGCAATCAAAGCCATTAAGATAACAGTGGGGAATTCAAATGGCAGCGCCTGAAATTGTTTGCGTCTCATGTAATAACAATAAAACTTGTCCTTCGTATCAGTCAGAACTGTGCAGAACGGTCAACAGATTACTACTGTCCCTGCGTTAAGCTAATGCAAAAGGGCATCAGCACAGCATAGCCTATATCTAAGGAAGAGTTGTCTATAAAGCTGACCCTTTCAACAGAGTTCATGCTGTATACAAGATAGGTAGGATTTATAACATAGGGAAGACAGAGGTCACTGTACTCACAACTATCTGAACGGTAGGACAACATTATTTATCAACATTGACATGTACGAATCACATGGCTGATCTGTAGACACACAATTCACAGCACCTTCCATATTTTTAAGTAAGTGTCAAGTGTTTCCAGATTTCTATGAAATATGACCTATTACTTACAATGTGAGTGAAATAGTTTTCCTTTCTATTTGTTTTTAATAAGTATGTTAAAAATCTGCTTTCTGTGATGGAACGGTGTGGACATAATGTCTTTAAAAATATTAATGCGAGTAGACCACTTATTAGCCAGCTCAGCCAATATATATATATATACAGTATATATACAGTGCCAGTCAGAAGTTTGGACACGTGTACTCATTTAAGGGTTTTTCTTTATTTTTACTATTTTCTACATTGTAGAATAATAGTGAAGACATCAAAAATATGAAATAATACAGATGGAATCACGTAGTAACCAAAAAAGTGTTCAAAATATATGTTATATTCTTCAATTTAGACACCCTTTGCATTGATGACAGCTTTGCATACTCTTGGAATTCTCTCAACCAGCTTCACCTGGAATGTTTTTCCAACAGTCTTGAAGGAGTTCCCACATATACTGAGTACTTGTTGGCTGCTTTTCCTTCACTCTGCGGTCCAACTCATCCCAAACCTTCTCAATTGGGTTGAGGTTGGGTGATTGTGGATGCCAGGTCAGCTGATGCAGCACTCCATCACTCTCCTTCTTGTTCAAATAGCCCTTGCACAGCCTGGAGGTGTATTGGGTCATTGTCCCGTTGAAAAACAAATGATAGTCCCACTAAGTGCAAACACGATGGGATGGCGTTTCCCTGCAGAATGCTGAGATACGCCATCACACTGCCTCCTCCATGCTTCATCATCCGTTCACCTACTCTGCATCTCACAAAGACACGGTGGTTGGAACCAAAAATCTCAAATTTGGACTCATCAGACCAACGGACAGATTCCCATCGGTCTAATGTCCATTGCTCGTGTTTCTTGGCACAAGCAAATCTCTTCTTATTATTGGTGTCCTTTAGCAGTGGTTTCTTTGCAGCAATTCGACAATGAAGGCCTGATTCATGCAGTCTTCTCTGAACAGTTGATGTTTAGATGTGTCTGTTACTCTGTGAAGCATTTATTTGGTCTGCAATTTCTAAGGCTGGTAAGTCAAATTAACTTATCCTCTGCAGCAGAGGGAACTATGGGTCTTCCTTGGTCCTCTTGAGAGTCAGTTTCATCATAGCACTTGATGGTTTATGCGACTGCACTTTCATCATGTATTCAAAGTTCTTGAAAGTTTCCGTACTGACTGACCTTCATGTCTTAAATTAATGATGGACTGTCATTTCTCTTTGCATATTTGAGCTGCTCTTGCCATAATATGGAATTGGTCTTTTACCAAATAGGGCTATCTTCTGTTTACCAAGCCTACCATGTCACAGAACAACTGATTAGCTCATAAGCACTAAGAAGGAAATAAATTCCACAAATGAACCTTTTACAAGGCACACCTGTTAATTGAAATGCATTCCAGGTGACTAACTCATGAAGCTGGTTGAGAGAATGCCAAGAACGTTCAAAGCCGTCATCAAGGCAAAGGGTGGCTACTCTGAAGAATCTTTTTTGGTTACAACATCATTTCATATGTGTTATTTCATAGTTTTGATGTCTTCAATATTATTCTACAATGTCGAAAATAGTAAAAAATAAAGAAAAACCCTGGAATGAGAAGGTGTGTCCAAACTTTTGACTGGTACTGTAAATGTAACCTGAGTGGCAACTAGCCCCAGTCTCCACTACAGTATGTTATATTTAGGACTCATTCATGTTATTGTGGAAATAATACAGTGCCTTGCAAACTATTCATCCCCCTTGGTGTTTTTCCTATTTTGTTTCATTACTACCTGTATTTCAAAATGGATATTTATTTGGATTTCATGTAATGGACATTCACAAAATAGTCTAAGATAGTCCAAGGGAAATTGAAAAAAAATACTTGTTTCCAAACATTTGAAAGTGGTGCGTGCATATGTATTCACCCCCGTTGCTATGAAGTCCCTAAATAAGATCTGGTGCAACCAAGTACCTTCAGAAGTCACATAATTAGTTAAATAAAGTCCACCTGTGTGCAATCTAAGTATCACACGATCTGTCACATGATCTCAGTATATATACACCTGTTCTGAAAGGCCCCAGAGTCTGCAACACCACTAAGCAAGGGGCACCACCAAGCAAGCGGCACAATGAAGCCTGAGGAGCTCCCCAAACAGGTCAGGGACAAAGTTGTGGAGAAGTACAGATCAGGGTTGGGTTATAAAAATATATCAGAAACTTTGAACATCCCAAGGAGCACCATTTAATCCATTATTAAAAAACTGAAGGAATATGGCACCACAACAAACCTGCCAAGAGAAGGCTGCCCATCAAAACTCACGGACCAGGCAAGGAAGGCATTAATCAGAGAGGCAACAGAGACCAAAGATAACCCTGAAGGAGCTGCAAAGCTCCACAGCGGAGATTGGAGTATCTGTCCATAAGACCACTTTAAGCTGTACACTCCAGACCTGGGTTTTACAGAAGAGTGGACAGAAAAAAAGGCATTGCTTAAAGAAAAAAATAAGTAAACACGTTTGGTGTTTGCCAAAAGGCATGTGGGAGACTCCCCAAACATATGGAAGAAGGTACTCTGCTCAGATGTGACTAAAATTGAGCTTTTGGACATCAAGGAAAATGCTATGCCTGGCACAAATCCAACACCCCTCATCACCCCGCGAATACCACCTCCACAGTGAAGCATGGTGGTGGCAACATCATGCTGTGGGGATGTTTTTCATCAGCAGGGACTGGGAAACTGGTCAGAATTGAAGGAATGATGGATGGTGCTAAATACAGGGAACTTCTTGAGGGAAACCTGTTTCAGTCTTCCAGAGATTTGAGACTGGGACAGAGGTTCACCTTCCAGCATACTGCTAAAGCAACACTCGAAAACAGCCCTATCTGGTGTAACAAAGACAGGAACAATCACCCACAAAACCCAACACAAAACAGGCTACATAAATATGGCTCCCAATCAGAGACAATGACTAACACCTGCCTCTGATTGAGAACCATATCAGGCCCAAACACAGAAACAGACAAACAAGACATCCAACATAGAATGCCCACTCAGATCACACCCTGACCAAACAAAACATAGAACATACAAAGCAAACTATGGTCAGGGTGTGACACAAGTTTTCTGTTTTTTTGTCTTATTTCTTGTTTGTTTCACAAGAAAATATTTTGCATCTTCAAAGTGGTAGGCTTGTTGTGTACATTAAATGATACAAACCCCCCAAAAATCAATTTTAATTCCAGGTTATAAGGCAACAAAATATGAAAAATGCCAAAGGGGGTGAATACTTTCGCAAGCCACTTTAGAATGTCACATATCACACACTGCTGTGCTGTGTTCAGTAGGTCTGAATGCTGCAGAACTTGGATGAAAATCAAATGTAGTGCCCAAGAGCTGTATTGAAAAGCACAGCCTTTTTTGCATTTTCATCAGGCAGTTATATAACTGTTGTTCAACCCAAGGCCATAGATTTCTCTCACTGTGAATACAGACAGCAATAGTTACCCAGCCGACAATTGTTCATTCATCCAGGTTTTTTGAGCGTGTTCAACATTTTCTCCTTGACTACGGATATGAAGGTAAGTGCACTTGGCATTACCAGGGGAAACAGACAATAAATAACCTTTATGACTGTTTATACTGTTGCATACAGAGCTGCAAACTTACGTTTAGCTGTTATGGCAGAAAATCGCTTGACAAAGCATTTACTGAAAAGTGTGTCAACTCAAAATATGAAATGGATGTATATGGATCAGAATCTGATGGTCAGAAACTGCACAATTTAATAATACAGAATGTTGCTCAGACTTGTTTCCTAATAAGACTTGTGAATTTTTCATCAGTGCAATATAGACATCCTTGAGGACAATGAATGTATTGCAAGGAAGGATTTATATTAGCACATTTTACAACATATTGGAGTGATTTGGGTTTTGAGCTGAGGTAATGATCAGTTGTTGAGATTTTTTTTAACTTACTCATCACCATGACAACGAACACTAACATCAGAATATCACAGATAACAATTTTTTTACAAAACAGACAGGGTGAACAATTATGGAAAGGGTTAGTGCTAAATCCAGTGAAAGTATGGCCCTGTGTCATCTTATGTCAATATACAGTAAGTGTTTCTCTCTCTGCCTGCTGTGTTTAATCAGGGCTCCTTATCCCTGAGGGTGCAGCGGCAGGAGGTAGGAAAAGGTTAAGCCTTGTACTCTTGTGTTCTGCTCTTGAGAACAAGGCCAGGCGTCACAAACTGGTTTGTCCTTTAATTCTGTGATACATCTCAAACTTGACTTTGGAGAAGATATGTACTTGACTTTGTTGAAGGTACAGTGCCTTCGGAAAGTATACAGACCCCTTGACTTTTTCAACATTTTGTTACGTTACAGCCTTATTCTAAAATTGATTAAATTGTTTTTCCCCCTCATCAATCTACACAATACCCCATAATGACGAAGCGAAAACAGGTTTTTAGCTCGGCACACGTGTATTTGGGGATCCAGATCCTCTCAAGCTCTGTCAAGTTAGATGGGGAGCATTGCTGCACAGCTATTTTCAGGTCTCTCCAGAGATGTTAAATCGGGTTCACGTCCGCACTCTGGCTGGGCCACTCAAGGACATTCAGAGACTTGTCCTGAAGCCACTCCTCTGTTGTCTTTGCTGTGTGCTTAGTGTTGTTGTCCTGTTTCGAAGGTGAACCTTTGCCCAAGTCTGAGGTCCTGAGCGCTCTGGTTCAGGTTTTCATTAAGGATCTCTCTGTACCTTGCTCCGTTTACCTTTGCCTCGATCCTGACTAGTCTCCCAGTCCTTGCCACTGAAAAACATTCCCACAGCATGATACTGCCACCACCATGCTTCACTGCAGATTGGTGCCAGGTTTCCTCCAGACTGTGACGCTTGGCATTCAAGCCAAAGAGTTCAATCTTGGTTACATCAGACCAGACAATCTTGTTTCTCATGATCTGAGAGTCTTTATGTGCCTTTTGGCTTCTGTCTGGCCTGATTGGTGGAGTGCTGCAGAGATGATTGACCTTCTGGAAGGTTCTCCCATCTCCGCAGAAAAACTCTAGAGCTCTGTCATTGTGACCATTGGGTTCTTGGTCACCTCCCTGACCAAGGCCCTTCTCCCACGATTGCTCAGTTGGTGGATCAAAACTTGTTCCATTTAAGAAGGATGGAGGCCACTGTATTCTTGGGGACCTTCAATGCTACAGACATTTGTTGGTACCCTTCTCTAGATCTGTGCCTCGACACAATCCTGTCTCAGAGCTTAAGGGACAATTCCTTTGACCTCATGGCCTGGATTTTGCTCTGACATGCACTGTCAACTGTGGGACCTTATATAGACAGGTATGTGCCTTCCCAAATAATGTCCAATCAATTGAATTTACTACAGGTGGACTCCAATCAAGGTGTCGAAACATCTCAAGAATGATCAATGGAACCAGAATGCACTGGAGCTCAATTTTGAGTCTCACAGCAAAGGGTCTGACTTTGCAAACATTTCTACAAAACTTTTTGTCTTTGTCATTATGGGGTATTGTGTCGAGATTGCTGAGAAAACATATAGCTGAAGTCGGAAGTTTACATATACTCAATTAGTATTTGGTTGCATTACCTTTAAATTGTTTAATTTGGATCAAACATTTCGGGTAGCCTTCCACAAGCTTCCCACAATATTTATTTTATTTATTTTTATTTCACCTTTATTTAACCAGGTAAGCAAGTTGAGAACAAGTTCTCATTTACAATTGCGACCTGGCCAAGATAAAGCAAAGCAGTTCGACACATACAACGACACAGAGTTACACATGGAGTAAAACAAACATACAGTCAATAATACAGTAAAAAAACAAGTCTATATACAATGTGAGCAAATTAGGTGAGAAGGGAGGTAAAGGCAAAAAAGGCCATGGTGGCAAAGTAAATACAATATAGCAAGTAAAACACTGGAATGGTAGTTTTGCAATGGAAGAATGTGCAAAGTAGAAATAAAAATAATGGGGTGCAAAGGAGCAAAATAAATAAATAAATTAAATACAGTTGGGAAAGAGGTAGTTGTTTGGGCTAAATTATAGGTGGGCTATGTACAGGTGCAGTAATCTGTAAGATGCTCTGACAGTTGGTGCTTAAAGCTAGTGAGGGAGATAAGTGTTTCCAATTTAAGAGATTTTTGTAGTTCGTTCCAGTCATTGGCAGCAGAGAACTGGAAGGAGAGGCGGCCAAAGAAAGAATTGGTTTTGGGGGTGACTAGAGAGATATACCTGCTGGAGCGTGTGCTACAGGTGGGAGATGCTATGGTGACCAGCGAGCTGAGATAAGGGGGACTTTACCTAGCAGGGTCTTGTAGATGACATGGAGCCAGTGGGTTTGGCGACGAGTATGAAGCGAGGGCCAGCCAACGAGAGCGTACAGGTCGCAATGGTGGGTAGTATATGGGGCTTTGGTGACAAAACGGATAGCACTGTGATAGACTGCATCCAATTTGTTGAGTAGGGTATTGGAGGCTATTTTGTAAATGACATCGCCAAAGTCGAGGATTGGTAGGATGGTCAATTTTACAAGGGTATGTTTGGCAGCATGAGTGAAGGATGCTTTGTTGCGAAATAGGAAGCCAATTCTAGATTTAACTTTGGATTGGAGATGTTTGATATGGGTCTGGAAGGAGAGTTTACAGTCTAACCAGACACCTAAGTATTTGTAGTTGTCCACGTATTCTAAGTCAGAGCCGTCCAGAGTAGTGATGTTGGACAGGCGGGTAGGTGCAGGTAGCGATCGGTTGAAGAGCATGCATTTAGTTTTACTTGTATTTAAGAGCAATTGGAGGCCACGGAAGGAGAGTTGTATGGCATTGAAGCTTGCCTGGAGGGTTGTTAACACAGTGTCCAAAGAAGGGCCGGAAGTATACAGAATGGTGTCGTCTGCGTAGAGGTGGATCAGAGACTCACCAGCAGCAAGAGCGACCTCATTGATGTATACAGAGAAGAGAGTCGGTCCAAGAATTGAACCCTGTGGCACCCCCATAGAGACTGCCAGAGGTCCGGACAGCAGACCCTCCGATTTGACACACTGAACTATAAGTTGGGTAGATTTCGGCCCATTCCTCCTGACAGAGCTGGTGTAACTGAGTCAGGTTTGTTGGCCTCCATGCTCGCACACGCTTTTTCAGTTCTGCCCACACAATTTCTATGGGATTGAGGTCAGGGCTTTGTGATTTCCACTCCAATACCTTGACTTGGTTGTCCTTAAGCCATTTTACTACAACTTTGGAAGTATGCTTGGGGTCATTGTCCATTTTGAAGACCTATTTGCGACTAAGCTTTAACTTCCTGATTGATGTATTGAGATGTTGCTTCAATATATCCACATAATTTCCCTTCCACATGATGCCATCTATTTTGTGAAATGCACCAGTCCCTCCTGCAGCAAAGCACCCCCACAACATGATGCTGCCACCCCCGTGTTTCAATGGTTGGGATGGGGTTCTTCGGCTTGCAAGCATCCACCTTTTTCCTCCAAACATAAAGATGGCCATTATGGCCAGACAGTTCTATTGTTGTTTCATCAGACCAGAGGACATTTCTCCAAAAAGTACAATCTTTGTCCCCATGTGCAGTTGCAAACCGGAGTCTGGCTTTTTTATGGCGATTTTGGAGCAGTGGCTTCTTCCTTGCTGATCTGCCTTTCAGGTTATGTCGATATAGGACTCGTTTTACTGTGGATATGGATACTTTTGTACCTGTTTCCTCCAGCATCTTCACAGGGTCCTTGTTCTGGGATTGATTTGCACTTTTTGTACCAAAGTACGTTAATCTCTAGGAGACAGAGTGCTTCTCCTTCCTGAGTGGTATGAAGGCTGCGTGGTCCCATGGTGTTTATACTTGCGTACTATTGTTTGTACAGATAAATGTGGTACCTTCAGGCGTTTGGAAATTGCTCCCAAGGATGAACCAGACTCGTGGAGGTCTAAAATTATTTTTCTGAGGTTTTGGCTGATTTCTTTTAATTTTCCCATGATGTCAGGCAAAGAGGCACTGAGTTTGAAGGTAGGCCTTGAAATACATCCACAGGTACACCTCCAATTGACTCAAATTATGTTAATTAGCCTATCAGAAGCTTCTAAAGCCATGACATCATTTTCTGGAATTGTCAAAGCTGTTTAAAGGCACTGTCAACTTAGTGTATGCTAACTTCTGACCACTGGAATTGTGATACATTGAATTATAAGTGAAGCAATCTGTCTGTAAACAATTGTTGAGAAAATGACTTGTGTCATGCACAAAGTATCATGTGTCATGCACACTAACCAACTTGCCAAAACTATAGTTTGTTATTTAACAAGAAATGTGTGGAGTGGTTGAAAAACGAGTTTTAATGACTCCAACTTAAGTGTATGTTAACTTCCGACATCAACTGTACATATTTGATCAATTTTAGAAAAAGGCTGTAATGTAACAAAATGTGGAAAAAGGCAAGGGGTTTGAATACTTTCAAAGGCACTGTATATACACTGCTAAAAAAAATAAATGGAACACTAAAATAACACATCCTAGATCTGAATGAATGAAATATTCTTATTAAATACTTTTTTTCTTTACATAGTTGAATGTGCTGACAACAAAATCACACAAAAATTATCAATGGAAATCAAATTTATCAACCCATGGAGGTCTGGATTTGGAGTAACAAATTACAGTGGAAAACCACACTACAGGCTGATCCAACTTTGATGTAATGTCCTTAAAACAAGTCAAAATGAGGCTCAGTAGTGTGTGTGGCCTACCTGTATGACCTCCCTACAACGCCTGGGCATGCTCCGGATGAGGCGGCGGATGGTCTCCTGAGGGATCTCCTCCCAAACCTGGACTAAAGCATCCGCCAACTCCTGGACAGTCTGTGGTGCAACGTGGCATTGGTGGATGGAGCGAGACATGATGTCCCAGATGTGCTCAATTGGATTCAGGTCTGGGGAACGGGCGGGCCAGTTCATAGCATCAATGCCTTCCTCTTGCAGGAACTGCTGACACACTCCAGCCACATGAGGTCTAGCATTGTCTTGCATTAGGAGAAACGCAGGGCCAACCGCACCAGCATATGGTCTCACAAGGGGTCTGAGGATCTCATCTCGGTACCTAATGGCAGTCAGGCGAACTCTGGTGAGCACATGGAGGGCTGTGGGGCCCCCCCAAAGAAATGCCACCCCACACCATAACTGACCCACTGCCAAACCGGTCATGCTGGAGGATGTTGCAGGCAGCAGAACGTTCTCCACGGCATCTCCAGACTCTGTCACGTCTGTCCCATGTGCTCAGTGTGAACCTGCTTTCATCTGTGATGAGCACAGGGCGCCAGTGGCGAATTTGCCATTCTTGGTGTTCTCTGGCAAATGCCTGTGGACGTTGGGCCCTCATACCACCCTCATGGAGTCTGTTTCTGACCGTTTGAGCAGACACATGCACATTTGTGGCCTGCTGGAGGTCATTTTGCAGGGCTCTGGCAGTGCTCCTCCTGCTCATCCTTGCACAAAGGTTGAGGTAGCGTTCCTGCTGCTGGGTTGTTGCCCTCCTACGGCCTCCTCCACGTCTTCTGATGTACTGGCCTGTCTCCTGGTGGCGCCTCCATGCTCTGGACACTACGCTGACAGACACAGCAAACCTTCTTGCCACAGCTCGCATTGATGTGCCATCCTGGATGAGCTGCACTACCTGAGCCACTTGTGTGGGTTGTAGACTCCGTCTCATGCTACCACTAGAGTGAAAGCACCGCCAGCATTCAAAAGTGACCAAAACATCAGCCAGGAAGCATAGGAACTGAGAAGTGGTCTGTGGTCACCACCTGCAGAACCACTCCTTTATTGGGGGTGTCTTGCTAATTGCATATAATTTCCACCTGTTGTCTATTCCATTTGCACAACAGCATGTGACATTTATTGTCAATCAGTGTTGCTTCCTAAGTGGACAGTTTGATTTCACAGAAGTGTGATTGACTTGGAGTTACATTGTGTTGTTTAAGTGTTCCCTTTATTTTTTTGAGCAGTGTATATTTTTGTTACTAGGAGTGTCTTTAGGCCTGCCGCCTTGCCTCAGGCCATCATGTATCGCCTGGCAAGCCGAGCAAATTTTGGATCTAATTTGGGAGAAGTGCCTTGGGCGGCATATGATGCATCTGTTCGGATTTAGACTCCATCCACCTAACAGGTGAGGATGCCAGAGTAACAGCATAGCCCATGTTAAGGATTTAGACTCCATCCACCTAACAGGTGAGGATGCCAGAGTAACAGCATAGCCCATGTTAAGGATTTAGACTCCATCCACCTAACAGGTGAGGATGCCAGAGTAACAGCATAGCCCATGTTAAGGATTTAGACTCCATCCACCTAACAGGTGAGGATGCCAGAGTAACAGCATAGCCCATGTTAAGGATTTAGACTCCATCCACCTAACAGGTGAGGATGCTAGAGTAACAGCATAGCCATGTTAAGGATTTAGACTCCATCCACCTAACAGGTGAGGATGCCAGAGTAACAGCATAGCCCATGTTAAGGATTTAGACTCCATCCACCTAACAGGTGAGGATGCCAGAGTAACAGCATAGCCATGTTAAGGATTTAGACTCCATCCACCTAACAGGTGAGGATGCTAGAGTAACAGCATAGCCATGTTAAGGATTTAGACTCCATCCACCTAACAGGTGAGGATGCCAGAGTAACAGCATAGCCATGTTAAGGATTTAGACTCCATCCACCTAACAGGTGAGGATGCCAGAGTAACAGCATAGCCATGTTAAGGATTTAGACTCCATCCACCTAACAGGTGAGGATGCTAGAGTAACAGCATAGCCATGTTAAGGATTTAGACTCCATCCACCTAACAGGTGAGGATGCCAGAGTAACAGCATAGCCATGTTAAGGATTTAGAGGCATAGGATATTGGTGTTACATGTGTTTAATGTTTTACAATGTGACCGAACACTGTTCTATTAATAATCTTCAATTCATGATACAGAATAATTACTCCTTTATCAGAAATAAATGGCAGACTCCATTTGTCAGCGTCTTATCTGAAATTTGCACGATGCTTACAGATAACACTTTGAGAAGGCCTGCATTTATATTTGAAAGATTTTCATTTATGCACAACCCCTTTTACACCCACATGTAAAGGCCAATTTCAGCTTCACATGGTGAAGGTTTGAGTTACACATCTGGAGATACACACTCATTTTTCATACTTGGCCAGAACAAATGAAAAATAATGCACCCTGGCTGCAATGTGTATTAACTTCTGATTTGTGCCTTATTGGGTTATTTATGAGTTGATCAAATATGCATTAAGTCTAATTTACAATATCTCTGTCGGGCTGAGAAGTGCTCTGGCTGAGAAATGCAGCCTCTCCCTCTGCATTAGATCCACTTCTGTAAATGGATCCACACCTTATCCTACCTCTCAGCCATCCACTGTCTAGGTCAGGGGCCTGTTTTTCTAACATGATAACAATTACTCGGCCCTATGATTCAATTAAGTGGAAGGCTAAGTTGGCTAACCCTCTTACTTGAGTATAATAGATTTAGGTTAGAACTTTTAATGTATTTTCTGTGGAGCGTTCAAATTTGGATTTCATTTTTTTTGTGCCTCCCCTCCTTTACCTCCACCCTTTCCTCCCACAATGAGTGCAATATGGAACGTGTACAGACCCACAGCCGGCACCAGCAGACCCAAAGCCCGGCCCCAGCAGACCCACAGCCCGGCCCCAGCAGACCCACAGCCCGGCCCCAGCAGACCCACAGCCCGGCCCCAGCAGACCCACAGCCCGGCCCCAGCAGACCCACAGTCCGGCCCCAGCCGACCCACAGCCGGCACCAGCAGACCCATAGTCCGAGCATACACTCTGCTGCCTAGCCTGTGTTGGGAAGGCTTTGCCTGGTGCTCCGCTTCAGCTCTGACGCATGCATTTTACAAATCGTTATCTCACCGTCACACCATACTGCTATACAGTATGTGTCTCCTGCTCGTAAGTTTAATAGTGATAATGAAATATTTATAGCTAAAATGTTACCAATATAAACCCTATGACCTGGCACTAATTACTCTGGATTAATTAGTCTGGATGTGCTGTGCAAGAAGGATGGTTCTCAATTAAGGAAAGAAAGTTATATAAAATATACAAATGAAGAAGAATTTGAATTTATCTGGAGTCCAGCTGAAAGCAGTAATGTCAGTGCTCACCATGGCTTTGGGACATGGCATGATTTATTTAGTGCTGAAAAATCAACTTCTCCCACTGCAGTCTCAGTGAGTAATGGTCATCACTAACTTCTATACCCTAACATTAACCCTAACCACATTGATAATATTATGCTTAGTCCTAACCTTAAATTAAGATCAAGAAACTCATTTTTGTAGCCAATATGGACTTGCTGTGGAATCGGACTTTGTGGATATAGAATCTAAATCAAATCAAATTTTATTTGTCACATACACATGGTTAGCAGATGTTAATGCGAGTGTAGCGAAATGCTTGTGCTTCTAGTTCCAACAATGCAGTAATAACCAACGAGTAATCTAGCTAACAATTCCAAAACTACTACCTTATACACACAAGTGTAAAGGGATAAAGAATATGTACATAAGGATATATGAATGAGTGATGGTACAGAGCGGCATAGGCAAGATGCAGTAGATGGTATTGAGTACAGTATATACATATGAGATGAGTATGTAAACAAAGTGACATAGTTTAAAGTGGCTAGTGATACATGTATTACATAAAGATGCAGTAGATGATATAGAGTACAGTATATACGTATACATATGAGATAAATAATGTAGGGTATGTAAACATTATATTAAGTAGCATTGTTTAAAGTGGCTAGTGATATATTTTACATCAATTCCCATCAATTCCCATTATTAAAGTGGCTGGAGTTGAGTCAGTGTGTTGGCAGCAGCCACTCAATGTTAGTGGTGGCTGTTTAACATGGCCTTGAGATAGAAGCTGTTTTTCACTCTCTCGGTCCCTGCTTTGATGCACCTGTACTGACCTCGGCTTCTGGACGATAGCGGGCAGTGGCTCAGGTGGTTGTTGTCCTTGATGATCTTTATGGCCTTCCTGTGACATCGGGTGGTGTAGGTGTCCTGGAGGGCAGGTAGTTTGCCCCCGGTGATGCGTTGTGCAGACCTCACTACCGTATGGAGAGCCTTACGGTTGTGGGCGGAGCAGTTGCCGTACCAGGCGGTGATACAGCCCGACAGGATGCTCTCGATTGTGCATCTGTAGAAGTTTGTGAGTGCTTTTGGTGACAAGCCGAATTTCTTCAGCCTCCTGAGGTTGATGAGGCGCTGCTGCGCCTTCTTCACGATGCTGTCTGTGTGGGTGGACCAATTCAGTTTGTCTGTGATGTGTACGCCGAGGAACTTAAAACTTACTACCCTCTCCACTACTGTTCTATCGATGTGGATAGGGGGGTGTTCCCTCTGCGGTTTCCTGAAGTCCACAATCATCTCCTTAGTTTTGTTGACGTTGAGTGTGAGGTTATTTTCCTGACACCACGCTCCGAGGGCCCTCACCTCCACCCTGTAGGCCGTCTCGTCGTTGTTGGTAATCAAGCCTACCACTGTTGTGTCGGCCGCAAACTTGATGATTGAGTTGGAGGCGTGCGTGGCCACGCAGTCGTGGGTGAACAGGGAGTACAGGAGAGGGCTCAGAACGCACCCTTGTGGGGCCCCAGTGTTGAGGATCAGCAGAGTGGAGATGTTGTTACCTACCCTCACCACCTGGGGGCGGCCCGTCAGGAAGTCCAGTACCCAGTTGCACAGGGCGGGGTCGAGACCCAGGGTCTCGAGCTTGATGACGAGCTTGGAGGGCACTATGGTGTTAAATGCTGAGCTGTAGTCGATGAACAGCATTCTCACATAGGTATTCCTCTTGTCCAGATGGGTTAGGGCAGTGTGCAGTGTGGTTGAGATTGCATCGTCTGTGGACCTATTTGGGTGGTAAGCAAATTGGAGTGGTTCTAGGGTGTCAGGTAGGGTGGAGGTGATATGGTCCTTGACTAGTCTCTCAAAGCACTTCATGATGACGGAAGTGAGTGCTACGGGGCGGTAGTCGTTTAGCTCAGTTACCTTAGCTTTCTTGGGAACAGGAACAATGGTGGCCCTCTTGAAGAATGTGGGAACAGCAGACTGGGATAGGGATTGATTGAATATGTCCGTAAACACACCAGCCAGCTGGTCTGCGCATGCTCTGAGGGCGCGGCTGGGGATGCCGTCTGGGCCCGCAGCCTTGCGAGGGTTAACACGTTTAAATGTTTTACTCACCTCGGCTGCAGTGAAGGAGAGTCTGCATGTTTTGGTTGCGGGCCATGTCAGTGGCACTGTATTGTCCTCAAAGCGGGCAAAAAAGTTATTTAGTCTGCCTGGGAGCAAGGCATCCTGGTCCGTGACTGGGCTGGTTTTCTTTTTGTAATCCGTGATTGACTGTAGACCCTGCCACATACCTCTTGTGTCTGAGCCGTTGAATTGCGATTCTACTTTGTCTCTATACTGACGCTTAGCTTTCTAGTGGAAACATTGAGTAGTACTGTAGCAGCGGAGTCCCTGGAAGCGTTGCGACCGGGCATAATGCTACAGAAAATAAGACTTCATATCACCTCACAGTCACCACCACAGGGCATAATCTATTTTTATGACTCAACACAAACATCTGTTATTCATTACGTTATGCATTATTAATATGTCATCAATTTCCTCTAAAACCATGGGTGACTTCCTTTTCGTGTTTTCCAAATTCAGGTATAGTACACAGAAAGAAATTACACATCCTAAGCGCTCAGAGGCAAACTCGTCCCTGCAACCCAAACAAACAGATATCCATACTACCCATGCTATCGCATACCACAGCTCTGAATAAAAGACAGTTCAGCTCAGACTGTCTCAGCCGGTCCGCGTGAGACCAGAGAACTATAGCAGGCAAAATGTCAGTGCCTCCTAAGTGCAGGGACTGTGTGGCTGGCTCTGTCTGTGCCGGTCGGGTTGCACACCTACAGTGATCTTCGACAGTCGGTGACAGAGGCCTGTTTCAGTTATTGTCACGGGACTCTTCTGAGTTGGCTGTCCCTCACTGCACTTGGTGAGATTAACTGGAGTGATAGAGTTAGGCTGTCTCTGGTTGTAGATGTCTGCCTGCCTGACGCCGCGCTGCTCACACCACCAAATACTGCAACAACTCCCCCTGCTGGAAATACTGCAGTGAGATGAGCTGATGAATTATGGAGAGTATGCTGATATTCTCTCTCTCTCTCTCTCTCTCTCTCTCTCTCTCTCTCTCTCTCTCTCTCTCTCCTCTCTCTTTCCTCTCTTTTTCTCACTCGCTCGCATTCACACTTTAACTCGCTCTCTTTCATTCTCTCTTTCTCCTCTCTTCATTCACTTGCATTTTTTTCTTCCTATTTATTTGCTACTTTTCTCCTGTCCCACGCCTGTCCCACTCCTGTCCCAGTCCTGTCCCACTCCTGTCCCACTCTCCGCTCTCCCACGATGTGTCTTGTATTTGGCCGTGCAAAATAAGGCACTAACGGTAATAAAGGGAGGTGGGGGACGTTTTTTTCAGGGGGATTTTTAGGTAGGGCTGAAATTTGAATGTTTATGAGAGTTGATGTCAGTCAATTGCAATGGTTTGAATCAATGGGAACTAACGTCCCTCTCAAAGTCAGCCATCAGTATTCACACAACGTGTGCAGTGTCACACAAAGTCCACCATCAGTATTCACACAACGTGTCACAGAAAGAGTCAAAGAACAACCAAACAAAATGTGTTTTTTTGTCTCGCGATAAAGACTTAAACGGCTGTCAATATGCCAGAGGCGCGGGAGCTGTGAGCCAGATGAAATAACATGAATCCATAAGAAAAAAATGTAATTCTGCCAGTAAAATATTCCCCCCTAGTAACATCAACATAAACAGGCAGTGTGTAAAGGTTACCCGGGAGACAGAGAACACAGGGCAATGTCATGTGATGGAGGACATTTCATTCCTCCATGTCAAGGTGACCTTGGGTGTAGAAGGGGGAAAAAACCCAGTCAAGTTCCTTCCTTGAAAACCATTAGTGTCTTCAAAAGATGAGGGACAAAAGGTGAGTGTTCCGAAGCAACTGGAGCTTAAGTGCTTGAGAAAATAAGCAAATCTTTCTTGCTCTGAGTCCCCAGGCGGAATGCCATATTAAGATGGTCCAAGCCCCCTGTTAAAGCAGCTGACTACCACAGCCTTCTAGGTTTGAAACCAGAATAATAATCCAGCTCCTATTCAAAACCCTCTTTTCTTGAGTGGTCCTGTACATTGTCCACTGCATGACCTTCCACTGCATGACCTCTATAGTCCTTTGGTGGAATTGAATGTTGGAACATTCTTGGTCTCTCAGCCATTGAGGGCCACATCAACCACTTCAGAGATTGGAAGACACTCGTTTTGTGAAAAAGTGTTCTATCTTCATTTTGGACCTTAGTAATTCTCAGTGTCATTAATGAGACAGGATGGCATTGTCAGCGGCAGGCAGTGCAGGTCGGTGGACAGGAGGGAGCTCGTCAAACAGGAGAAGAGAAGTGGTTTAGTAAAAATGCAGATAAGCTAATCAGTTGACTTCATGCAGGGAGAAGGCTTTCGCTTCACTCCGGGTGGTTGTTCCATGTTTGTCTGCTGCAATCACAAGGGCTCCTATTCATTTGGCCTTCAATGTATTTCATTCTCCTCATTTTATCTGCTGCTTCTGAGTTCTTCTGGATCGCTGAACAACAAGAAGATGAAACAAGGTTGGTATAAAAAAAGAGTTGGTTGGATGATGCACTAGGTTGTTTTCACGTCCATGTACGTACATGTATGCTATTTGCAGCCGGTTGCACGGTGTTGAGGTGCATTAAGGATCCATTGTCGGTGTGTTTGGATGGTGAAGAGGCCACTGGCTCCCCAGGGAGCTGATATGAGGTGCATGTTTGCACAGTAGGGTATAAGTTGGGGTAAATTGAGCCATTTTTTGTTGCATTCAGCATCACTACATCAAGGAAAATATAGTGTTCTTTCTAACAAAGATATCTCCATACTGTATATTTCAGGATGTTGTGTATTCCTGGAAATAATCAGAATTAATGTAAACATAACAGTTTGAAAATATAGCTGGTCCTCTTGGCAAAACTTTACCTGTTTTTGGGGTAGGCTTAGCCTCCTTGGGGTAAGTGGGTGATGGTGTCCTGTGACAGTGGATGATGGTGCTGGTAGGTCAAAGTTTAATTCATGGTATGGGGGAGTGGTATATTGTAAATCTTAAATATATGCCTACATTCAGATATAGATGTATCTGTTCAATATCACTTACCCTTCCATTTCTTGACCAGGGACAAAAATGTTGTTTCGATGAGCCAATTTTGTATTTCTCTGCATTTGAGGCTATTAACCCCATGAGACTGGTGAGATTCTTGATGTGTTTATCAAGCACAGACTCCATGTCATCAGATAAGACCTTGTGTGCCTCTGCTACTCTATCATAGCCTCTCTTTCACACAGGTAGGGTTGAAGTCGGAGGTTTACAGACACTTAAGTTGGAGTCATTAAAACTAGTTTTTCAACAAATTCACATAATTTCTTGTTAACAAACTATAGTTTTGGCAAGTATGTTAGGACATCTACTTTGTGCATGAAACAAGTAATTTTTCCAAAAATTGTTTACAAACAGATTTTTTCAGTCATAAATTCACTGTACCACAATTCCAGTGGGTCAGAAGTTTACATACACAAAGTTGACTGTGCCTTTAAACAGCTTGGAAAATTCCAGAAAATGATGTCATGGCTTTAGAAGCTTCTGGTAGACTAATTGACATAATTTGAGTCAATTGGAGGTGTACCTTGAAGGCCTACCTTCAAACTCAGTGCCTCTTTGCTTGACATCATGGGAAAATCTAAAGAAATCAACCAAGACCTCAACAAAAAATTGTAGACCTCCAGAAGTCTGGTTCATCATTGGGAGCAATTTCCAAACGCCTGAAGGTACCACGTTCATCTGTACAAACATAGTATGCAAGTATAAACACCATGGGACCACGCAGCCGTCATAACGCTCAGGAAGGAGACACGTTCTGTCTCCTAGAGATGAAAGTACTTTGGTGCAAAAAGTGCAAATCAATCCCAGAACAACAGCAAAGGACCTTGTGAAGATGCTGGAGGAAACAGGTACAAAAGTATCTATATCCACAGTAAAACGAGTCCTATATCGACATAACCTGAAAGGCCGCTCTACAAGGAAGAAGCCACTGCTCCAAAACCGCCATAAAAAAGTCAGACTACGGTTTGCAACTGCACATGGGGGCAAAGATCGTACTTTCTGGAGAAATGTTCTCTGGTCTGATGAAAGAACAATATAACTGTTTGGCCATAATGACCATCTTACAGGTTTGGAGGAAAAAGGGGATGCTTGCAAGCCGAAGAACATCATCTCAACCTTGAAGCACGGGGTTGACAGCATCATGTTGTGGGGGTGCTTTGCTGCAGGAGGGACTGGTGCACTTCACAAAATAGATGGTATCATGAGGAAACAAAATTATGTGGATATATTGAAGCAACATCTCAAGACATCAGTCAGGAAGTTAAAGCTTGATCGCAAATGTGTCTTCCAAATGGACAATGACTCCAAGCATACTTCCAAAGTTGTGGCAAAATGGCTTAAGGACAACAAAGTCAAGGTATTGGAGTGGCCATCACAAAGCCCTGACCTCAATCTCATAGAACATTTGTGGGCAGAACTGAAGAAGCGTGTGCGTGCAAGGAGGCCTACAAACCTGATTCAGTTACACCAGCTGTGTCAGGGGGAATGGGCCAAAATTCACCCAACTTATTGTGGGAAGCTTGTGGAAGGATACCCGAAACATTTGACTCAAGTTAAACAATTTAAAGGCAATGCTACCCAATACTAATTGAGTGTATGTAAACTTCTGACCCACTGGGAATGTGATGAAAGAAATTAAAGCTGAATTAAATCATTCTCTCTACTATTATTCTGACATTTCACATTCTTAAAGTAAAGTGGTGATCCTAACTGACCTAAAACAGGGAATAATATTTTCTAGGATTAAATGTCAGGAATTGTGAAATTTAGTTTAAATGTATTTGGCTAAGTTGTACGTAAACTTCCGACTTCAACTTTACACGGTCATTATCTTTTTTGTTAAGGTACCTCTTCAGTGTCATTCAGTAAAAAATGTTCATCCCTTGCTGCTGTTCAAATGGACTTCATCCCTTCTCTCACTTCCTTGGCTTCTCTCTCAAGAACCTCAAGGGGGGCCAGACCCCTGCTTGTTTTATGTTTGTATACACAAGGCATGATGATGTCTGCTCTGTAACAATACAAATGCACTATCTAGAGTTCATATACATGACAGACAGCAACAGTACTATGCATAGACCTGACAAAATGTAATCATAATTTGTGTATGGGGTATGGTGGCCAAAACCTCAACCTACCACATGACCATTGGCTCAACTTACCCAAAGGCAAACATTTTGACTATTAGGCCACAAAGCTACAAGGATGCACTTTCATGCTAGGTTTAGGACCTCATATTGAAGCGTATAGAGGCCCCAACTGATGTATAAAACAATCTTAAAACAATCTACTTTGGTTGAGATACAAGCATCATGAAACCTATAACACAATCAATTCATTTGACTTTGTGAAAATCTCTTCTTTTTTTTTACCAAACTTGCTCAACACTTTTCCATGGGTTTTCATCCATCACAGACTCCATAAAATGACCTCTTCCTAAATATTTGGTCATTTGGTCAACCATACATTTTGTGTATGGTTTCCTAGAAAAAGGGTTGGCTCAACTCACCCTTTGGCTCAACTTACCCCATTCTCCCATATGTTCAGAGTATCGTGGCTGGGGATCAGGTCTGTCTGACATAGAAATGCCAGATTGACCAGAGTGGCTGGGGTATAGCCATTAGACACCTCCCTGGAATACATGAATACATGAAGAGGGAAAAGCATAGAATCACATTTAGACAAAGGTACACATCCATTACCTACATCTAGTGATGACTGACATTGTTTCTTCCCTGACACACCATGTGAATCTTTCATGGCAGGTCCCCTTCTTCATAACATATTTTCTTGGATCAATCCTATTCTTTACTAACTTTATTGATTTTTATTCCTGAAATGTGTGTTCTTCCTGGGAATGTGCCTTTTTTGGTGCAAAAATAGCAGAGGGAATAAAGTGGGAATGTTGCTTGTTACCTTTGGATTATCCTCAAACACACACAAAGGGTAATGCTCCCTGAAACGCAATATCACTGGTGCAATTATCTGCAATACGGAATATATATATTATTTTAACTTGCACTGATTGAATTTCTAGTCTATGCCCTATGAGCAGCTTTCCCACAAAATAGAGAACTTCAAAGGGAACCTCCTTATAATAGGATATGATTGAATGAAAATGTGTGACTGAGCAGAACGAAGTGAGCATTATACCCTTTTGAACTGCGCTGCTTGTTAGAGATGTACACTGCAACAATTGGCTTTGACAAGGAACATCCGGAAAGCTTCAGAAGACTTAGTGTGAATGACCCTGTAAATCTCTGGAGAGCGTAATGTATTGTTTGTAGGAACAGTGTGAACAGAGGGGGGACTCCTTTCCCACTACCAGGTGATGTTAGGGGCTGACTGCTGTGGCTGTTGCCTTACACTGTGATTTATGGGCCGGAGGTAGATACACACCCTCAGGCTGGGGGTAGCAAGCGCTGCTACTGTTAACCATCCAAAGTGAAGCCATGTTCGGCACGCTAGAGATCCAGGCTGGACAAATGCTTTGAGCCCAGGAGTCACCACCCGCCAGCAGAAGTGTATTGCCGTGAGTGTGGGACATCCCATGAGAATAGGAATGTGGTAGGTGTGTATATTTGTCCTGCTTCACACATGTCCAAGTGTGTATTAACGTGTGAAATGGAAATATGTTCTTTGCATATCCCAACTCTCCCTGAGACACCCTTGGAGAGTGGAGTTGCGGCCAGGGTCAGCCATTGTCAACGGCGACACTGGAGCAATTAGGGTTAAGTGCCTTGCTCATTGACAGATTTTTCATCTTGTTGGCTTTGAATTAGCAACCTTTCAATTACTGGCCTAACGCTCTAACCGCTAGTCTACCTGCCGCTAGGCTACCTAACACGAGTGTAACCAGTGTGAAATGGCTAGCTAGTTAGCAATGCGTGCTAGTCGTGTTTCAATTGGTGACGTCACTGGCTCTGAGACCTTGAAATAGTTGTTCCCCTTGCCCTGCAAGCGCCGCAGCTTTTGTGGGGCGATAGGCAACGATGCTTCGAGGGTGACTGTTGATGTATGAAGAGGGTTCCTGGTTCAAGCCCACGCTGGGGAGAGGTAAGGGATGGAAGAAAAACACCGTTATGCTAGGCTACTTCCCGCTAGGCTACCTGCCTTAATAAGGCAGTGGATAAGTAACATACTAGCCCAAGGCAGTAGTTAAAGCTCTAATGTTCATACTCCCTTGTGTTGGTATGATGGTCTCATTGAAAAAGGATGTGGTAATATTTTAAAAATTCACGTTTGTATTTGTTCTGTCATTTTTTGTTGAAGGGTTTATCAATTCATATATTCAGTTTCTATAACATGTATGGGCTGCTGACAAATATCTCTGTCCAACCTCCCTTAAACTAGCCTACAGGTAGATATAAATGTATATTTAATATTTTGTTTGTATGTATGTGTTGGACTTTATAGATAGCTGAGATTATTCTTTACAGTGTCAAGTATATTTGTCCAGGCTTCAATTGTTCCTGGACTAACACCATTCATTCTCGCTGTCGATAATGCTGATGTTATAACTTCTAATAGTAACTGTATCCACTGGTTAAATGGGAGAGAGTGAGCTGATTTCCATTTTTTTTTTCAAGCAGTGCTGCCTCCCAGCAGTACTCGTCTCTGATTGATTGAAAGATTCAAGGAGCTATCATCGTTAAGTAACATAGTAGATGCAACGCATTGAATATTTACATTCATACACTTCAAAATTAATTTAGTAACTTTGGCCCAGAAGCATTTACGGTAACTACAGGGCACTCCCACATCATATGAAGGAACGAGATTTAGGGGAAAAAGTGAACAGTTGAGAGTTGGGGCAAATTTCATCATAAACCTTTTCATTGGTGTGAACAACCTGTATAAATTCATGTTTCAGATTACAGGATGCCAAGGTCATATTTTTCCATATTCTGTTCCAGTTAAAGGGTTGTTCAGATTCACTTAGATCTGTGGACAATACTTTTTTAATGGCTAGCTCAGAATATGAGCTTTCCAAAAGTTGTTTATATATTATAGATGTTAGACCTTTCGGGAAGCCAGATCATTTATTTATAAATCCCATCATTGGATGGTTCAGTAGTTGGATTTCCCAAGGGACTCCATAGGCCAGAACAGCTGACTTATGTTGTAAATATAAAAAGGAGTTGCTTGGTAATGTGTATGTCTTTCAAATATTGGAATGCTCTCAACCCGTTACAGTCCATGAAATCAGCAAGGGTGTGGATTCCATATTTAGACCATTGGGGGGATGCAAAAGGCCAGCCTCTAGATCGCAAGACATTATTGTAAAATATAGGAACGAACGGGCATGCCATTTTCATTCCCAATTCAATTTTTATATTTTATTTCGCACTTATTAGAAATTGTGTGAGCAGTAATAGGACCAAAGTGTAGTTTACATTGTTTCAAGGATATATCAGTGAAGACCACCTCTTCCAGGGCAATAGGAGACACCATATTTATCTCTATAATCAGCCAGGGGGCGAAATAATTTAAATGTGACTAATTTTGGGGCAGAAGTGCCTTCTGGAACATGTGAACTTTCATGTGCCGTAATAACAAACGTTCATGTGCCTTAATAAGAAACTTGTATGCCATCTATAATATATGTAAATATTAGTTGGCTGGCTGGCTCGCTAGCTAACGTTATGTGTATGATCTGTGTAGTAATATTATTTGTATCTCAGAGGCATTTGCTTTGCTAGTTATAGCCTAATGTTAGTTAGCAAACATGAAACCTGGTTGGTTAGGTACCTGTAAGGACGTGGTACCGAAGTGGGGACCACAATCAGCGGAAATATTCAAGAGCGCCACCTATAGAGGTTGATAAACCTCAAACTTTCATTAAAATTGACATACAATATACTGAATTAAAGCTACACTCGTTGTGAATCTATCCACCAAGTCAGATTTGTAAAATGCTCTTCTGCGAAAGCATGAGAAGCTATTATCTGATACCATGCACCCTCAAAATACTGCAACGTCACCTATATCTATTAAAACGGGAAAAGATTGGGATTCTATAAGTAGAGATGGAGTCCTCCATCAGCGTCTTGAGAGGCAGTAGGGCAGATTTGGTTAGATGTATTTTATAACTTGAGATGGAGCTGAATTTGTCTATGGGAGGGATTGAGATACATTGTCGAGAGTAAGTAAGATATTGTCCATACATGTGTCACACCCTGATCCGTTTCACCTGTCCTCGTTATTGTCTCCACCCACTCCAGGTGTCGCTTGTTTTCCCCAGTGTATTTATCCCTGTGTTTCCTGTCTCTCTGTGCCAGTTGTATGTTCCATTTTCTCTTGTGTGTTTCCAAGTCATCCAGCGTTTTCCCATTCTCCTGCTTTTTGCATTCTCCTTTTCCTAGTCCTCCCGGTTTTGACCCTTGCCTGTTTCTGGACTTTGTACCTGACCATTCTGCCTGCCTTGACCACGAGCCTGTCTGCCACTCTGTACCTCCTGGACTCTGATCTGGTTTTTACCTTTTTGCCTGTCCACAACCATTCTCTTGCCTACCCCTTTGGATTAATAAACATTGTAAGACTCCAACCAGCTGCCTCCTGTGTCTTCATTTGGGTCTCGCCAGTACGAACTGGCCATGACAGACCCAGCAGACTTGGACCAGCTCCGTCACGCTGTCTCCCTGCAGGGAGCCACCATTGGGAGACATCAAGAGTTGCTACAGGGCCTTTTGGAAGGGCTCAGTTCCTTGACGGAATGCTACAACCATGGGTTAAAGGCTATTATGGAGCAAATCAGGGAGTTAGCTCAGAGACTGTCTGCCACTTCTGAAAAACTCCAATCACTCTGTAATTTTATCCCTAGCTGTGGTGACTTGGTACAGCCTATCCTGAATCCCTGTGAACCCCGCTTACTTCCTACAGAGTGATATTCGGGGAATCCTGGTGCCTACCGGGGTTTTCTTTCTCAGTGCTCGCTTATTTTTGAGCTACATCCATCTTCGTTTTCTTCAGACCGATCGAAGATAGCATATATAATTACGCTAATGTCGGGAAGGGCGCTCTCCTGGGCTACGGCAGTTTGGGAACAACAATCTGCCATTTGCAGGAATTTTGAGGAATTTGTGGCAGAGGTGAGAAAGGTTTTTGAGTCTCCGGTATCCAGGAGAAAGGTGGCCAGCAAACTGCTTGACTTAAGTCAATACTCCCGTAGTGTGGCAGACTACGCGGTTGACTTTCGCACGTTGGCCGCCGAGAGTGCCTGGAATCCGGAGTCTCTTTTCGGTACTTTTCTGCACGGATTATCTGAGGAGGGGATGAGCTAGCTGCTCTGGAACTGCCAGAGGACCTCGACTCTCTTATTGCCTCAACCATTAAATTTGATGGACATTTTATAGCCAGCCACCTGTCCTATTAGGAAACCCTTGTCTCTAGTGGGTACCAGTACTATGGAGAGTCAGACTGGGAGTTCCCTAATTCCCATCACCCGCACACCCCTTTTTGCTCTTGTGCTGTGGGGAGACCAATCTAAGTCTCTCCGAGTGCTCATTGACTCTGGGGCTGATGAAAATCTTATGGATGCCACAATAGCTTCGGAGCTTGGTATTCCCACTCAGCCTCTCTCTGTTCCCATAGATGCTAGGGCACTGGACTGCCGCTCTGTAGGGGAAGTCACCCATAATACTGTGCCCATTCAATTACGGATTTCTGGTAACCACAGTGAGACAATAAAGTTCCTCCTCATTACCTCTCCCCATGTTCCGGTGGTTTTTCCTGGCTTCAAAAGTACAATCTGATGATTGATTGGATCACAAGCTCCATCCTGGGTTGGAGCCCATTTTGCCATTCCCACTGCCTTCAAGCAGCACAGCCATTCTCAAGTCATCTTCCTCGGGATGCTATCTCCACAGAATACCATGACCTTCTGGAAGTGTTCAGTAAGGCACGTGCTACTTCCCTTCCCCCGCACCGTCCTTATGATTGTGCCATTGATCTTCTCCCAGGCACCATATCACCTCAAGGTCGATTGTATTCTCTGTCATCGGTCCATCTGCATCTCCTGCTGTCGCAGGGTTTTTCTTTGTGGAGAAGAAGGAGAAGACCCTGCGTCCGTGCATTGACTACCGAGGACTTAATGACATTACTGTCAAGAATCGTTACCCCCTACCTCTCCTCTCCTCGGCGTTTGAACCTCTCCAGGGTGCCACCATATTTTCCAAGTTGGACCTTCGTAATGCCTACCACCTGGTTCGGATATGTGAGGAGGATGAGTGGAAGACAGCCTTCAACACAGCCAGTGGACATTATGAGTACCAGGTAATGCCATTTGAACTCGCTGTTTTCCAGGCTTTGGTCAATGATGTCCTTTGGGACATGCTAAACCATTTTGTGTGTGTGTACCTTGACGACATCCTGTTTTTTCCCGATCTGCACAAGAACATGTTCTTCATGTCAGACAGGTCCTTCAATGCCTCGTGGAGCACTAATTGTTTGTGAAAGCCAAGAAGTGTGAGTTCCACCACTCTACTATCACCTTTCTGGGATATGTCATTGCTGAGGGCAATGTTCAGATGGATCCTGGTAAGGTGAAAGCAGTGTTGGATTGGCCTCAACCAATGTCCAGGGTGCAGTTGCAACGGTTTCTTGATTTTGCAAACTTCTACCGCCGTTTCATTCGGGACTACAGCACCCTGACGCCCGCCTCTCGGCACTCCCCTCTCCCAATGTTCCGTTCAAATGGTCTCCAGCTGTTGACAGAGCCTTTTTGGATCTTAAGCATCAGTTTACAACAGCTTCCATTCTCATCCATCCGGATCCCTCGCGTCAATTTGTGATGGAAGTGGATGCTTCAGATGTTGGAGTGAGGGCTATCCTGTCCCAGCGATCTGCCCAGGACCAGAAGCTTCATCCCTGTGCCTTCCTGTCCCAGTGATCTGCCCAGGACCAGAAGCTTCATCCCTGTGCCTTCCTGTCCCATCGTCTCAATCCTGCTGAAAGGAACTACGACTCCTGGTGGTGAAGATGGCGTTGGAAGAGTGGAGGCATTGACTGGAAGGAGCAGAAAAGCCATTTCTGGTCTGGACCGACTGTAAAAACCTGGAATATCTCCATACAGCCAAACGCCTCAACTCCAGGCAGGCCCGGTGGGACCTCCTGTTTCACCAGATTTAACTTCACCATCTCCTACCGCCCAGGGTCAAAGAATGTGAAGCCTAATGCCCTCTCCCGCCTATACAGTTCCTCTGCCACACCCTCAACCTCTGAAACCTTTCTCCCTGCCTCATGCCTTGCTGCCACTGTGGATTGGGGTATTGAGAACCTGGTCCGTGAGGCACAATTCTCCCAGCCTGGACCTGAAGGGGGCCCGGATAACTGGCTGTTTGTCCCTAATCCAGTCTGGTCCCAGGTTCTGGAATGGGTTCATTCCTCCAGGCTGACCTGTCATCCAGGGTCCCGTTGTACGCTAGCCTTCCTTCGAAAACGTTTCTGGTGTCCCAAAACGGTCCTTGACATCTCTGCCCTTGTCACCACATGCACTGTGTGTGCTCAAAACAAGACTCCACGGCAAGCTCCTTTTGGCCTCTTGCAGCCACTACCGGTTCCTCATCGTCCCTGGTCTCATAAATCTCTGAACTTTGTCACTGGCCTCCCTAGGTCTGATGGCAACACTGTCATTCTGATGGTAGTCGACCGGTTCTCCAAGGCCGCCCATTTCATCCCTCTCCCCAAAATACCTTCTGCCAAGGAGACGGCCCAGCTAATGGTGCAGCATGTCTTCCGGATCCATGGACTCCCGGTAGACATGTTCTCCGATTGGGGTCCTTGGTTCTCGTGGTCTTAACCAACCCCACTACCTGGAGCCGTCAACTGGTCTGGGTGGAGTATGTCCAGAACACTCTTCCCAGTTCTGTCACGGGACTCTCCCCTTTCGAGTGCTCCATGGGGTATCAGCCTCCACTCTGCTGTCTGTCTTGTGTTACCCCGTACCCTCCATATTCAGCCTACCTTCCATGTGTCTAAGATTAAGCCTCTGTCACGGGACTCTCCCCTTTCGAGTGCTCCATGGGGTATCAGCCTCCACTCTGCTGTCTGTCTTGTGTTACCCCGTACCCTCCATATTCAGCCTACCTTCCATGTGTCTAAGATTAAGCCTCTGTCTTTGTCTTCTGTCCCTAGCCCCCCGTGTTATTGATGGCCACCCGGCCTACACGGTATAACGTCTCCTGGGTATTTGACCACAGGACAGGGGTTTCCAGTACCTGGTTGACTAAGAGGGTTACGGCCCGGAGTGGAGGTGCTGGGTTCCCGCTAGAGTCATCCTGGATCCAGCCCTCATCATCGACTTCCACCGCAGACACGTCGGTCAACCAGGTATGCGCCCAGGTAGGACACCAGGTGGCGTCCCTAGAGGGGGGGTACTGTCACACCCTGATCAGTTTCACCTGTCTTCGTTATTGTCTCCACCCCCTCCATTGTATGACTCCAACCATCTGCCTCCTGTGTCTGCATTTGAGTCTCGCCTTGATATAATCAGATGACCTGTGTCATGACGTTGGCCTGGGGGGTAGGTTCATGACAGTCATAAATACCTCTTCCCCCTTTTTCCTCTCTACCCTACTGGGGTTACATTTGCAAAACCCTTGATTAACATAGAGATTCTGGGAACGTCAGAATGTGGGGGGAAATTAACTATATTCTGGTAATCCGAACAATTGAACATATGCGGTGCTACTTAACCTGTTGCTTCTACTCGGGACGCTTGCGTCCCAACTAGAGCTCTGGAAATGCAAATGCGCTACGCTAAATGCTAATAGTATTAGTTAAAACTCAAAAGTTCATTAAAATACACATGCAGGGTATCGAATTAAAGCTACACTCGTTGTGAATCCAGGCAACAAGTCAGATTTTTAAAATGCTTTTCGGCGAAAGCATGAGAAGCTATTATCTGATAGCATGCAACACCCCAAAAGACCCACAGGGGACGTAAACAAAATAATTAGCATTTCGGCGTTACACAAACCGCACAATAAAATAGAAAACATTCATTACCTTTCACCATCTTCTTTGTTGGCACTCCTAGATGTCCCATAAACACTATTTGGGTCTTTATTTCGATTAAATCGGTCCATATAAAGCCTAGATATCGTTATATGTAGACTGTGTGATAAACGAAAAAAACATCGTTTCAAAACGTAACGTCATTTTTTAAAATTCAAAAAGTCGACGATAATCTTTCAGAAAACACTTCGAAATACGTTTGTAATGCAACTTTAGGTATTAGTAAACGTTAATAAGCGATAAAATTCATCAGGAGGCGATGTAAAGATCATTAGCTGTCCGTCTGGAAAAATGTCCGGCTAGAAACTCAACGAAAATATCCGGTCCTAGACCGGATTAGATACGGTGTCCTGTATGTGTTTGACCAAGAAAAAACACGAAGGGAAATGACAAGACTCTAGACACCCTGTGGAAGCTGTAGGTACTGCAACCTCAGGCAATTAATTGTGGTTCACGTTTATCAATGGGTTCAAGTAGCGCATGGATATATTTTCCCCATTTTCAGTGATCAGTTTTTCCTGTGCTTTTCGATGTAAATGCCGTTCTGGTAAAGCCACAGCAGTGATTTAACCAGTTTTTTAAACGTCTGAGTGTTTTCTATCCACACAGACTAAGCAAATGCATATACTATATTCCTGGCATGAGTAGCAGGGCGCTGAAATGTTGCGTGATTTTTAACAGAATGTTCAAAAAAGTAGAGGGTCGACTGAAGAGGTTAATGAATATGATGTCAGTTCGGTTGTCATCTGAGACATTCTCATCAATGATAAGATGACATAAACTCTACAGTGGAAAGTCTACACATCAGAGTTATCGGATTCACATGGAATTGTTGTTCAATTTAAATGTTTGAATATGAAATTATTTGTGATGGGATGAAATGTGCTTTTAGCTTCTAAAATGTGAGATGTGGGTTTTCATAAGATATTGCTGCTCACTCAGTGGCCCGCCCACGTGAAGAGACGGAGGATGTAAACTATGAAACACACCCCTTTTCTCCCTTCCTATATAAAGCCTTGACGACAACATAACTTCCTGTTCCGAGGATATGAGGGTGACGGTCCTATGTCAGAATGATTCAGAACGAAGCCAACATCAGCATGAGCTTTGGTTGCGAATGGTATGAACTTTGAACTCTTATTCACTACAGAAGATATACCTCCTAGCTGTTGAGTTAGCGACCGCAGCTACAAACGCAGGTTAGGAAGGAACAGACAGAGTATCCCATCTATCACACAACAACGTTACTACAACGTATTCAATTGACAACCAGAGGATTCGGTTTGGCAACACAGCCTTCCATCTACCACCAACCTACTGAAGCGCAGCTCAAAGTAAATATTTAGAATGCATAAGATACTGTATTTATGATAGCACAGTTCGCCTTTGTTCCTGTCTTCCCGCTCTTTCACTCAACCCAGCCTCTTTTCCTTTGTGTAACAAGCTGTCATATCTGTTCCGCCCGCTAGGGATGTTTTCCTTTATGATGTAATTTGTAATCAAGTTATGATTTAATTATGTGTATGTGTGATTAGTTAGGTATTTAGTAAATAAATGATTAAACCCAATTTTGTATTGCTGATTCAAATTGTTAGCCAGGGTTCTTGCAGATAACCAAGAATTTACAACTTTCAGATGAGACTGAAGTAAGATGAAGATTAATGTTAACTGCTATGGATGTAAAATATTACTAGATCTTTAAGAGTTTATTCGGAAGATAACAGCTCTATAAATATTATTTTGTGGTGCCCGACTCTCTAGTTAATTACATTTACATGATTAGCTCAATAGAAAATAATAATAAAATAACTACATTCTGAGCAAATATTGTCTGCTAAATGAGTGTAGCCCACAGCCATACGGCATAGCCAGATCAGGGCCTAACAACTCAGAGTATGCTATTCTGTTCTTCTGAAATAGACTACATTTTCTTCACTTTATGTTTCTTTAGACCTGTCCATAAAAAAATGAATTTATTGTGAAGGTGTAGGCTATATTACATGGATTTATTAGACTCTTTAAAATGTACTGTAGATGTTCCAAAGGTCTGCATCAGTAACTTGTAGGCTCTGTGGAAGCCTGGAGATGCCAAATGTGTTTATGTTAATTAGGTAAATTAGACCTGCAGATATTTGCTTGACAGTCACCAACTGATTACATTTGGTAACCGCCACAGCCCTACACCTGGCACCTACTACCATACTCCGTTCAAAGGCATCTTTTGTCTTGCCCATTTACCCTCTGAATGGCACACAATCCATGTCTCAATTGTCTAAAGGCAAAAAAAAAAGTTCTTTAACTTGTCTCCGCAGCTAATGAAGTGGATTTAACAAGTGACATCAATAGTGGATCATAGCTTTCACCTGGATTCTCCTGGTCAGTGTACGCCATGAAAAGTGCAGGTGTTCTTAATGTTTTGTATACTCAGTGTATATTGCCATATTTAGCCCAAATGGATTCCATGTACTGTAGCCACACAAGAAAGCAGTCCCAGTATGTATGACACCTCCATATATGGTGCATTGTTCATGAATTGGCATGGTGTCATCACTGTGTAAATGTCCTAGAACACAGGCAAAATAGCAAGTTCAATGCTCAGCATCAATAGTTATATTGTTCTTTGTACCCAAACATGAGAGGTGTCCTCATCCTAGTCTTATGCTGAGGGCAGCATCGTAGCCATAGGCTAGGCTGCGTGATTGTGCATGGATAGCATACCTGAATAATGAGCCAGCCATGGGGTACCATCTGTCAGCTTGTCCCCTTGTGTGTTGGGTTTGATGTGCTTCTCAAAGAAGTCTTGAGCCTCCTTGGCAGTGGAAAATGTGTGTGTTGTGTTCTGGAAGGTCATGATTAGTTTTGCTGGATGGATGAAGCCCCATCTCAGGTTTAGCTTGCCTCCTATTTGACAGTTTGATGCAGTGTCCAAAGTGCCCCAATTACAGTGGAAATGAGGTGTAACTCCTTTTTTTCTCCACATGAAAGCTCTCACTTGTAATTTAATGGAACTGTATGTTTTCTGATGTAAGCCGAACACATTTCAACTACCATCTGAGCAAATGGATTTTTGCACTGAAAAAGGCGGAAGACATCTGAATTGGGATAAACGACTGGCACAAGGAAACTAAATGAATGTAATGCAATGATTGAAAAATGAGAACTTTTAATTATGTTACATAACTTCTGTTACATAAATGTAGCTGTAGCAGCACATAAAAACAATATCTCCTAGATGATAGAATTGCTTTTAATAAGGGGAATAGAGAGAGCAAAACAGAGGGAAAGAGCAAGAAGGGAGAGAGAGAGGATGCACATGAGAGGAGGAGTTGGTGAGCCAGAATAACAGATTTTCCTTCGTCTTTAGTCATGTAAGCTCTGCTGTCGTGTTACACCTCCTCTGAGATGTGTCATATTATTCCCTGAGTATAGATGCCTGTGACATCAGCCGCATGCAGACACAAAGGCGGCAGGAAGCGGTGTAATGCCAAGGTCCTACGCCCATCTCCAGGCGTTTCTGTACACATGACAGCCAAATGAGTGGTCATCATAATGCGCGCCCAGTCTATTCCTTCCTATCCACATAGATGGGTATGTCAATCGACCATCAGAGCCAGGGTGATTTCCCACCAATGTAAATATCATCAACAAAAATAGTGACAAGAATATTTGTCAAACACATATTTTTTTTAAGACTATCTGACTAAATAGACTCAGAAAAAACTATAACTAAACAATAATTATTTTTCATTTCAGTTAACTAAAATGAGACAAAATTATCTCTGTGACTAAAATCTGAAAGCTTTTCAGTGATAAGCACAATTAATATTAACAGCACAGATGCGCAGCGCAGTTCTGTTCAGCAGTAGGAAGGACGCACCAAACCCAGCACACAGCCTACATTAGCTGGTAAGCTGCACAGGAGCAAGCGATGAGTGTGGTCAGACAGGCAGACAGGCTCCGCTCCGGCTCCGCCTCCGATTATACACATTGCTCAGGTGACTCTCTTGCTTCCTCGTAGCTAACCAGTCACCACCAGCCTTCTAGTTAGCTACCTTTGCCTTGTTACAAAGCACAAAATGCTCAACGAACTGCAAAACAATAGCAGCATTGAGTTTAATAATAAAACAACAGTCTTCCTATGTTTTTCTCTCCCTTGAGAAAGAGCTATCTATGTAGGCTGAAATAGGAATTTATATGGGCAGATAATTCTTATATATATGTTTGTCATATTTCTGCTGTTGGGAAGAGAATAGGATGCTATGGATGTAACGATCGTCTGTGGTGGAAGTAGGTGAGGACTAAAGCGCAGCGTGGTAAGTGTTCATGTTTTTTAATAAAGTAATGAACACTGAACAAAACACGACAAACGAACAGTCATGAACAGTGCAACAAAACACAGAACAGAAAATAAACACCCACGAAACACAGGTGTAAAAAGGCTACCTAAGTATGATTCTCAATCAGAGACAACTAACGACACCTGCCTCTGATTGAGAACCATACCTGGCCGAACACAGAAACCAACATAGAAAAACAAACATAGACTGCCCACCCCAACTCACGCCCTGACCACAATAAAACAAAGACAACAATAGAAGGAACTAAGGTCAGAACGTGACAATGGAGGCTTCTCAGAGGAGGAAGGGGAGGATCATCCTCCTCAGTGAATAGAAATAAATTTAAAAAAGTAAAATATTAAAGAAAGTTATCCTTTAAGTTATTCTACTAAATATATTGATGTCACCAAATAATTGATTAAAACACACTGTTTTGCAACGAAGGTCTACCGTAGCCTCAACAGCACTCTGTAGGGTAGCACCATGGTCTACAGTAGCCTCAACAGCACTCTGTAGGGTAGCACCATGGTCTACAGTAGCCTCAGCAGCACTCTGTAGAGTAGCACCATGGTCTACAGTAGCCTCCACAGCACTCTGTAGGGTAGCACCATGGTCTACAGTAGCCTCAGCAGCACTCTGTAGAGTAGCACCATGGTCTACAGTAGCCTCCACAGCATTACATTACATTACATTTAAGTCATTTAGCAGACTTACAAATTGGTGCTTTCACCTTATGACATCCAGTGGAACAGCCACTTTACAATAGTGCATCTAGGTCTTTTAAGGGGGGGGGGTGAGAAGGATTACTTTATCCTATCCTAGGTATTCCTTAAAGAGGTGGGGTTTCAGGTGTCTCCGGAAGGTGGTGATTGACTCCGCTGTCCTGGCGTCGTGAGGGAGTTTGTTCCACCATTGGGGGGCCAGAGCAGCGAACAGTTTTGACTGGGCTGAGCGGGAACTGTACTTTCTCAGTGGTAGGGAGGCGAGCAGGCCAGAGGTGGATGAACGCAGTGCCCTTGTTTGGGTGTAGGGCCTGATCAGAGCCTGGAGGTACTGAGGTGCCGTTCCCCTCACAGCTCCGTAGGCAAGCACCATGGTCTTGTAGCGGATGCGAGCTTCAACTGGAAGCCAGTGGAGAGAGCGGAGGAGCGGGGTGACGTGAGAGAACTTGGGAAGGTTGAACACCAGACGGGCTGCGGCGTTCTGGATGAGTTGTGGGGTTTAATGGCACAGGCAGGGAGCCCAGCCAACAGCGAGTTGCAGTAATCCAGACGGGAGATGACAAGTGCCTGGATTAGGACCTGCGCCGCTTCCTGTGTGAGGCAGGGTCGTACTCTGCGGATGTTGTAGAGCATGAACCTACAGGAACGGGCCACCGCCTTGATGTTATTTGAGAACGACAGGGTGTTGTCCAGGATCACGCCAAGGTTCTTAGCGCTCTGGGAGGAGGACACAATGGAGTTGTCAACCGTGATGGCGAGATCATGGAACGGGCAGTCCTTCCCCGGGAGGAAGAGCAGCTCCGTCTTGCCGAGGTTCAGCTTGAGGTGATGATCCGTCATCCACACTGATATGTCTGCCAGACATGCAGAGATGCGATTCGCCACCTGGTCGTCAGAAGGGGGAAAGGAGAAGATTAATTGTGTGTCGTCTGCATAGCAATGATAGGAGAGACCATGTGAGGTTATGACAGAGCCAAGTGACTTGGTGTATAGCGAGAATAGAGAGGGCCTAGAACAGAGCCCTGGGGGACACCAGTGGTGAGAGCACGTGGTGAGGAGACGGATTCTCGCCACGCCACCTGGTAGGAGCGACCTGTCAGGTAGGACGCAATCCAAGCGTGGGCCGTGCCGGAGATGCCCAACTCGGAGAGGGTGGAGAGGAGGATCTGATGGTTCACAGTATCGAAGGCAGCCGATAGGTCTAGAAGGATGAGAGCAGAGGAGAGAGAGTTAGCTTTAGCAGTGCGGAGCGCCTCCGTGATACAGAGAAGAGCAGTCTCAGTTGAATGACTAGTCTTGAAACCTGACTGATTTGGATCAAGAAGGTCATTCTGAGAGAGATAGCAGGAGAGCTGGCCTAGGACGGCACGTTCAACAGTTTTGGAGAGAAAAGAAAGAAGGGATACTGGTCTGTAGTTGTTCACATCGGAGGGATCGAGTGTAGGTTTTTTCAGAAGGGGTGCAACTCTCGCTCTCTTGAAGACGGAAGGGACGTAGCCAGCGGTCAGGGATGAGTTGATGAGCGAGGTGAGGTAAGGGAGAAGGTCACCGGAGATGGTCTGGAGAAGAGAGGAGGGGATAGGGTCAAGCGGGCAGGTTGTTGGGCGGCCGGCCGTCACAAGACGCGAGATGTCATCTGGAGAGAGAGGGGAGAAAGAGGTCAGAGCACAGGGTAGGGCAGTGTGAGCAGAACCAGCGGTGTCGTTTGACTTAGCAAACGAGGATCGGATGTCGTCGACCTTCTTTTCAAAATGGTTGACGAAGTCATCTGCAGAGAGGGAGGGGGGAGGGGGAGGAGGATTCAAGAGGGAGGAGAAGGTGGCAAAGAGCTTCCTAGCGTTAGAGGCAGATGCTTGGAATTTAGAGTGGTAGAAAGTGGCTTTAGCAGCAGAGACAGAGGAGGAAAATGTAGAGAGGAGGGAGTGAAAGGATGCCAGGTCCGCAGGGAGGCGAGTTTTCCTCCATTTCCGCTCGGCTGCCCGGAGCCCTGTTCTGTGAGCTCGCAATGAGTCGTCGAGCCACGGAGCGGGAGGGGAGGACCGAGCCGGCCTGGAGGATAGGGGACATAGAGAGTCAAAGGATGCAGAAAGGGAGGAGAGGAGGGTTGAGGAGGCAGAATCAGGAGATAGGTTGGAGAAGGTTTGAGCAGAGGGAAGAGATGATAGGATGGAAGAGGAGAGAGTAGCGGGGAGAGAGAGCGAAGGTTGGGACGGCGCGATACCATCCGAGTAGGGGCAGTGTGGGAAGTGTTGGATGAGAGCGAGAGGGAAAAGGATACAAGGTAGTGGTCGGAGACTTGGAGGGAGTTGCAATGAGGTTAGTGGAGGAACAGCATCTAGTAAAGATGAGGTCGAGCGTATTGCCTGCCTTGTGAGTAGGGGGAAGGTGAGAGGGTGAGGTCAAAAGAGGAGAGGAGTGGAAAGAAGGAGGCAGAGAGTAATGAGTCAAAGGTAGACGTGGGGAGGTTAAAGTCGCCCAGAACTGTGAGAGGTGAGCCGTCCTCAGGAAAGGAGCTTATCAAGGCATCAAGCTCATTGATGAACTCTCCGAGGGAACCTGGAGGGCGATAAATGATAAGGATGTTAAGCTTGAAAGGGCTGGTAACTGTGACAGCATGGAATTCAAAGGAGGCGATAGACAGATGGGTAAGGGGAGAAAGAGAGAATGACCACTTGGGAGAGATGAGGATCCCGGTGCCACCACCCGCTGACCAGAAGCTCTCGGGGTGTGCGAGAGCACGTGGGCGGACGAAGAGAGAGCAGTAGGAGTAGCGGTGTTGTCTGTGGTGATCCATGTTTCCGTCAGTGCCAAGAAGTCGAGGGACTGAGGGAGGCATAGGCTGAGATGAACTCTGCCTTGTTGGCCGCAGATCGGCAGTTCCAGAGGCTACCGAAGACCTGGAACTCCACGTGGGTCGTGCGCGCTGGGACCACCAGATTAGGGTGGCCGCGGCCATGCGGTGTGGAGCGTTTGTATGGTCTGTGCAGAGAGGAGAGAACAGGGATAGACAGACACATAGTTGACAGGCTAGAGAAGAGGCTACGCTAATGCAGAGGAGATTGGAATGACAAGTGGACTACACGTCTCGAATGTTCAGAAAGTTAAGCTTACGTAGCAAGAATCTAATTGACTAAAATGATTAAAATGATACAGTACTGCTGAGGTAGGCTAGCTGCGTTGTTGACACTACCCTAATCAAGTCGTTCCGTTGAGTGTGAAGTTTCTACAATGCTGCTTTTCGGGGGCTAGCTGGCTAGCTAGCAGTGTTGGTTACGTTACGTTGCGTTAGGAGAACGACAATAGCTGGCTAGCTAACCTAGAAAATCGCTCTAGACTACACAATTATCTTTGAAACAAAGACGGCTATGTAGCTAGCTATGTAGCTAGCTACGATCAAACAAATCACACCGTTGGGACTGTAATGAAATGATTTTGATTTTTTTTGAAACTCTGTAGGGTAGCACCATGGTCTACAGTAGCCTCAACAGCACTCTGTAGGGTAGCACCATGGTCTACAGTAGCCTCAGCAGCACTCTGTAGGGTAGCACCATGGTCTACAGTAGCCTCAGCAGCACTCTGTAGGGTAGCACCATGGTCTACAGTAGCCTCAGCAGCACTCTGTAGGGTAGCACCATGGTCTACAGTAGCCTCAGCAGCACTCTGTAGGGTAGCACCATGGTCTACAGTAGCCTCAGCAGCACTCTGTAGGGTAGCACAATGGTCTACAGTAGCCTCAGCAGCACTCTGTAGGGTAGCACCATGGTCTACAGTAGCCTCAGCAGCACTCTGTAGCGTAGCACAATGGTGTAGCCAGAGCACAGCTAACTTCGGTCCTTCTCTGGGTACATTTACTTCAATACAAGACTTAGGAGGCTCATGGTTCTCACCCCCTTCCATAGACTTGCACATTAATTATGACAGAGAGAGAGAGATAGCTATATTTGGTTGTATTTTTTTAAACTTTCACTTAGCTAGCAAATGCAGCTAGCTAGTTTAGTCTACTCAAACACCTGGCTCAAACAGAGAGGGATGCTATGTTAGCTAGCTGGCTATGATTATCCAACACTGGAGCTCTTCCATGTCAAGGTAAGCTTTTGGTTTTATTCATTTATTGCCACCGGTGATATGAAGGTTTGGCTTGGAATGTTTTTTTTTCGCCTGGTCACAGACAGCTGATGTGTTGTGCATGTAAGTCCACAAGCGAAGGAAAAAGGTGAGAGGTTATAGTTAAGAGAATGCATTATATATGCAAAGAGCAAAGTGATCATGTTGTTTTTATGTGGATGATATGAAAGTGAACTGTGTTTGCTTGTGATCAGAGGTTTAAAAACATTTCTAAACGAAAGCAAACAGAACAAAAACGGAGATGAACATATCAGAATGTGTCCAATATAAACTCTCATTTGCAACTGTTGGACTAATGATTACACCCTAGATCATCTAGATGCAGGCAAGAGTGTACAAGGCGGTATTGAATGCATCACTGTCTGGCTCCTTGATTACTCAAAATTCTCTCGACCTGTGCCCCTACGTTGTAAACTTTGATTCATAGGCTAGGATGTAGCAACCTTATGGGTAAATTTGACTATCATATAGTAGCCTAAACCTATCGATATTACATTGACCTGGGTAAAAGGAATATGAATGACATTCATCCAATATGGTGTAATAGAAATAAGGCCATGCTCATAAAAAATGATCATCCTCCCTCATCTTAAGGCTATGTATGTTTGTGCACATGGAAGTCAGTGATTTACGTTTAACAGAGGTACAAATGTGATGTGACTAGAATGTGACTAAAATGAAAAGGGCATTTAGTTTACTAAAATGGCCCACAGTTGTTGTCGTTTTGACAATAACTTGACTAAATCATTTTTCAAAATTACTAAAATGTGACTAAGACTTAAGGATATTTTTAAGTAAAAAATGCTAAGACTAGACTAAATCTAAAACAGAGTGGAAAGATGAACACTGTTTCCCACACATAATGACAGGAAAATAACAACTTAATATTATTAGATACACACACAGGCATGCACGCATGCACACACCACACACATAAAACACACCCGTTCTCTCAACCTTTCTTCTACACAAAAGGATAACCAAAAGTCACCAGTAAGTCCACTTTGAACAGGATGTGAAGTCATCAGTAGGGGACTCCTTACTGTTCTCTACTTACGGCCTGCTTCTCTATAAAATACGTTCTTGTTCTTCATCCCCCCTCTCCTCCATTCCTCTTCCCCTCTCCAACCTCCCCCTATCTCCAGAGAAACATGTCAATTACAGAAGTCGAAACAGAAGCGATGTTTGAGCAGAGGATCAATTCGATCTGCCCTGCGGTCAGGCTGACCCAAGTGACAACTTCAAAAACAAACCACTGGCCCCAGAAAGAGAGAGGGCCTGTGGATTCTAATGAGAGGCACCAAGGACATACAATCTGCTGATGATATCATTACGGCCTACTGCCTGGAGGCTTAATTCCTGCTCCTCTCCACTCCGCCCCTCTCCGCGAGGCTGACGAGTCTTGCTGTTGGCAACTTTTTGACTCGTTAGCTGATTGGGAGGCGCTGCAAAGTTCAACCAAGTAATGGGATGCCTATTTAGAGGGAGGGGTATTGAATGACGAACAGTATCTCTAATGCAACAACCCCCGCATAGCAGCTCATAGGTTAATGTTGCTGTCCTGCACTGCCCGACACATCCGAGTCCAGCATGTCATTTTTTTGTGGTATGTACTGTAGCATTATTGCCACAAATTCTAACACCTCTGGGGCTTCTTACTATTTGTGCCGCTAACACATTTATATTGGATTTGAAAGGCTTTAATTGTTGTCATTGTGTGTGTGTGTGTGTGTGTGTGTGTGTGTGTGTGTGTGTGTGTGTGTGTGTGTGTGTGTGTGTGTGTGTGTGTGTGTGTGTGTGTGTGTGTGTCTCTGTGTGTGTGTCTCTGTGAATGTGTGTTATTAATGATCAACATCAGCTCCTCTCGGGTAACATGGGTGTAGATGACAGTGTTATCCCTCTGGGGGATTTTGCCATTAGTGTCTGTTCGATTGGTAGAGAATGAGACATAGAATTAAACAGAACCCCTTCTATTTTGGATCAACTTTATAATCAACTCCCGCCATAGGGAGTCCAATGCGCCTAAATCTACATGGATAGAAATCTACATGAATATAGCACCTGTTTCATGCTTTTTCATAAATTTCCAAGTCCATTCATTGGTTTTCTTGTGTGCTATCCAAAATGGCAGATGAAACTCCATGAGCTATATTGAACATAAATAAATGTCTGTCCTAATACTATAGATGAAATAGGATCTATTGGACTACCGTATTGGGAGTTTGTATTTCTGTTGTATAAAACAATTGGCATTTCTTCACACATAAAAAGTATAGATAAACACTTTTGCCCCTCAGGCACAAATCGTTTTCAACAGACACAACGCGAAAAGCCCTTTTGTAAGGTGAAGGAATTTAGATACAGTAATGTTGACCTATTCATTTAAATTGATGGGGAAATACACATCACAGGTCCAAATACCTGCCAAAGTAATCTTTGATATGAGTGAACAGGTAATGTCAGAGATAGAGAGAGCGAGAGGTCTGGGGTCCGCTCACCAACCAAGAATTTACAACATGGGACAAACACCAAATTGAGACTCTGCATGCAAGATTCTGCAGACTCAACCAAATCATGAGAAAACAACAATATAATTACTTGACACATTGGAAAGAATTTACCAAAAAATTGAGCAAATTAGAATGCTATTTGGCCGTAAACAGAGAGTACACAGTCACAGAATACCTGACCACTGTGACTGACCCAAACTTAAGGAAAGCTTTGACTATGTACAGACTCAGTGAGCATAGCCTTGCTATTGAGAGAGGCCGCCAGACCTGGCTCTGAAGAGAAGACAGGCTGTGTGCACACTGCCCATAAAATGAGGTTGAAACTGAACTGCATTTCCTAACCTCCTGCCAAATGTATGACCATATTAGAGACACATATTTCCCTCAGATTACACAGATCCACAAAGAATTAGAAAACAAACCCAATTTTGATAAACTTCCATATTTACTGGATGAAATACCCAGTGTGCCATCACAGCAGCAAGATGTGTGACCTATTGCCGCAAGAAAAGGGCAACCAGAGAAGAACAAACACCATTGTAAATACAACCCATATTTATTTATTTATTTATTTCCCTTTTTTTCTTTAAATATTTGCACATAATATGACATTTGAAATGTCTTTATTCCTTTGTAACTTTTGTAAGTGTAATGTTTACTGTTCATTTTTATTGTTTATTTCACTTTTTATTATCAACTTCACTTGCTTTGGCAAGCCCTTAAATTGAAATGACTTGAATTGAATTGACATAGAGAGTGAGCGAGAGAGAAAGCACTTGTAGGAATCTCAGCACATACCCCTACAGCCGAGTGAATTAAGAGCCAAAGAATTGAATGTGGCACAATGTGGCTTGGAGCTGACAGAGAGATGGCTCATAGTTCCTGGCTTTTCTGGAGCCCAGTACAGGGAGACCATGCAGACAGAAAGGCAGGCAGGCACTTCCAGAGAGGGGAGAGAGAGAGAGCATCTCAGCCAACAGCAGAAGCCCCACATTATGTAACCGTCTCATGCTTTTGAGGAAGCCAACGCACGTTCCTCTGCACCTCAATGTGACGGTGGTAGGGACAGGGGGAAGAAAGAGGATGGCCCATCACCATCACTTGAAAGACGTAGAGGAAAGCGAGCTACCTCCCTCTCTCTGGCGGTATGTGAGGTTTCAACCAATTAACTTTCACTCAGCATAAAACAGAGTCAACAGACAATTTCCTACTGAATTGAAATTAACTTTAGACTCCTATCTTAGACACTGCATATAATAAACTGGTGTTTTTTCCCGACTCTCTCTCTCACACTCAGAACATTCATGGTTAGTGAACGAAGCAGAACATTATTTATATGAGTGTCCCCACGGACTGCTTGTATCTTTAAGAAAGAGACGGGGAGAGCTGTGAAAGGGGAAGTCAATAGCCATTGGTTAGTGTGTTTCCTAACTTCAATGTGCATTAGAGAGAGGAAGAGAGACAGGGACAGAGCGACAGAGACAGAAACAGAGACAGAGAGAAATAGACAGAGAGAGTGAGATAGACAGAGACAGACACACAGAGAGAGAGAGAGAGAGAGAGAGAGAGAGAGAGAGAAGATAAGGAGGATAGAGATCATCATTTGGGTAATAGTAGGGCTCTAGGACCTTCATTTTGATTAGGATGTTGATGGAGAGCTTTACAGTACTGTACATCAGTTTAACCAGGGGACATCACTCTGTTATGTATTGTTATTTATGTCAACTTAGCCTTGTCACCAAACCAAACTACCCCCTGAGACATACCAGCCATAGAAACATGTGTTATTCCTTCCCTTGCCTGTGCACAATTTCACTTAATGTCCCGTTGAGTCCCTGACACATGTGTTTTATGTGTAATAAGCTGCAACGGTCTCACTCTTATGCATTTGAGTTGTCCATTCCCCAAGAGACACATAAATGTATGAACTGTCAGTTCTCAAGTATTATCTTTGGTTGTAAAAGTAACAGAAAGCATAATACGCCAAGTCATAAAAGAACGATGTGTTGGCATTTTAATCATTTATTACACATTGATAAAAATGTCAACGTGACCAGGTTTATTTAAAGACGTATGTTGAGATTCAGATTCTACTGAGAGTCATTTTATAACAAAACCAGACATTTACAGAAGATGCACCTTTCCATCCAATCCAACAGAATCCTTCCCCTTCTCCATCATCGTTTGTAATTTATCAGATGTTACATATCAGTGTGTGTGGATGCCTTTCACCCTCATCCATTATATATCTGCAACATTTGCGCTTCCGAAAATGTGGTTTTATTTCCGATTTAAATATATTTGTATGCCTGATAAATAAATGCACAAGAAAACAACAAACTCCCACAGGCACCTAATATTGATCAAAGATCCAACTTTGAAAAGCAATGAGGGAGGATTCTCGATGGGGGATCACTTGGTCTCCAACATAGGGGATCGGTTTGAGGTGCTTTTACATGTTACAGCTGATGAATGTAAAAAGGTAAGGGGTTGGAAGCTCATGTTTGAAAATGTGCCACAGATTCCACAGCCAGTGCTATGGAGCAAATACAATGCCTTCCTAAATGAGTATGCCAGAATAACAACAAGTGCGGTGGGTCCACTTTCCACTATGAAATGAATTGTAGCTGAGGTTTTCATTTGCTAAATGATAGAGGAACCATTCAGGGATTTAGTTATCTCTAAAACTAAATTGCTAGCTATGTGGAAAAGAAAAACATGTATTTATCCAGTCTGCAATTCATCAGTCTCAGATTATATTATCAAATCTGATTAATTTTATCCTCAAATGTATGTTAACTTGATATACTTTAGCTTGAGGTTTTCAATTGACTAACTTTATTACCATAACCCCCCAAAAAAAAATGCATTCGACATTCAAAGCCATCATCTTTCCATCAACCATCATTAGATTCAGACATGTACATCGAGAAATAATGGTAGAGTAATTCACAATCACTATCAACTTTGTGATTACCCAGCAGAAAAAAATGGTTCAACGGCTAAGTAGGTTGCATGGTTGATTAAAGAGTTAAGCTTTTTACAACACCTTTTTAATTGGACAAACAACGGTCAAAGAAAAAAGTGAATTAACGTGGTGCAAAGCTGTCCTTGCATAGCCCAAAGCTGACTACATACATGTAAAGTATACTTCTAATGTGCAAAGCTGTCCTTGCATAGCCCAAAGCTGACTACATACATGTAAAGTATACTTCTAATGTGCAAAGCTGTCCTTGCATAGCCCAAAGCTGACTACATACATGTAAAGTAAACTTCTAATGTGCAAAAGGCATAACAATAGGTTGGTACAAACTATATTTATCATTATCTTAGCTAGTATCTTTTAGGAAATAGTCATATATGCATTATGTATATTATATATATATTTATACTATTTTCGTCATGATATTAAACATCCATACAATACGTTTGAATTTAATTATCTATGTATTTATATTTGTACATTTCACACGGAACTTGTGTTCCTGACGCAGTTTGAAACAGACTACTCTGTGCACGGCAGAGTGAACCTGCATACTGAAAGCCCTCCATCTCCAGGAATGGATTCTGTCTATTGGTCGTAATGCAACTGACTCTCTCCTTCTCCCTCTGGGAAACACTGACCTTTTCACCCCTGTGCACTGATATACAATACACTCTAGTCTTTCTACAAGGTCCAGAGATGTCATCACCACTGCACAATGTCCAGTACTATAAAACCCATTTACTGTAAAAACACCCCAGCCCGTGCTATGCAATACCCCCACTCTCAAATTGGATCATAGATTTCTGAAAGCAAGTCAGGTGCTGACGGCTTGAAAACCACAGAGAAGAAAAAATATAAGCCATTGCTCGTGATCGTTAATCCAAAGATATTTTGGATAACAACAATACACATGGAACTATGACTACAGAGGTCACCATAAAGCTACCATGGATATCATCCCGGACAATGCATGTTTTAAATTCAGATTTTCAAAAAGCCCTTGCTAATCAATATTGCTACATCAACAGAATTTGAGAAGGACAATTAACTTTAACTTGCCACATCTGGGAAAACATTGTCTGTTGGAATGAGAAAATAAAAAGAAAGCAAACATGTTTTCACGTTTGGTTTAGAATCTGTTGGTTCTCTCTGAGGAGTGATTGACATCATGCTACAAAAATATAGATATTCAATACTGTCAAAGAACTACAAGACATTTCCTATGCGCAGAACACAGCACTAGCCAATAGAGTTGAGTGCCTCCGCCTTCTCTCTCATCAACATCAAGCAGCAACAGATGCAGTCCAAAAAGCAGCATTCCCCTAACGGCATGTGAGACTGAAGGCAGCGTAGCAGGTACGTTTTAAGTGATGTCTAAAACATCGGTAACAGAAGAAGGGAACTACGGCGCCATCACAGGGTCACGGAATAGAGCAGGATGGAAAACTTAATGTCATCAATCATGGGAGTAGCCTTTCCTTAGTGGCACTGCTCTTCACTCTCAATGTGTTGGCCACTCCCCGCTCGGTGCAACGCTCACTGCTACCAGCCATCTTAGAAACTTAACAATGTTGCTGACAGTCCTCTGGGCCCTGTACAAATGTCCCTTTAGGGGCTCATCTCTGCCATAGAAACCAGAAACCAAAGTAAAGAATAATAGTGTTTTTTAATTCTAAATATAAAATGCATTCCGACATTTAGACTTCGACAGTTTTACATTCTTACTCATTACTATCCCAGACCTGACACATTGTTGGTGTCAGTACACACATACACACAGCTATGGAATTAGTTGAATATATATTAACTTATACTTGATAAGTACTTGATAACTTGATAAGCACTGGCAACGTTGACCAGCGATCAGTGGAACACTGACTTGGTAAGAAACAGTCACTTTGGAGTGAACCAGTAAATACTCTCTTCATACAAACTATTTTCAATGTTTCATAAACAGTTAAAGAAAGAAAAGCTTTTTTTGCCAGGAGTTGTATATGTATACCATTAGTTACTCTTTGAAAAGCTTAAACATAATGTTGACATCTCTAACACTTGATCATATTTACAAAACAACTAAATTCATATTACTCCTAATGTTGCACATAGAAACAATAAAATCATTTAGCTTCTTCTAAAATCGATGAATGAATGATGTTGTTTCCATTGAGACATGTTTTATTGCTATTGCTGAACCCCTATCTTGATTCTTTCAACAAAAGGAAATGAACAAACCCCAAAAACATCAACTACAGAGAATAGAGGAATATTTGATGAAGATTGAAGGTAGCATTTTGTCACTGATATCAAACAAACTGGTCCATCTGTGAAATAAATGTTGATTGATCTTTGAAAAGAAAAATGCCCAGTCCATGCAAAAACACACATTTCTTTTACAGTGTTAAAAATGTAATGCAAAACAACAACTGAACATATATCAGAAAACTAAAACAAATAATAGTTAACAATTGTTGGGCTATGTGCATTTGTAGAATAGCATTCTCTTGTGTATATCATATATTATTTATAGCATATTTTCTTTAGTAGCATAATCCCTCCCCCCAAAAACAATTCCCATGAAATAGTCACCACATTGATCCTAAGACCTTTACTCTTTTCTATTTTTATTTTTTTAATCTTAGAAGGTATTTGACATTAAAGCAATGTGGCGACTGGGAATTCAACCAGCATGAAAACCATGTTTTCAGAAAATAAACATTCGGGGGAAAAAGAAAGGGGGATTGAGATTAGTGGGATCCTGGGGTCATACCCTGTAACTTAGGCTTTTTATTCAAGTAAGTTGCCCAGTAGACCAGGTTAAAGGTTCCAAAGAGTAAGGGGAAGGCTATTCTGGCGATCCTGTCGATCTTGCTGACGCTGTTGAAGGTCTTCTTGGCCTCTGGTGGCTTGGGCTTTGGCTCTTCCTTGGGCTCAGTGGGGGGAGGGGGAGCACTTTTGGCAATGGTGGCCAAACCAGGATCTCTGGCAATGTTTGGAGCGAAGGCTGTAGCAGTGGCGGCAGTGTAGGCGGTGGTGTTGTTCTTCTTCAGGAGGGACTCCTTCTTCTTCTTTTGCTGCATGAGAGGTAAACAGACAGTTCCTTGGGTTAGTTTATGAGAAACCAAACCAACAAAGCACATTGACAAGCAAGCAATTTACATTTCGGGACAACCTTTACAGATAAGTATAACAAAACATGGCGAAACATTGTGTGAGAGTTTGTCTAATAGCACTCTCAGTGTTGTTCAGGAGAAGCTGAAAACCACATAGTAATGTAGTTCTAACTGCACTGGTGACACAGTGACGACCTGAACACTATGGAGGAACACTAAACTATTCATGTTTTTGTCATGTCCCATGAATATCATTTCCACTGAGATGAGCAAATGACATAAAACCAACCCTCGATGTTGTGCTCCAACTAACTGCTCTGGTTTTAGGTAGAACACTCCCGATCTTGATGTTTAGAAACAATTTGAGTTTTTAAAATCTTAATATGTCACAAAATACGTAATTTCTTTTTAAAAAACAACATATTTTATGGGGGATAAAAGGAAGAACACCTTCTCTGGCACCACACTTTTTCCATCCCAGGCGTAGCCCCTCTTTGTGAAGTAGTTCACTGTAGCAAACTCAATGAGGGCAGAGAAGACAAAGGCATAGCAGACTGCAATGAACCAGTCCATGGCTGTGGCATAGGCCACCTTGGGGAGAGAGTTCCTAGCACTGATACTGAGGGTGGTCATGGTCAGCACCGTTGTCACTCCTGTATGGACAGAGAGGGAGAATGGGTTACATTCTAGAATGGAACAAAGCATGTTCTTGCTTGTTTTGGTTTCACATTGTAGGCTAAATACACATATTACATCCAACAACTACACACTGTCCAATCTAGCACGTGTGGGCATTTACAAAATGGGGATGTTCTGGTCAAATTAAAACACACTGTTGTTGACATATGTAACACTACACATCCTGAATCAGTAACAACATAATTGGTCACTGGGTAAAATTGCTTAATGGATGAAGCATGAGCTACCATTATGTTGGCATCCTGAACATTACATTTTGATTAGCTGCCGCAAAGCTTGCCAACTTCTCCAAAGCATCCCTGATTCCAACTTCATGCATTACATGAAAAACGAGGCTGCAGCCCCAGAGAAATAGGAATTATCATGTAATGCCGGTGGAGACATCATTTAGTTTTGATAAAAGCACCAAAACACATGCGTTTCTTTTTAAGCCTGCATAATACCTGCACACGAAAGGTTGGATGAACTTAAAAACAGAAAGAGGGAGGGTGTTAAGCCTACAGGGTTATGTGAGGTCATCATGTACTATAGTTGGGGTTTGTTAAAGCAGAGGTGAGAGCAGGGCTGTTGGAGAAGATAAGCAGGTCAGGGGATGTCTGTCGGTGCATTGCTCACCCACACGGACTGCTGCAGATGTTTACACCACAAAACAATAACAGCCCAGCGGCTTACACAGAGAACTCAGCTGGGGCCAAGGCAATTCAAGGGACAGAAGGAGAGACTGGTCATGAACTAGCCAGTATACAGCCCTCCTCCACCACCCCTGTGTTATACTGCAATGGTACTGGCTAAAACAGGTATATAGAGAAAGGATAGTGTTAGCCTTGTCAGCAGGATCAGAATCACTTATTCACGAATTACATTTACCCATACCTAGAATTTGACTTTGTGAATAGGTGCTGCCAGCAATAGACAATGTACAGACAGGATACAGACACACAGTCAAAAAAGTCAACATACAGAAAATACTGTACAAATACAGTGGACATAAAACATAAAACTCTGGAGTATACAGTAAGCTGAACTCCAACATACGCTTCTAAACTACTGTTGTCTCTCGCTACTCTGCTCTGCTTGGATGACTGTGTTGACTGAGACCGAGATGGAGAGATTAGACAAATCAGATAATCAACCTGGTGTTTTAGAGATAGGTTAAAACTCAGTGACTCCACTGACCTTGGTCCTGTGACTTGGTTTGACCTTGGTCCTGTGACTTAGTTTGACCTTGGTCCTGTGATTTAGTTTGACCTTGGTCCTGTGACTTGGTCTGACCTTGGTCCTGTGACTTAGTTTGACCTTGGTCCTGTGACTTGGTTTGACCTTGGTCCTGTGACTTGGTTTGACCTTGGTCCTGTGACTTGGTTTGACCTTGGTCCTGTGACTTAGTTTGACCTTGGTCCTGTGACTTAGTTTGACCTTGGTCCTGTGACTTAGTTTGACCTTGGTCCTGTGACTTGGTTTGACCTTGGTCCTGTGACTTAGTTTGACCTTGGTCCTGTGACTTAGTTTGACCTTGGTCCTGTGACTTAGTTTGACCTTGGTCCTGTGACTTGGTTTGACCTTGGTCCTGTGACTTAGTTTGACCTTGGTCCTGTGACTTAGTTTGACCTTGGTCCTGTGACTTGGTTTGACCTTGGTCCTGTGACTTAGTTTGACCTTGGTCCTGTGACTTGGTTTGACCTTGGTCCTGTGACTTAGTTTGACCTTGGTCCTGTGACTTAGTTTGACCTTGGTCCTGTGACTTGGTTTGACCTTGGTCCTGTGACTTGGTTTGACCTTGGTCCTGTGACTTGGTTTGACCTTGGTCCTGCGACTTGGTTTGACCTTGGTCCTGCGACTTGGTTTTTAGACAACCTTATTCTAATTAATCATACTTATTTTTAATTACTTTTGTTGATGAGTATAGAAAAGAAAAAATGTTTTTCTCACAGTTAAATGCAGAATTATTCTTGACTTCACAAAGATATTACAAACAAAATTTGAAAATAATTTTCGATGGTGGTGTGTGAGGCTCTTTGATGTCTATTTAACTCTTATGACCTTACTAAATAAAAAAATTAAAATGTAGATCACAAATGAGACAGCACACGCACGCAATCTCAAAGCCACAAAAGCATCTGGCAGTGGAGCGGTTAACGTTCTCCTCTGAGCTCTGAATGTTATTGTTTGCCATCAGAATGATGAATTCTCTCGTTCCGATGATGTGATGATGACTCATAGTCCTACATCCCATTCACGCTCATTCTATTCTGATCTCATAGAGTTACATGAGGCTAACAAAGTGATGCTAATAATACATTTCACGTCAGCAACAAATAATACAATCAATACAAAATTCAAATGTCCCCAAAATATGCATGTTCACTCCATTTGTAGAGGGACCAATAGATTTTGCAGATAGCCTTGTATAAGGCCAAGCTATGATACAATTTCTACTCAACTAGAGTAGTATGACAGGGGTGGAATTACTTTGAAAGGTCATACTACTATCAAGATGTCTTTTCACTGCCATAAAAACAATATTGATCGACCTCGGACACTTTCCTTTATTGTACGGTGTCAAATCAGCTTTCTATTACTGTCATCATGTGGGTCCATCATGGGCTTAGAGTGTTTTTGTGTCTGGACAGGGCTTTACAGTAGAAATAGCTACGTGCTGTGAAAGGCAGCGCCCCCAACATGACATTATCCCCTCAGCAGCTCAGTCACCTCAGTCTGATCATCACTGGCTGGATTTCCATGCTAGGAGATTTGCCGGCGGTGATTAGAAGTTGAGGTCTCCTACACGCTACCCTTTTGTTAGGAGCTCAGCTGGAATCCATAGCCTGCAGGAAAACACACCACAACCGCATCTAACCGTGCCTGAAGATTTGCGCGGGGGGCGAGGGGGGATTGGATGGATAAGTGGGTTTGGGGAAGTGGGAGGGGCATGCGACAGCCAGTCATGAGGCTGGTTTAAGGCAGCAGCCTCCATCCTTCGTTAACCCACCACACTCTTTCCCACTATCATAAATAGAGACAGCAAGCTGTGTTGCCATGGAAACAACTCGCCGGCTCTAACTTTGTGTGAGCGTACCAAGTAATTAGGCGTCACTCTAAAGCGGGAAGGTGGAATAAACGAGTCAGGAAAAAGGTTTTTCTGATTGAACACGGTTCTCTATTGAGAGTATTTTGTCAACAAAAACATTCAAACATAATCAATGAAAAATCTTCCAAGGAAAAACACACATCTTCTTCTCCAGATGAAACAAGAACACAATAGGATAATCTTTAAACTACAACAAACATAAATCACGGTTTTGTCACCGTCTTAGTGGTTCTTTCAGCACAGCTTCTCTCTCTCTCGGTGGCCATCTTCCAGAGATAGTTTCCCCCCCTCTCTTCTGGTTCCATTCTCTCTTTTATAGGGGAAGGAGAGTATCTCATTAGTACCGTCAGCTGTGCTTAATTGACTCTGGTTACCTTGTCTCCCAGGCTCTGTTGGGCAACTATACATGAGCCCAGCCTGCCCTCTAGTGGTCCGTCCACATACCTTCCCCCCCAGGACCGAACCGGAGGGTCGGGCGCCAGACGCACCGTCTTGGTCGCGTCGGGACAGCGCGTCTGCATTCCCGTTCCTCGATCCGGCCCTGTGGATGACATGGAAAGAGAATGGTTGTAAAGACAAAAACCATCTGGCTATTCTGTTGTTATTGTTTCTCTTACCAGCCATCCACGTGAGGGGCGCATGGTCAGTAACTAATGCAAACCTCCGACCCAGTAGGTAGTACCGGAGATAATCGAGGGCCCACTTGATGGCTAAGGCCTCTTTCTCTACGGTCGCATACCTCTGTTCCCGATCGCTGAGTTTCCTACTAATGAAGAGAATCGGCTTCTCTGCTTCACCTTTACCCTGAGCTAGTACGGCCCCGAGCCCTGTATCCGGGCGTCGACCTGCACAATGAACTCTTGTGAGAAGTCCGGAGCCTGTAGAACGGGATCAGAACACAGGCCATCTTTTAACAATTGAAAGGCCTCTTCCGTCTCATCTTTCCACTCTACCTGGTTTGGCAGGTTTTTCCTGATGAGGTTTGTGAGGGGTTGGCAATGGTTGCATATCCCGGGATAAAACGGCGATAATATCCTGTTATCCCTAAGAAGGCCCGAACGTCTCGCTTGGTCCGGGGTCGAGGCCAGTCACGAATTGCCCTGGTCTTCTCTGCCTGTGGGCGTATTTTCCCATTCCCACGGTGTACCCCAGGTATTCCGCTTCGGACAAACCCAGGCAGCATTTATTTGGGTTGGCTGTCAACCCTGTGGCTTCCAAACTCACGAGCACCGCCCGTAATCGCAGGAGGTGACTATCCCAGTCCTCGCTGTGGATGACCACATCGTCTATGTACGCCGCTGCATACTCTTGATGGGGCCGTAGAATGGCATCCATGAGGCGTTGGAAGGTTGCAGCGGCACCGTGCAGTCCGAAGGGCATCCTCACATACTGGAAAAGCCCCTCTGGAGTGGCGAAGGCAGTCTTTGGGCGATCCTCCGGAGCCACCGGCACTTGCCAATATCCCTTCGTCAAATCCAGGGTAGTGATGAACTTGGCCTTTCCTAAGCGCTCCAAGAGTTCATCCACGCGGGGCATGGGATACGCATCGAATGTAGAGATGGCATTCACGCCCCTAAAGTCGTTGCAGAGTCTCATACTACCATCGGATTTGGGGACCAGGACTATGGGACTGGACCACTCACTCGTCGAGGGCTCGATCACGCCCATCCTCAACATCTCCCTCACCTCTTTCTTAGCGATGACTCTGCGAGCCTCAGGAATCCTGTAAGGGCGGATATGCACCTTCTTGCCGGGTTCAGTGTGGATATGGTGGAACAGGACATCTGTTTGTCCTGGGAATGGAGAGAATATTCGACCGAAGTTCATAATCAGCTTGTCTAGCTGTCTTGACTGCTCCGGTAGGAGAGTTTGGCCACGGCGCACCTGTGGTAGAGCCTCCTCTTTTCCTTTGCCCTCCAGGGCCATCAAAGCCACCTCCTCCTCCCGTCCATGGTATGTCTTCAGGAGGTTTATGTGATAGATTTGGACCTTCTTCCTCCTGTCAGGTTGCTTGATGAGGTAATTGACCGGTGAGACCCTTTTCATTACCTCGAGGGCCCCTCCACTGCGCCAGCAAGCGATGTTCGGCCGTGGGCACAAGCACCATCACTTTCTCTCCCACGGTGAACTCACGGGGGGTCGCAGACTTATCATAGGCCCGGCCTTGGGTCCTTTGGGCCTTCTCCATATGCTCCTTGACTATGGGCCACACTGCTGACAGGCGGTCTCTCATCAGGGTAACGTGTTCTATTGTGGATCGAAAGGGGCATGGTTGGGTCTCCCAGGTCTCCTTGGCTAAGTCGAGGATTCCTCGACAGGGTCTGCCATAGAGCAATTCAAACGGAGAGAATCCAGTGGATGCCTGGGGTACTTCTCGCAGGGCAAACATTAAGTGTGGGAGAAGCATGTCCCAGTTTTTCCCGTCTCGGGACACCACCCTTCTCAACATGCTTTTTATCGTTTTGTTCAAGCGTTCACACAACCCGTCTGTTTGAGGGTGGAATATGCTTGTACGTATCTGTTGAACCTGATATAACCGACACAAGTCCTTCATCAACCGGGACATGAACGGGGTTCCTTGATCAGTCAAGATAGTCTTGGGGAGGCCCACACGAGAGAACATCAGGAATAACTCCTTGGCAATTCCCTTTGACGACATGTTACGCAGGGGTATGGCCTCCGGGAACTTGGTAGCGTAATCTATAACCACTAGGATGTACTCGTGTCCTCTGGCGGATTTTGGGAGGGGTCCTACGAGGTCCATAGCTATGCGTTCAAGGGAGTCTCTATGATGGGGAGAGGAATCAAAGGGTTACGTAGGTGTGGCCGTGGGGCTGTACGTTGACATTGATCACACGTCCTACAATACCTGGCCACATCCCGGGTGACCCGGGGCCAATAGAATCTCTGCATGATTCTGTCAATAGTCTTGTCTCGTGCCAGGTGTCCTCCTAGGACGTGGGAATGGGCTAACTGTAGAACTGTATCTCTGTATGGCCTAGGCACCATTAGTAATTCCTGGTTTTCCCCCCTTCGTCGTACGACCCAGTATAAGAGACCCCGCCTGATTGCATAGTAAGGAAGAGGGGGCTCACCTGATCCGTCGACGTTCCTCCCGTCGATCACCTTCACCTTCCTCATGGCCTCCCTTAGGTCTGGGTCTCTATGCTGCGAGGTGCCGAACTGTCCCTTTAATTCCTGGGGCAGGTCGACCTCGGTAGAGGGATGTGGAGGTTGTTCCACATCCCCATCAGGGGTGACCGAGGAGAATCCTTCCAGGTTCCCTCCTCGGATGGAGCTTCAAATATATCCCTTAGCGCCTGGTTGCTCGTTCCTTCCTGCGTTGTGTATAGCCCTTCACATGTGTCTTCATCGGTGGTTTCTTGGAATATCTGTCGTAAACGTTGGGTCGCTATTTCTTCCTCTGCTGCAGAGGACGAGGACGCTGCTACGTCTCCTTGTAGGACTACTACCTCGGGCTTGGATTTTCTCTTCTTTCCTGTCCCCCTTCTTCCCGTGCATACCGTCATCTGCCGAAGCTCCTTATATAAGGGACAGTCTCCCGATCAATAATGGCACCTTCAGCTGCGGCACTTTCCCGGCCCTGACTGTACACCTTCCTTTGGAGTGAGAATAGGCAGATTCACAGTGGGGTAATAGTGGGTGTCTCCATGGATACAGGATACGGCTACTTTGTCTGGTAGCAGTGTTGCGGAGGTCACCATCCGCTCCTCTACTAACGTAACCATACTTCCAGTCGAGAATAGCTACCACATCTTGTCCTTCGACTTGCACCGAATCTCTGAGGCTGGGGCTATCTCTGCTAACCAACAGTGTTGATCCTGCCCCCTCAAAACGGGATGTGTGGGGGTAGGCAGTGATGACTCCGTGACCATGGGCTCATCCTTGCTAGGACATTGTGGGGCATAATGGTTGGGAGACTGACATTTATAACACCGACCCTGCTGTGTGGTGGCTGACTTCTCCCACCTCCGGGAGGGGCTTGGACGTTTCGGTGGCGGCGCGCCGGGGTGAGTCGTGGTACGGGATTGCAAGACTCCTTCCGTTCCTCCTTGTCACTTTTAACAACTCCCCTGTAGACCGATATGTTTCCACCGCCTGGGCTATGTGTCGGCTGACAACGGGTTGGCTTGCCCCACAACCCTTTTAAGTCACTGGGTAATTCTCTCAATATCTTGTCCACTACGAGAGTCTCTATCACATGTCCTACTCCCTTTCCAGGTTCTAGCCACTGTTTCGTCAGTCGTATTAAGGCGAAGATCTGGGCACGGACGGGTTGATCAGCTGTATAGGTCCATTGATGGAACTTTACAGCCCTATCTCTGGCAGTCAGCTGGTACCGGGACAGGATCTCGGTTTTTAGTCGCCCATAGTCCGCAGCTTCGGGAATCCAGGTCAAAATAGGCTTCCTGAGCCACCCCGGTCAAAAGAGGGGCTAATGCGCTCGCCCATTCTGTGGGCGGCCACTCTTCCAAGGTGGCCGTCCTTTCGAAGGTCATGAGGAAGGCCTCAATATCATCCTCCTTGGAGAGACGAGGTAAGATGGCGTGAGCAGCCGCTCTTGGCTTAACTCTAGGTTCTTCTAGTCGGCTCAGCTGTTGTTGCAGGAGTTCTATGGTTGTCCGCTGTGCCGTGATCAATTGTTGTAGTAGGGCGTTATCCATCGTTCTTGAATGGTTCCTCCGGGTCTACTGGAAGAATCTTGATTTACTCACTTATCCTTGTGTCACTCGTCCACCTAATGCCCGTATCCTCCACCAATGTGAGCGTACCAAGTAATTAGGCGTCACTCTAAAGCGGGAAGGTGGAATAAACGAGTCAGGAAAAAGGTTTTTCTGATTGAACACGGTTCTCTATTGAGAGTATTTTGTCAACAAAAACATTCAAACATAATCAATGAAAAATCTTCCAAGGAAAAACACACATCTTCTTCTCCAGATGAAACAAGAACACAATAGGATAATCTTTAAACTACAACAAACATAAATCACGGTTTTGTCACCGTCTTAGTGGTTCTTTCAGCACAGCTTCTCTCTCTCGGTGGCCATCTTCCAGAGATAGTTTCCCCCCTCTCTTCTGGTTCCATTCTCTCTTTTATAGGGGAAGGAGAGTATCTCATTAGTACCGTCAGCTGTGCTTAATTGACTCTGGTTACCTTGTCTCCCAGGCTCTGTTGGGCAACTATACATGAGCCCAGCCTGCCCTCTAGTGGTCCGTCCACATTTGTTACGTCTTCACAACCCTTCCCCCACCCCCCCCAAAAAGCAAGTGTTAAAATCCCAAATGATGCATGGAATGCAAACAAAGTCATGTGTTGGGCATGGTAACATTTACTTATAGAACAGAGAAACACTGTTCAGTATTCAGATTCCTTCTCACCTAAATGAGCACAGCGACTGAATCATTACATTACTCTATTTTACCAGTTGGACTAATAGGCGTGGTGGCCCTTACTGAACAGAGGCGCCCATCTAGAAAGTTCTGTGTGGATTAGTAGTTGTTTAGCTCAGTATTTGGTATTCCTTCCACTCAATTTAGCTCAATGTGCAGAAGCACTGCCACTTGATTCAGATCAACACATCTTCTAACAAGGTTTGCCTCCACACACACCGTAGGTAGCAGGGAAGAACATTTTAGAGATAAAGAGTAATAGTGTCGGTCACACCGGTCACACCGGTGGCTGATAGAAAACGCTGTCACAAGGAAATCATGGATGAATCATAACAAATAAATCAAGTATATCAAATGAAATCTCAAATAAACTCATATTTAACTTCTTACCACTCCCAGCAGTGAAGTGGTCCTCTCTATTCACCTATCAGAGAAGCCTGCTGTGTCAACCTTAAGACTACTGCTTTATTCATGGCCTTATCAATAACTAAAACGTATTCTGCACATGTCTAACCATGCCAGTGGCACACAGCAACCCAGAAGATGTTGTATAGCGGTACTCTCAGAGTGTTTACTGGGGGGAATGTTGCAAGAAAGATGTGTGCCAGCATCACATCTCCGTAGCTGATTGGTCTACCCACCCACAGTCACACACTCTCTCTCTCTCTCTCTCTCTCTCTCTCTCGCTCTCGCTCGCTCTCTCTCTTCTCTTTCTCTCTCTCTCTCTCTCTCTCTCTCTCTCTCTCTCTCTCTCTCTCGCTCTCTCTCGCTCTCTCTCTCTCTCTCTCTCTTTCTCTCTCTCTCTCTCTCTCTCTCTCTCTCTCGCTCTCTCTCGCTCTCTCTCTCTCTCTCTCTCTCTTTCTCTTTCTCTCTCTCTCTCTCTCTCTCTCTCTCTCTCTCTCTCTCTCTCTCTCTCTCTCTCTCTCTCTCTCTCTCTCTCTCTCTCGCTCTCTCTCTCTCTCTCTCTCTCTCGCTCTCTCTCTCACTCTCACTCTCTCTCTCTCACTCACTCACCAACTCACTCTCTCACTCACTCTCTCTCTGGCTGTCTTCACTCTCTCTCTCGCTCTCTCTTTCTCTCTCTCTCTTTCGCTTCCATTGTACCTTAATCAGCAGATACATCAAAAAGCAGCCAGTACATACACTGTGAATGGCTTTAAGAGCAGGGAAGAAAGACAGCTAATCTTCTGAGCACCGTTGATGTCTATGACAGCCACAGAGAGAGAATAAAGGACAGGGTATTTGCTCCAAAATGTAATATAATGTAACATATTCATACAGTTTTCCTTTCAGAGCCATATAATCATTACCATATATGTATTTTATTTGATTGGGATGATATTTTTCATTTTTCCACTGCAATAATCTGTCTCTGAATTGATCTGCCTTCTTTAATCGTAACAAAGACAAATAGATAACTCTACCTAACCCACTGCTGTGTTTTTAAATTGCCTATTTATCTCAAAGGGAGGCTGTGTGTGTATACTGTGTTTTCTCACTCACACGGAACCTATTAACCAGGAGGCAATACATTACAATATCTTATGTTACTTAATATGACTTGATGAGACAAATACTACTACTCTAATTTCACTCATTATTTCTTAATGTCTTGAACAAGTTACATTTGAAGAGTTGATAAGACATGCTTGTTACAAACATCAGTATAAAACACTAGTACAGATACAGTATAGTACAGTATAGAACCGATACAAGCATGTACAGCTGATTATTGGAATCTTAAATTCAACTGTCTCAACTGAAAAACAATCAATAAGAATAGCAGCCATAAATAAGCTGTTTGTCAATAGCCTAGAGTTGATTGAAGCACCGGTGCGTCAATCTAAGTTACATAACAAAACGATCCCCATCAAAATCTTTCAGTTTAAGATAGAGATACAGTGCCTTGCAAAAGTATTCACCCCCTTGTCATTTTTCCTATTTTGTTGCATTACAAGCTGTAATTTAAATGGATTTTTATTTGGATTTCATGTAACCGACATACACAAAATAGTCCAAATCGGTGAAGTGAAATTTAAGAAATAACTTGATTTAAAATCAAATTTAAATTGAAAAATGGTGCGTGCATATGTATTCACCCACTTTGCTATGAAACCTCTAAATAAGACCTGGTGCAACAAATTACCTTCAGAAGTCACATAATTAATGAAATAAAGTCCACCTGTGTGCAATCTAAGTGTCACATAATCTCAGCATATATACATACACCCCCAGAGTCTGCAGCACCACTAAGCAAGGGGCACCACCAAGCAAACGGCACCATGAAGACCAAGGAGGTCTCCAAACAGGTCAGGGACAAAGTTGTGGAGAAGTACAGATCAGGGTTGGGTTGTAAAAAATTATCAGAAACTTTGAACATCTCACAGAGCACCATTAAATCCATTATAAAAAAAATGAAAGAATATGGCACCAAAACAAACCTGCCAAGAGAGGGCCGCCCACCAAAACTCACGGACCAGGCAAGGAGGGCATTAATCAGAGAGGCAACAAGGAGGCCGATGATAACCCTGAAGGACCTGCAATGCTCCACAACGGGGATTGGATAATCTGTCCATAGAACCACTTTAAGCCATACACTCCACAGACCTGGGCTTTACGGAAGAGTGGCCAGAACAAAGCCATTTCTTAAACAAAAAAGTAAGCAAATGCGTTTGGTGTTCTCCAAAAGGCATGTGGGAGACTCCCCAAACATATGGAGAAGGTACTCTGCTCAGATGAGACTAAAATTGAGATTTTTGGACATCAAGGAAAACACTATGTCTGGCACAAACCCAACCCCTCTCATCAGCCTGTGAATACCATCCCCACAGTGAAGCATGGTGGTGGCAGCATCATGCTATGGGGATGATTTTCATCGTCAGGGACTGGGAAACTGGTCAGAATTGAAGGAATGATGGATGGCGCTAAACACAGGGAAATTCTTGAGGGAAACCTGTTTCAGTCTTGCAGAGATTTGAGCCTGGGACAGAGGTTCACCTTCCAGCAGGACAATGACCCTAAGCATTCTGCTAAAGCAACACTCAAGTGGTTTAAGGGGAAACATTTAAACGTCTTGTAATGGCCTAGTCAAAGCCCAGACCTCAATCCAATTGAGAATCTGTGGTATGACTTACAGATTGCTGTACACCAGCGGAACCCATCCAACTTGAAGGAGATGGAGCAGTTTTGCCTTGAAAAATGGTCAAAAATCCCAGTGGCTAGATGTGCCAAGCTTATAGAGACATACCCAAAGAGACTTGCAGCTGTAATTGCTGCAAAAGGTGGCTCTACAAAGTATTGACTTTGGGGGGGTGAATAGTTATGCAAGCTCAAGTTTTCCATTTTGTTTGTCTTATTTCTTGTTTGGTTTCACAATACAAAATATTTTGCATTTTCAGAGTGGTAGGCATTAAATGATACAAACCCCCTGAAAATCTATTTTAATTCCAGGTTGTAAAGGCAACAAAATAGGAAAAATGCAGAGAGGGTGAATACTTTCGCAAGTCACTGTATTGCGTCTCAATCCACCGCATCTGGCAGTGTAGCACTTCCGCATCTGCAGTGAAAGGTGGCAGAGTTAGAGTGGTGTTTGTCAGACCGTGTCACCGTCTCATCACGAACATCATGGTGTTCTCTGGGACTCGTCTGAAGGTAACCAGTTCCGGATTCAAAAACTAATGGAAGTATGGAGGTAGTTTTGTTCCTACCTTAAAAATAGAGGTTCAATATGTGGGGGAAAAATATATGTATATATTTCCTACGATACCTCAAAACCTTGCTTCTTATGATTAATTGTTTTACTACTGTCCTTTTTGTCATTTACTGTCATTTTTGTGACTTTTATGGGCTTTAGTAGTAAAGGCCCAAATCAATATTTTATCAAATATATATATATATTTTTTTATATACCTAAAAGGGTCCTACAATTCTAAATCAAATTGCTAAATGATCCATAGTATAACCATCTTAAAACAATTCCATATGTCAGTTTATGCATCAAGGTCAACCTCATTCCCCTACTCCTCTCTCTGCCATATGATGAACAGCCCAAGGTAGGCAACAGCACCACAGGAACCCTGCAGCAAACATAGTACAGGCTGAGACTGGTGCTGAAAAACCCTCTTCCTTACACTCACATAAAGGCTGTATTATGGAGCTCGGAAAGCTCTTTTAATAAATACTAGGCCAAGGGAGACACTGGGCGATGCGCAGAGAGAGGAGAAGGTAAAACAAGGACAACCCAGCTAGACAGTACTCTGCTCTGCTAAGGAGAAGCATGCTTCAGACTGACCAACAAGAGTCTTCCTTTTGAACGCTGTGGCGTACGAGCTGACACACACACAGCACTCTCTCTCACACACATGCATATCCACAGTCACAGCCACACTCAGCCAGAATAGAAGTTGAAATTCCACTGTGAACAGACAGTAACACTCAGCCAGAATAGAAGTTGAAATTCCACTGTGAACAGACAGTAACACTCAGCCAGAATAGAAGTTGAAATTCCACTGTGAACAGACAGTAACACTCAGCCAGAATAGAAGTTGAAATTCCACTGTGAACAGACAGTAACACTCAGCCAGAATAGAAGTTGAAATTCCACTGTGAACAGACAGTAACACTCAGCCAGAATAGAAGTTGAAATTCCACTGTGAACAGACAGTAACACTCAGCCAGAATAGAAGTTGAAATTCCACTGTGAACAGACAGTAACACTCAGCCAGAATAGAAGTTGAAATTCCACTGTGAACAGACAGTAACACTCAGCCAGAATAGAAGTTGAAATTCCACTGTGAACAGACAGTAACACTCAGCCAGAATAGAAGTTGAAATTCCACTGTGAACAGACAGTAACACTCAGCCAGAATAGAAGTTGAAATTCCACTGTGAACAGACAATAACACTCAGCCAGAATAGAAGTTCAAATTCCACTGTGAACAGACAATAACACTCAGCCAGAATAGAAGTTGAAATTCCACTGTGAACAGACAGTAACACTCTGCCAGAATAGAAGTTGAAATTCCACTGTGAACAGACAATAACACTCAGCCAGAATAGAAGTTGAAATTCCACTGTGAACAGACAGTAACACTCAGCCAGAATAGAAGTTGAAATTCCACTGTGAACAGACAGTAACACTCAGCCAGAATAGAAGTTGAAATTCCACTGTGAACAGACGGTAATAAGATAATTCTACCAATCTGGTTTATTATACTGACTTTAGAAAACCAACCAATGTGAGTTGTCAGTGATACTTTTCCTTTGCTTCGACACAAACTCATTCATTGATAGGCGACAGACTTACTCTATCAAAATTGAGATATAGTGTAGTAATTGAATCCAGAGCTACATGTGAAGGGACGTTAGTAAAAGGCAATGTGACGAGGATCTCTCTGTTCCCATCACAATCTCAATGAAAGTGTAGGTCTGCTGTGGTTAGTTACCACTGAGTGTATGTCAACTGGTTTACGTTTGGCATGAAGTAGTAGGGACTCACCGAACACAGTCCTGGCTGGGACGGACTCTCTGTTGAGCCAGAAGGACACCTGGGACAGGATCACCGTCATGATGCAGGGCAGGTACGTCTGGATGACAAAATAACCAATCTTCCTCTTCAGGTGGAAGTGTGTCGTCATGACAACATACTCTCCTGTTTTTCAGGAAGGTGGGACAGAGGGAAACAGAGAGTTGAAAAGCATGAGAAGGGTCTGTGTCATCTGAGTTGGAGAGCCACTTCATAGAGCTCTAGTGCTCCTGTGAATCCTAAATATTTGATCTGATATACTCCAAAAATGTGTGAGTGCAGTTCTTCTCTGCGTCAACGTACACCCCTTCCAAAACAGAAATAAAAGCCAATTAGAAAGAAAAGATATGGAAACTAATACATCCAATCAGTCTATGTAGTGTGCTGGTTTTGTGCACTCCATAATCTTCAGCTGTCGTGTAAGACCATTAAACCATACCGAACAGGAAGTCTGTCTATGTGTGCTTTGTAGAGGTTGGTCATGTTATGGACATGGAGTAGTTTTATTGCCAGACATTTATTACTATTGTTTAGGCCTCATTTATCAACTAATTCAATAATGTGGCATGGAGTTAGTTGATAATAACCCAATTCATCAATGCATTTAGAGCAATACCATATTGAATGCTCTGCGACAGCACTGGGAATGACTTATGTCAGAGTTACCCAACTGGCGGCCACGGGTGGATTTATTTGAAATATGTTGCCAAGTATTCCCACACAGAGAGAAACGTGATTGTATACAAATGTTTGCAAGGTTTGAAATGATTATGTTTTAGTCAAATATTAGATTTGTTTGGGCTTCTTGCAGTCAACTTGCATACAAATGATTTGAAATCATGTTTCTGGCCCCCGACCATCGGCTGAAGAAAACATTGACCAGCACTTACAGTTGAGTTGATGATCCCTGACCTAGGTAGTAATACATTGGCTCTTTATGTTTGACAGAGATTTAAACAAAGGAATCATTCAATGGTCATGCAACATTAATTACATTGGTTTTGGTAAATCAATGGTTCCTCAGAATTAGCATATATAATTGAATGAGATAGGTATTGACACTATCAAACACAGACCAATACAGAAACACTCAAATCTACCTTTCGGCCTGCAGTTAAATGCATTGTAAAGGAGTCACCGATTTTACTTTGTCACAACCTTTGCCAGTATCAATGTACCAAAAAGAAGGTAAAGGATGTGATGCCCACAAGGGAAATGACAAATCTGGGACATGTTCTCAGAGTAAACCTACAAACACAGAGCAGTGGAAGTGAGAGAACAGAGAGGGAAGTTTAGTGTAGGTACCCACCACATGACCAAAGGTATGTGGACACCTGCTTGTCGAACATCTCATTCCAAAATCATGGGTATTAATATGGAGTTGGTCGCTCATTCGCTGCTATAACAGCCACCACTCTTCTGGGAAGGCTTTGGGGCGGCAGGGTAGCCTTGTGGTTAGAGCGTTGGACTAGTAACCGAAAGGTTGCAAGTTCGAATCCCCGATTGTTCTGCCCCTGAACAGGCAGTTAACCCATTGTTCCTAGGCCGTCATTGAAAATAAGAATTTGTTCTTAACTGACTAGCCTAGTAAAATAAAGGTTAAAAAAAAGGCTTTCAACTAGATGTTGGAGCATTGATGCAAGGACTTGCTTCCGTTCAGCCATAAGAGCATTAGTGATGTCCGGCACTGATGTTGGGCTATTAGGCCTGGCTCACAGTCAGTGTTCCAATTCATCCCAAACGTGTTCCATGGGGTTGACATCAGAGCTCTGAGCAGGCCAGTCAAGTTCTTCCACAACGATCTCATCAAACCCTTTCTGTATGGACCTTGCTTTGTCTCTCTCTGCCTCTGTCCATCTCTCTCTGTCCCACTTGCTTCCATCTCCCTCCCTCCCTCCAATGTCTGCGAGCTTTACACCACTCCAGCCGACACTTAGCATCGCGCATGGTGATCTTAGGCTTGTGTGGGGCTACTCGGACATGGAAATCCATATTATGAAGCTCCCGACGAACAGTTCTTGTGCTGACGTTGCTTCCAAAGGCAGTTCGGAACTCGGTAGTGAGTGTTGCAACCGAGGACAGACTATGTTTACACACTACATGCTTCAGCACTCGGCAGTCCCGCTCTGTGAGCTTGTGTGGCCTACCACTTCACGGCTGAGCCGTTGTTGCTCCTAGATATTTCCACCTCATAAAAACAGCACTTACAGTTGACTGGGGCAGCTCTAGCAGGGCAGTAATTTAACGAACTGACTTGTTGAAAAGGTGACATCCGATGACGGAGCAACATTGAAAGTCACTGAGCTCTTCATTAAGGCCACTCTACTGCCAATGTTTGTCTATGGAGATTGCATGGTGGTGTGCTCGATTTTATACACCTGTCAAAAATGGGTGTGGTTGAAATAGACGAATCCACAAAATTGAAGGGTTGTCCACATACTTTTGTAAATATAGTGTACTTTACAAGGGAAACAGACCTGTGCTGGACTGGACAACCCCAGAATCCACGCTTTGTCCCATCAGATCATACTGGTTGAGCCGAGAGCCATCTTCAGCCACCACAACAGACTGGGCTGCCCCTCTCGTCCACACGTACACAACCTCAGCCCTGGTGTAAGCATCTGTCAGGAAGAAGAGAGAGCAGTGGTGTGTATTCATGGATGCCAAGGAGAGGCAGGCTTCCCCCCCAAAATGACCAAGAAATAAACATAAAATAATTAATATTTTGTTTGTGTTTAATAATTTTCCTTCAATTCGCAAGTGGCTGAATGTATCTCACCGGAGAAAAGCATCTGAGTGAGTGAAACAGCGCCCCTCGGTCTCTGTATGTGTAGGCCATCTATTTGATGCTGTCTGAGTATGACATTGTTGCCGCCCGTAGCATTGAATGCAAAATACAAAATAATAGCCAATCAGCGTTGCGCTTAACTGTGGGACAGTTGGGATTTGGGATCACTCCAATCACATGACATCGAGAGCAATACGTCATTGACAGAAACATCTCGTTGTGTTGTTGTCCTCCGGTGGCTAGCAGGTTAAAATGGTCCCTTTCCTAAATTAGCCGTGTATGGAGATGGGGATTTGGACTTGTGGTTTTACTTCATTCTCCGTACTGGCCAATGATTATAACGACCATTCTGATCCAACCATTCATTCATATATTGTGCCTCTGGCCTGAGAGGATGGAAGTTCAAAATGTAGCTAGATGTAAAAGGCTAATGTTAACTAGCTAACGTTGCCCATATAAGGAAGTTAGGCTAGCGAACAAGCATTTTAACCAAGTAGCCTAGGACAACAAAAACTAAAAATGTGCCAAATATGACAGTCATAGACCGTAGGGGGAGTCAACATGGTTTTTCTACTTGCACGCACACACACACACACACACACACACACACACACACACACACACACACACACACACACACACACACACACACACACACACATACACCGTTGATTATAGACAAAATAGTTTTTGGTGCCTTTTAGTTGTCACTGTATTAGACTAATCAGAGGTGATTCAATGATGACGTTGAAATGGTGCTGGATTAGTTGAGGTAGATCCTGTTTCCTTTGCGACTTGCAGTAAAACTCTGTGGTTCTAAATCAATAGTTGTTTAGTAGTCAGAAAATGTGGGGTACATTAACTTGCCATGCTGTAGTTCATGTAACTGTAACATGCAATATGCTTTGTGGACTTCACCAGACAGAGGTTGCTCTCCGGTTTAGTGATGAAACAAAGGTGTGGTTGAATTTATTCTGCCACTGTGTTCTTACTGTCTCTGCCTTAGGCCTATCTATATATCACAGTGGCAAGGCATATGAACTAACAGGTTGTAGAGAAAACAACACAATTATCACAACACATAGGTTGTAAAATGGCTTTTGTTCTGTGTTCCCCAGTGATTATACCCACGCACCGCTACTGAGAGAGAGGGAAAGAGAAACAAACAACATCTCAATCTGACTGACCTTTAAACAACCAAGTCAGATTTCTTCCCACCTGGTGACCCAGCCAACACGTAAAGTGTTGCTTCAGCACTGTTGAGGATTTGTACTGCAGAGGAGCCTCATCAATGAAATATTCAGCAAGCCCGTTTAAAGTTGAGAGTTGGTCTTTATTCAAGGTGTGTTATTCTGAACAAACTGACTCATTATCGTTGGGCTCCTCCTCTCGCTCTCTCTCTCTCTCTCTCTCTCTCTCTCTCTCTCTCTATTCAAAGGGGCTTTATTTGCATGAGAAACATCTGTTTACATTACCAAAGGTAGTGAAATAAACAATAAACAAAAGTGAGGAGACATAAAACATCAACAAAAAACTATTTCTCTCTCTCGACTTCTCGAGGATAATTTGGGGTCAGAAGACCTGGCAGCAATGACCAGCTGGCACAATGGAACTGGAAGTATGACAGGGAGTACTGCCTCCGATAAACAGAGGTCTACAGTATGCTGGTGGGTCTTGGTGGGGCCTGGCGGGCCTGGGAGGCCAGGTCCTGCCTGAAAATAGCTGTTACGCCACTGTCAACTCCTATCAGGTACGAGTACTGGGCTTCCTGTTGGAAGGGAAAGACAAAGAGAGCGGGGGGAAAACAGCGAATCACTCACAGCTGCCGAACTTCAGTGGGCAAGCATGGGCATCCATGGGGAAGTCCTCCAGGTGCATGGGACACTCTGCCCTTACGGTCAGTCTGGAGGGAGGAGGAGGGAGGGAGGGAGGGAGAGAAAGAGAAAGAGAAAGAGAAAGAGAAAGAGAAAGAGAGCAAGAGAGACACACAGAGAGAGAAAGATAGACAGACAGAGACAGAGATGAGAGACAGAGAAAGAGGAATAGAAAGCAAAAAAAGAGAAAGAGAGAGAGCGAGAGAGACACACAGAGAGAGAAAGATAGACAGAGAGAGAGAGAGAGACAGACAGAGACAGAGATGAGAGACAGAGAAAGAGAAAGCGAAAAAGAGAAAGAGAGAGCGAGAGCGAGAGAGACACACAGAGAGAGAAAGATAGACAGAGAGAGAGAGAGACAGACAGAGACAGAGATGAGAGACAGAGAAAGAGAAAGCGAAAAAGAGAGCGAGAGCGAGAGAGACACAGAGAGAGAAAGATAGACAGAGAGAGAGACAGAGAGAGAGAGACAGACAGAGAGAGAAAGATAGACAGAGAGAGAGACAGAGAGAGAGAGAGACAGACAGAGAGAGAAAGATAGACAGAGAGAGAGACAGAGAGAGAGAGAGACAGACAGAGACAGAGACAGAGATGAGAGAGAGAGAGACAGACAGAGAGAGAAAGATAGACAGAGAGAGAGACAGAGAGAGAGAGAGACAGACAGAGACAGAGACAGAGATGAGAGAGAGAGAGACAGACAGAGAGAGAAAGATAGACAGAGAGAGAGACAGAGAGAGAGAGAGATAGACAGAGAGAGAGACAGAGAGCGAGAGAGACACACAGAGAGAGAAAGATAGACAGAGAGAGAGACAGAGAGAGAGAGAGACACACAGAGAGAGAAAGATAGACAGAGAGAGAGACAGAGAGAGAGAGAGAGACAGACAGAGACAGAGACAGAGATGAGAGCGAGATAAGATACAACAAAAGCCTTTTGCAAATCTAATTGAAGGAATGGAGGGACACTGCTGCAAAGCTCTGAGCAGCAGCCTTTTCCTGACAGCACAGTGAAAAGGGGAATGTCAAACGAACCATGACATGTCACCCATTCGTCATCTCTACGACATAAATATTAACTCACACTGTGTCCTTATCTGCTAATAAATATGTTAAAGAATGTTTTATGGCCACCCTCTGTGACCCACACGTTAGCTCCATTCTGTGGGCCATGGAAATTCACATCTGGGACCATTATTTATGATGATTCAGCTGAAATGAAAACTCCCAGCGAGCCTGGACTCTACCACTCTAGTCTACACTACTCGCTCCACTATGGTTCTTGGTGCTCGCCACTGCCACTCCCTTTTAAGGATAAATCATTTGCTGGATACCAACAGTATTTTCTAGAGCATAAGTTACCAAAACATTATAATGTACTGGAATCACGATCATCGTGAGACTGATAGATGTACGCTTATTATCTGTAGAGAAAACCACGTTCTGCTTCCCAGTGAGGATTTCCACGTTCAGTGTTAAAAATACCTCTTCCTAAATCGAATATGAAGAAAGCAGACTATATCCCAGTTGGGAAAATGGTTTCTCTCACCTCATAGTATAGAGCAGAGTTCCCTCCTCTGTGATTCGTAGGAGTTTGTTGGGCATAGTCATGTTGTGTGCCACAGACTTCTTGCCATTGTGAAAGAATGTGTCAGGGGTCCAGATTTTACTGGCCATCAGGTTGTTCAAACGGAGAACCGCCATTGGCCCTTTAAATTTTAGCCGCTCGTCCTTCCAGCTTTGACGGAAGAACACATCAATGGTGTATTCCTGTAAGAGAGAATGCAAGATCAGCACCTGGAAGAGGTAGGTTGTCCTGCCCTAATCGTCCTATATCTGCCAGACATGTTACAGACCACATGCTGCTGAGTAATGCACACGCCCACTTTTCACCACTTTGTTTCTCTCTCACGTCACTCAGGCTTCCATGTAGCAGCATTGGTCTATTTGTCCTGCTGGTGACTGTCTTGTCTTGTCAAGGAAGAGGCTTCAACAAAGGTAGGTCTATCTAACTGGTGGAGTGGCTTCCGTCTCTGTCTTCCAGCTTGTCCTCATGAATGTGTCCTCCATAAACATGAGGAAGAAGCACAGTGCTCTAGATTTTAGCGCACCAAAAAATACAAACACTGGCATGATATATCACTCTAACATGCACTAATAACTATGGCTAAGAATGTCATTGTTTCAGAATGCCTGACACAGTTAGCTAGCCAGTGAAATTAAAAGGTGCTTCTCAGTTTTCTCCCGACCGTGAGTTAATTAGTTTGAACGGTAACAGAGCAGTGAGTTAATTAGTGTGAACGGTAACAGATCAATGAGGTAATTACTTTGAACGGTAACAGATCCGTGAGGTAATTAGTGTGAATGGTAACAGATCTGTGAGGTAATTAGTGTGTACGGTAACAGAGCTGCAAGGTAATGGAAGTGGATTGGGAAAGGGAAGTGGTAGCTTCTGTAGCTGTTTCTTCTGACCAGACCATTCCGTTACTTACTCTAAGGTAGCGCAGGCCCATATGTTAGAGCATGAACAGTAATTAACTCATATTACATCAAATATAAATGGTTCAACTGCATAAATATTGAACCTTCATTGAGACCAGAGGCAGAGAGAGAGAGAGTGAGAGATTCACACAGAGAGGGAAAGAGAGAGAGACAGAGAGAGAGAGCGAGAGAGACAGAGACAGAGAGAAACATACAGAGAGAGACATAGAGTGAGAGAGAGACAGAGAGACAGAGAGAGAGAGAGAGAGAGAGAGAGAGAGAGAGAGAGAGAGAGAGAGAGAGAGAGAGAGAGAGAGAGAGAGAGAGACAGAGAGAGAGAGAGATCCGGAGAGAGAGAGAGAGAGAGATACAGAGAGAGAGAGAGAGAGAGAGAGAGAGAGAGGTGAGGCAGAGAGAGAGACAGAGAGAGATACAGAAAGAGATACAAAGAGAGATACAGAGAGAGAGAGAGAGAGAGATACAGAGAGAGAGATACAGAGAGAGAGATACAGAGAGAGAGATACAGAGAGAGAGGGAGATACAGAGAGATCCAGAGAGAGATACAGAGAGAGAGATACAGAGAGAGAGATACAGAGAGATACAGAGAGAGAGATACAGAGGAGAGAGATACAGAGAGAGAGATACAGAGAGAAAGAGAGATACAAAGAGAAAGAGATACAGAGAGAGATACAGAGAGAGAGAGATACAGAGAGAAAGAGAGATACAGAGAGAGAGAGATACAGAGAGAGAGATACAGAGAGACAGAGAGAAACATACAGAGAGAGACATAGAGTGAGAGAGAGACAGAGAGACAGAGAGAGAGAGAGAGATCCGGAGAGAGAGAGAGAGAGATCCGGAGAGAGAGAGAGAGAGAGAGAGAGAGAGAGAGAGAGAGAGAGAGAGAGAGAGAGAGAGAGATCCGAGAGAGAGAGAGAGAGAGATAGAGAGAGAGAGAGAGAGAGAGAGAGAGTGAGGCAGAGAGAGAGAGACAGAGAGAGATACAGAAAGAGATACAAAGAGAGATACAGAGAGAGAGAGAGAGAGAGATACAGAGAGAGAGATACAGAGAGAGAGAGATACAGAGAGAGAGAGATACAGAGAGAGAGGGAGATACAGAGAGATCCAGAGAGAGATACAGAGAGAGAGATACAGAGAGAGAGATACAGAGAGATACAGAGAGAGAGATACAGAGGGAGAGAGATACAGAGAGAGAGATACAGAGAGAAAGAGAGATACAAAGAGAAAGAGAGATACAGAGAGAGAGATACAGAGAGAGAGAGATACAGAGAGAAAGAGAGATACAGAGAGAGAGAGATACAGAGAGAGAGAGATACAGAGAGAGAGAGAGATACAGAGAGAGATATACAGAGAGAGAGAGAGAGAGATACAGAGAGAGAGAGATACAGAGAGATACAGAGAGAGAGATACAGAGAGAGAGATACAGAGAGAGAGATACAGAGAGAGAGAGATACAGAGAGAGAGATACAGAGAGAGAGAGATACACACAGAGAGATACAGAGAGAGAGAGATACAGAGAGAGAGAGATACAGAGAGATACAGATACAGAGAGAGAGAGATACAGAGAGAGAGATACAGAGAGAGAGAGATACAGAGAGAGAGTGATACACAGAGAGAGATATACAGAGAGATACAGATAGAGAGAGATACAGAGAGAGAGAGATACAGAGAGAGAGATACAGAGAGAGAGAGATACAGAGAGATACAGATACAGAGAGAGAGAGATACAGAGAGAGAGATACAGAGAGAGAGAGATACAGAGAGAGAGTGATACACAGAGAGAGATATACAGAGAGATACAGATACAGAGAGATACAGAGAGAGAGAGATACAGAGAGATCCACAGTGGTTAAAGAAGACGTCTCAACCAAGAAATCACGAACAAATCAATCTCACATTAGCCATTGCCATTCAACAAAGAGGACCTATTGAATATTCTACATTATTTTTCACATGGTAGGTACGCTCACTTATGCTAAATGAAATTACTTTTGTCTAATTTGAGGAAGACTAGCCTAATCATTCCTCTGTCAATTGATATCTCAGTGTGATTATGATATCCATCCAATCACATTATCCAGTCATGATAGACATAGGAAGGGTAATGTCTCTAGCCATGACAACAGCATCTGCTCTCTGTGTTGGCATCCCAAATGGAACCCTATTTCCTATATAGTGCACTTCTTTTGACCAGCACCAAGAGGGTGCCATTAAAATTAGTCAAAAGTAGTGCACTAAGTAGGGAATAGGGTTCCATTTGGAACACGGACTGGGGCTTTGCAATCTAGTCCCAAGCACCTGCTAATACACTGTACATCATGGCCACTTCTAAAGACCAAGGCTACACAAGATCCAGAGTTGTTATACCCACATCAATACCAAGCCTCTCCGCTTGGGTCATGCCATGCAATACAAACTGACATACACGTGTACTTTCATTTAAGACTACAAGCGGCATTTATCTAGGAAATGACTGAGCCAATTGGTCTAATAACATTTCCTTGCTTGTGACATTTCATTTATGTCCAAAAACTAATGTGGGGCTGATCAAATCAATAAACACTTTACCTTTGAAACCACATGAAAATAGGTTAAGGGGAGAACAAGGACACAGAACTGGTGACATTTCAGAGAGGGGAATAACAGAGAGGAAAGACAGGCATACCATGTCATGGTCCGAGACGGGCCCAATACTCGTCACGAAAATGTCAGTCTTGACTTCAGTTACACGCTCTGTTGAACCAAGAAATTAGGAGAGTGAGTGGCGATCAGGGCTCCTCGTTAGCTCTAACTGGCTCGTAATCCTGGGGAGCATTTCTAGCCCATTGATCGTTTCATTCCCCAATTCTCACAGAGCCCCCTTCCAAAATGACACCTTACAATCCCGATTTTCACGTCAATAACCATTTCTGCAGTTCTCCGTTTCAGTGGCAGGACCTTTACCCGGGGACTGACTCAATCTTTCCATGAATTTTCAAATCTCTTGGCTGAGATCAAATTCCACCTGGTCTTTATGTGGCTGATGTATTTACAGTAACTTTGTCTGCTGTATAGAGTTATGTTTCTTCAAGTGAATAATGGAAAGATGATTTACATCAGGAATGGTGTCAATCATAATGTTTCATTTCTCTCCATTTGCCACTGAAAATATACTAATCCCCTGCCTGTTTGACCTTCCACTCCTCTTCACGTTCCAGTAGGCCTACATATCTCTCCAAAACTCTGTACAGCTGAGTCGGATATAAATCAGTATACGCAATAACTGTGTGGCACACAGTGCACTTCCATGAAAAGTGACAAAACTACCCAAGGTTCTCCATGAGAGTATCCTACACCATACACTATTCCTCAAAAGAACGAGGGGAGTTATTTACCGGGGAGCTGTCATTTAAGTTTGCTTTAGTTTTCAAAAGATACTAGTTCTTGATATCATGCTTCTAAGGAAACAAGCTAACAGTAAATCACCCTCCTGTAGATTCCTCTGATACGAGTGCAAAGGCAGAGAAAACAAGATATGAGCATGCTTGTGACGATACGCAAACACATTGCAGATTTATTTTTCATGAAGTAGGACAAAGGACTCCAGTCTGTAGTCAATACGCACGACTGTAAGTCACTTTGGATAAAACTGTCAGCTAAATGGTATATATATTATATTATATAAGATTATAGTATATTATATTATATTACTTTAAATCCTGTTTTGATGTGCTCTTGACTGCTATCCTCCAAGTAATGGTTTTGGCCAACCATCAATATTAAACCAACAGAATGCTGCAACCTGGTGCCAACAATTCCAAATAACACAACAAATGATTCAGGAAATGACTAGCTGGAAAATACTTGACAGCATCATGCAATAAACATGTTATTGACTAAATCAAAGACACTCATCACCACCCATCTATCTCCCATCACCTCTATTTCCCTAAACTTCAGAATGATATGAGTTGGTGAGAAACCATTGTACAGTACTGTACCTCCCAACCCTGGTCTGAGACGATTGTCGTAGCCATCTAGAAGACTGTCTAGGATCCGGGTGAACACTGTTGTGTTGTCTTTCTGCTCGTCCGTCTGGCCATTCTGTCCAGAGCTGACGAAAAGGAAGAGCAATTTTGGAAAGTGAATTCGGTGAATCGATGCAGGAGTGTTGGAGAAACATCCCACCTGAGCAACTTCTCTTGATCCTTTAAAATCTACTTCCTCTGATGATACACAATTGTAATAAAGCCATATGAATGTGAGAAATAGGTTTATTTTATCCACAGGGCATGAAATTGTACACACACACAGGACTCGTAATTAATTATTTATACCTTAATGTGGTCTCTTAACAGCAAAGGACTCATTGAGTGTGCTCTTTGAGCAACATGAAACAAAATAGTTAATTCATACTCAGAACCCCCACAATCAGTTAATTCATACTCAGAACCCCCACAATCAGTTAATTCATACTCAGAACCCTCACAATCAGTTAATTCATACTCAGAACCCCCACAATCAGTTAATTCATACTCAGAACCCCCACAATCAGTTAATTCATACTCAGAACCCTCACAATCAGTTCATTCATACTCAGAACCCTCACAATCAGTTCATTCATACTCAGAACCCTCACAATCAGTTAATTCATACTCAGAACCCTCACAATCAGTTCATTCATACTCAGAACCCCCACAATCAGTTAATTCATACTCAGAACCCCCACAATCAGTTCATTCATACTCAGAACACCACAATCAGTTCATTCATACTCAGAACCCCCACAATCAGTTCATTCATACTCAGAACCCCCACAATCAGTTCATTCATACTCAGAACACCACAATCAGTTCATTCATACTCAGAACCCCCACAATCAGTTCATTCATACTCAGAACACCACAATCAGTTCATTCATACTCAGAACCCCCACAATCAGTTCATTCATACTCAGAACACCACAATCAGTAATTGTGTGAGTGGAGTAAACATAGCCACTCATTAATATCTCAACACAATAATCAACAACAATATAGATTTCATTATGTTGCAAAATATGTATTTTAACAAGTGGAAGTATAGATGGAGAGGGAGATGGTCAGCTTGGGAAGGAGGGGGGGTTATTTTCTCTCTTTCAAAAATAATCACAGGAAAGCCTTTCTCATAGATAATCACAGGACAACTTTTCTCATAAATAATATTTTGCCTCTGAGCAATCACCTTCTCTTTTTACACCCAATCGCGGACCACACTGGTTTGATTGCATGCTAAATAAACAGTCCCCAGTGTTTGGAAACAATCTCTGCTCAGAACGTAGCTTCAAGGAGAAGGGGAGGTCATCAAGATAAGTTAGCATGGACTTGCAAAGGGAAGGGAATGGAATAGAAGGGGAGGGGAGGGGAGGGGAGGGAAGGGAAGGGAAGGGAAGGGAAGGGGAAGGGAAGGGAAGGGAAGGGAAGGGAAGGGAAGGAAGGGAAGGGAAGGGAAGGGAAGGGAAGGGAAGGGAAGGGAAGGGAAGGGAAGGGAAGGGAAGGGAAGGGAAGGGAAGGGGGAATCTGAAATGGCAAGTAGCAGGAGGAGAGAACAAAACAGCTGAGAAGACATGCATGCAGGCGGCCGCAAATGAGAGAGAGAGAGATAGAGAGTGAGAGAGAAGGTGGGGGCGGGGGGTCAGATCACACGGCTTTAAATGTGAGCAGGTAAACGATTCTTCTAAATAAGGACATGCTACTCACATCACTGCAGGAATTATATAGTTAATATGCCATCAAACACACCTTTCATTCCCACATAGGCTATTTGTTAAAAATGCAGCTTCCTGACAAAAATACTATTAGGAAATATAAATAAGACAAATAATGAGACAAGCAATTGGAACAAGCGTCTGATATCAAACAATTCCACAGTTATGAATCTCTATTTTGTGTGAAACTTTAAGAAATGGCCAAATCTTCCATGCCATAGCTCAAGAGCCTAGGCCACCAAAACAAATATCTAATGACCTGCCTGCAGGGTCATGTGAGGTTGAAAAACTCTCATCTGAATAACACACACACATACACACACATGTATGTTCTGCTTGCTTGGCTTGCTGATACAATGAGTGAAAACAACATGCCGAAGCTTTTCCATTTTCCCCAGATACAGTAGATTAGTTCATTATATCCTCCTCACAAAAAACACAACAGGAAACGTGCAAGGATGCCTCTTTTTTAAATTTCACCTTTATTTATCAATTAAAAACAAATGATTTTTTACAATGACGGCTTGGCCAGTGACGACTGGGAATTGCGGTGCAATTATTATTATTATTTTAAAACATTGAAATCACAGGACAGTACAGACATCATAACGCAGAAGGACAGGGACATTATGACAAACACAAACGCCAATACAGAACACTTACAGCAGCAGGAGAGCTGATATCACAACACAGCAGAACAGAAACACATGGCAACGACATAACATTTAGTAAAAACAGTAAGCGAAGCCGAGAGGTAAACGAACAAACAGAGCACACGCAGTACATCATGCTATGCTCACTCCGTCACACTAACACAGACTTACACTTACATACACGCCTTGGAGTTCTTTCAAGTGAGGAATAATTCAAATGCGCTTGACATAGAATATATTTGGGAATGGGAGGTGGGGACAGAGGATGGGAGAGGCAGAAGGAGAGAGAGAAAGGGGGGGTACAGATAAGCAGAGAGCAATGGACTGGATGTTTAGGAGCTGCTGGGGTCACTTCCTCATAAAACATCATACACCCCCCCCCCATCTACAGGTCCTCTGAACAGCAACAGTACTGCCGACTGCTGCATGCCTTTTATTTTATTGAACCTTTATTTAAGTAGGAAAGTTAAATAAATGCTGCTGCCTCCAGCCTGCCTCCCTGCCTTGCTTCCTGCCTCGCTCCCTGCCTCACTCGCTCCCTCCCTGCCTCGCTCCCTCCCTCCCTGCCTCCCCCTCCCTGCCTCCCTCCCTGCCTGCCTCTCTCCCTCCCTCCTTCCCTGCCTACCTCCCTCGCCTCCCTGCCTACCTCCCTGCCCCCTCCCTACCTCTCTGCCTCCCTGCCTCTCTCCTTCCCTGCCTACCTCCCTCGCCTCCCTGCCTACCTCCCTGCCCCCATCTACCTCCCTACCTCTCTACCTCCTTACCTCTCTGCCTCCCTCCCTCCCTGCCTCCCTCCTTCCCTGCCTACCTCCCTTGCCTCGCTGCCTACCTCCCTGCCCCCCTCCCTACCTCTCTGCCTCCATCCCTACCTCTCTGCCTCCATCCTTACCTCTCTGCCTCCCTCCCTCCCTGCCTCCCCTGCCTACCTCCCTCGCCTCCCTCCCTACCTCCCTCCCTACCTCTCTGCCTCCCTCCCTCCCCTGCCTACCTCCCTCGCCTCCCTCCCTACCTCTCTGCCTCTCTCCCTCCCTGCCTATTCTGTTAAAATATCACAACACCAATATAAACATGTGCTAATGATAATTGCATTTGTTCAAAAACCCTCCATGGTTTGTTTTTGAGTTCTAGAGGTCAATACAGTCAATCACAACGCAGTAATTACATTGCAGTTTATGGTGACAGTTGTAAGGTGGAGTAATCAGGGAAGGTGTTTATTGGTTAAATGGGCCATCCTTGAAGCAGTGCGGTTAAGATACATTAAACTGTCTGTTGATTAATAGGGAAAATGTCACAGCTCACAGAAAATAAATCCTTAAATGGCCATTTCATTAGACTGATTAGATGTGGATGCAGCTCAGACAGTTCTACTGAATTATTTAGGCTAGCAGAATAGAAAGAGAAAAAACTTCATTCATTTAATAGTCAAGCATCTTCATGTGATTCCACATGTGCACACAAAGTTAACTAGGTATATGCGTCTTTATTTGCAAATAGTGAATCCTTGATATTTGCATATTTTTAGTTCAATGTCAAACTTCTCAATGTTAATCCTAAAGACTGGATTAGCATTGAGGTGTAAATGCAAATGTCTGTCATTTCCAATGGTGGGATTAGTAGTGTGGTAATCACAAGTCAAAACCTATCATCTCTCATCCCATCTCACTGTGGTACTGAGTGGGTGGTCTGAGCACAGACACCATCTGTATTCCCAAGTCTGACTTTTTATGTTGGAATTCCCTCTACTTCAACTATGTCACTTGAAACACATACATCCTTTGAATAAACGACAGACTGTCTGAGACATGCACTTCTCTACTCTGGTTGAACATTTACTGTTATCCTATTTGGTTGCTTAGCATATCGAAACTGTAACACAGTATTTGCTATTTTGGGCAAATCCGCCCCAGCTCCTCTTATTATCGCAATTACAGTGTGGAGTCTTGAAGTGACGCCCTAATTACTGCCATCACAGAGTCATGCACAACATAAAATATGATCAGTTGGCAAAACATGATCATTACAATCATACCTTATTCTCCAGGATAATCAGGTGTTTGCTCTCAGACTGCCAGTGAGGGATGGATTCCAACATGACATGATTGCAGATCACAAAATATATTCTAATTCCACACTGTTGGGGACTTAAGAGACGAGCGAGCATATTGTCTCCGCAACTAGACCCTAGAACAGAACACAATGATTCTCTTTTCTGGGCCAAATCTAGCTTGACAGTGAACATTTTGTTTGTGTGGTCGAAGCCCACCTTACCTTTTCCCACAAAGCACGTTGGCCACCAGCAAACAGGCCCACACACATAGCAGTATGGCCGTTCCTGTCCGTCCACCCATGGTTGGAGAGTGGTTTGTCACTGAAGAAGGAAGACAACAACTACACATCAGAAAATAAAACAAAAAATAAAATACCACATCAGAAAATAAGCAGTGCCATTGACAAGACTGGCTCAAAAGAGAATCAAACAAGACACAAATCAAGAGGTGAGTTATTGTGAAACCAAGAAGATCAAGGAACATAAGAGGCAGGCACCGTTCTAAGACCAGCCTTTCCCAAGAACTATGTTGTATCTTTCAGTTCATATTAGTATCCAGCTTTTGTACACACAAAAAAACGACTTACATTAAGATATGGTGATGGGTCGAACCTCAAAACACTAAATATTTCACAAAAACAGCCTATATAGGCTATCTTGAACCGTACTTTAACGGAACTGCATCCGTAAGCTCATATGTCACAAATCAAACCAAGCGTTCTCGTCACAAGTCAGATGTCAGTTGACACATAAACACACAGCCGTTAAAGACATCAGATATAATTTAGTGTTTTCAGTTTACTATATATTACACTTAATATAATTACCTGAAAAGAAAGATAGCGAGAGCTCGTCTGAATGAATGTGATACACTGGCTGCGATGTATTGGTTTCTTAAAAAAAAAAGCTACATTCCATGAAGAATCGATTTCGGATGATCCGTCGACATACATTACATTACGCATGCATATTACATAAAGAATCAAACACGTTACCGGTTACATAGTCTTGTATGTCATTTGTTTTCATAGCACTTGTATAGCCTACTTAGTTTATTCATAGCCTGCAATTAAAAGGCGGCTGAAACCGCATATTAAACCAAATCCTCTTAGATTCACGCATTTTCACCTTCGTCCGAAATCATAATGTCAACCCACTTTCAGAGGATGTAAGTGGTAGGATAATGTTATTGCGTTATGAAAATACAATTGTTGGCCAGATGCCCGTTTAACTGAACCATATATATATATATACATACATAAAACGATGTTTCCGACGGCAGCAGCAATTAATTACCCACGCAAAGGTATTGTAATCAATAGCTCCACCTTTATCAAACAAACGACTACAATAACCTGTAAATTAAAGATACATACTGTAGAAGATACGGCGCCTAATTTCTCCAAACTGCACTGGAATATACCGCAAACGAAGCATATTAAACGATGTGCAATATTCTGTTCAAATGTCGTTAGTTGACAAGGATTTGATAAACCAGGGATAATGCAGCTTAATGGGAAGAAAAACATCATATACACCACACTTTCTGTATTATTCCGTGAAATGTGTCCCCAGTATAAACATCTTGAGTTCAGGGAGATATTGGCATTTCTCAATGCTCACCTTAAACATTCGTGTGTGGCGAGTAATTAAGCAACTGAATAATGCTGCATTCGGAGCGCTGTCCAGGGATGAAACAACTTGGACAAAACCATGTCATACCACAGCAGATGCCAGTAAATCGTCTTCATTTTCAATAGCTAACTCCACATCATCCACTCCCCGACAGTTGCAACTCATATGCCATCTATTTGAACTGGATTCTGCCTCTGTTAGGCTGAACACAACTCACTGCCGTTCGAACTGCAAGTCAAATTCCCCGACTCCCTTCTGCATCGAAAAAGACAAGTCAAAGGAAAATTCACTTACAGCGATATGCCAGAGATGTTCGAGGCTGTCGTATTTTCAAACTTTTATTGATATATTTTCTACACGGATTCGATGAGAACAATCCTCCAAGATCTGAGATCTGACCAAATTTAGCTTGAGTCTCGAGAAGCGGCAGCTGACGATGCTGAGTATGCGCAGGATTCGCGCACTGTTCAATGGTGTGGTTGAGTGAAACTCTTCTCAGTCCCCAACAAATTGGCAATCTAACTACAAAATCTACTCTAAATACCGAGACTGCAGCCAAATAAAGCTTTACTTTACCAGGACAATGGTAACATATCACTGGGTAAACCGGATATGAAATAGGCTGTGACTTCAAGCCAGGGCGATTTTATTTTAGAATGGAAGGTGGTACCAACGTCTCATCTAAAGACCAATCCGCCCATTGTTTATATTCAGCATAATGTAACTTCCACTGCTCTAGACTTCATCTCTTTTTCAGTGGCTGCAAAATCAAATCCTCTTCCATTTTCAACCAGCTCCCTTGTCCCCCCGCTCCCCTTTTCTTCCTGATTGATGTTTCATGTTCTCCGATAAAAGCGGCGTTTTACATTTATAGAATTGGTTATATCAACCAGCACGAGATTTCGCTCTGACCAAAACGAAGACTCCCAACCCATTATTAAATTATTATCTCATATCAATGAACACACAATGCAAATAAAAATCACACATTCATACACACGAAGACATTCTTCCCAATGTTAAGAAATGCATATTCCCTCACCCGATATATTTGATGAGACAAGCCTCACTGAAAATGAACTTTAGTCACTCACTGTACCCCAAAAGCCCAGGATTCGCATCGAGATAACAGGACCGCCTGTTTACTGTCAAATATCATGCCGCTATCGCCTGCACTCCACGACTGAGCACAGACAGAGCTGTGCTGTGCTTCTGCAAAAACCGCCTGATGATACCAAGCTTATATTTTTGTAGTCATCTGCGTATTTCAAGTTAAACTACAAACCAGAAGACATTTTAATCATGATGAGATATGTAATAACGGAACATTTATGTAGCCGGTTTATTGACCTCAAAGCAAAATACACACTGATCTTATTGGTTTGTTTGAATACGTTTACAACACGCTATGATGACATCTAGACTACTCGTCCTTCATGTACAAATCATAACTCTGCAATAACTGCAATATTGGCATTGGGTTTAATTTACCAGACTACGGAGACTGTGATTCCTCTCGTCTGAAATGGAACCGGACGTATGTGTTGCTTTACATGTGGTTAATATAGTGCATGTATGAGTTATGGGTATTCAGTAAGGTTTCTGTCGCTCTCGCTCTCTGTCGCTGTCTCTCTTGTGCTCTACACAGATAGTGAGGTTGCCTAGTCTACATGCATCGACCTTAGCCTGATGCTGCAAGTGCATAACTCGTTATTCAAAACTAAACGCCGAATTCTGACCAGACTTAATGTTATTGTAACGTAATGTCTTCGCAGACATGCTTCTTCACTGTCCAATGAACAGTGAGTTCATTTGTTTGTGTGTGCGTGTAGGAACGTGGGAGGGTTAAGATATATATATATATATATATATATGTAACTTACTCTCTTTCTCTCTCTTTCTCTCTCTCTCTCCCACGTTCCTACACGCACACACAAACAAATGAACTCACTGTTCATTGGACAGTGAAGAAGCATGTCTGCGAAGACATTACGTTACAATAACATTAAGTCTGGTCAGAATTCATATAATATATATATATATATATATATATATATAGAGAGAGAGAGAGAGAGAGAGAGAGAGAGAGAGAGAGAGAGAGAGAGGGGGCGAGAGAGAGAGAGAGAGGGCGAGAGAGAGAGAGAGAGAGAGGGAGAGAGAGAGAGAGAGGGGGGGGGGGGGCGAGAGAGACTTCAGTGCAATGTATGGCGAACTGTCATTTCAGCACCATGGGCAGTTCAAAACCGGACCGCTTGTGGCCAATCAAGTCTATTTCCAATGAAAATCACACCCTTCCCAGAGTTCGAACAAAACGACAATGGCCTTTCATCATTTGGATTTGCTCACCTCCTGCATCCTCTCTCCTCTGTCTTCTCTGGCCTGCTTTTGAAAAGTTCAAGGGCAATCGAGGAGAGGCGGCGAGGACAGGGAAAGTGGACGAAAATGCGCTTGCATGAAATGACACTTCTTCTCCAATCGCGCGTCATCGGCCAAATGACGTTTACAGGGTGGAATGCAAAAATTAATGTATAAAGTGAGAAAAACAAATGTAGCTAGATGTACAATACATTTTATAGATAAGAGGATAAATAGCATATCGTTTAAATCGTTTAAATGTTTGCATGCTTTTCTCCTTCGAGAAAACAATAGCTGATTCAAAGGGGGTGCGGCAGATTTCAAAACTTTTTAGTGAAGGACTCACGTAGGATCATAGAGATATATAGATTACTCATATTTATATCTGTGCCATTATAGCGTCTGTGACAGCATGGGCAGTGCCACTGACACAATCTGCATTTTGAAGTAGTACATTTTCTTCTTCAGTATTGGCTGATCCCTCCTGATGTCCGGTTGAACATGACTCCAACAGGTCACTACATTAAAATGGTACAAGCCCTCAATGGCGCTGACCAGCCTTTTGGCCACTAGAGGCCTCTATCATTCTCTATGGTTAAAATACATTTGCGCTTCCTCGCCAAAAGGAGGCTATAGAGGAAGAGACACACCTTTTTCGTTTGCATACTAAGGAATTGACACAATCCTGCACCACTCGACCACTTATGGGTTTTCGGGCCATGGAGGAGAGGACAGACTTTCGCCCAAACGAGAAACCCCAATCTCTGAGAGTTGCATGTTGTTACCTTCAATAAAGGAAGAGCAGTGGTGTAGTGTGGGGATAAATTAGGACTAAACATCAATGTGATGGATGACTAGCATTTATGTAAGTGCCTTGTTTGATGTGCGGGTTACAGAGATGTAATCACTGCTTCTAAAGTAAGGTTTTGAATGGAAAGTACATGAGTATAATAATCTACTACCCAATAGCCCTAGCCAGTTGCCCAGTGAATTATATCATCTTTCCTTGCTGTTTATATTCCATCATCTACATTCCCCACAAGTCTTTTGTACAATATAGGCCACCTAACAGCATTTTCACTATCATTCACTATCCATATATCTTGTGTGTGTGTGTGTGTACACTGTATGTATCTGCGTGTGTTTCCCTGTGTGTGTGTGTGTGTGTGTGTGTGTGTGTGTGTGTGTGTCTGTCTGTATCGTGTGTGTCTGTATCTATGTGTGTGAGTGTGTATATTCATATTAACCGCCTGCTCACATTGTTCCTCTAAAGTGGTCACCATTGTATCGTTGAAAAGCACAAAGACACGCGCATGTCTTCTTTATTAAAGGATGTTGAGGAAAACCTACATAGCTGTCACACTGGAAGACTTTATTGCTATGAAGCTTACACACTGGACTGTCCAAAATGGCACACTATTCCCTATGGGCCCTGCTTAAAAGTACTGAACTGCATAGGGAATCACTTAGGACATACTATTTCTCTATGAAGCTACCTGCCAGTACCAACCATGATGAAACGTGCACTGTCTGCATGAGCAGCATTTTGTAAAAACCCTTTATTTAACTGGGCAAGTCAGTTAAGAACAAAATCTTATTTTACAATGACGGCCTACCCCGGCCAAACCCTCCCCTAACCTGGACAACGCTAGGGCAATTGTGCACTGCCCTATGAGACTCCCGATCATGGCCGGCTGTGATTCAACCAGGGATCGAACCAGGGTCTGTAGTAGCACAGAGACCGCTGCGCTACTTGGGAGCCTTAACTGAGTCTGGACTCAATCACTCAATCACTCAGTTTTAGGAAGCAACCAGATTCCCACTGGTGGTGAAGGAAGGGGGTCCTCAGCAATCAGCCACAAGCTGACACTGTCTGTGACTCATCCACAGTGAGGCGGAAAGAAGTTTCAGTGGGGGTATTTAGGTGTATAACGTTCCATCTTGGTGACTCATGCACTAAATGTATGATCAACAAACTGTGGACACATTCGACTGCAAAGCTATGAAACACGTGCAAGATAGGCAAGGGGTCATTCACCGATAGTTACTCAACCATCCACCTTGGTAAACAACAGCGTCCGCTTGCCCTCACCTGCCTCAGGAGGATTGTCTGTGGGTCCGTTCTCGAGTGAGTTTATCTGAACATTCCGTGTCATTCCCATGCCTCCACAACTTATGTTGTTGAACATGTTACTCACAGTTACAAATATACAAGTTCTAATGTAGCATCTTGATATCTGGTGTATTCCGCTGAGGGAAAAGAAAACCTCTTCACGAGGCAAGATGGAAATAAATCAGTTTAGCAAAACATATGAATGCATATATAATGCATCATTGATGGATAACGTCTCCTGCCAGCAGTCTTTTTGGAGTGGGTGATTCAGGAAGAGGGCTGCTTGTACTGAATAATAGTGTAGGGTTGATTTTATGTTGTGTGCGTAGGGAGTGCAGGCAGACAGCGCAGTGTATCCAGTCCGCAGTTTACATAACACTGATTATAACCCATAGATTTACCAAAGTGCAACAGTTTGGCTCCGGCATTAAAACCTCCACTGGCCATCTGTTCCTCCTCTTGTTTGCTTTCTTTCAAATACTTTCCTTCCATAACAACTTTTATTGGAACAACAATGTGCACTAGTTCAGAACTCATGGAAAAGTATCAGTTAGATGCTGTTTTTATCAAATATACTATGAAAATAAATGAAAACACAGGGAGATTGAATCCAATGCTTTAAGAGTCATGACACTTACTTTGTCTGTTGTGTACCTGGTGTAATTAATTGTGTATGTGCTTTGCATTCTACATATGGTCAATTTGATGTTACGATAAATATTTACAGCATAGTTATTGACCTTTCTCTCTGTGATGAAGGCCAATCATTTACTGTCATAGATAGATATTTCAGTTACTTAGACATCCCATGAGTCCAATAAAACTCTACCTTCAAAGACACTATGCTTTTAAGGATTAGCCCCTCTCTCTATCCTCCTTATCCTGCTTATCCTCCTTATCCTCTCTCTCTCTCTCTCTCTCTCTCTCTCCCCGCTCTCTCTCTTCCCGCTCTCTCTCTTCCCGCTCTCTCTCTCTTCCCTCTCTCTCTCTCTTCCCGCTCTCTCTCTCTTCCCGCTCTCTCTCTTCCCGCTCTCTCTCTCTTCCCGCTCTCTCTCTCTCTTCCCGCTCTCTCTCTCTTCCCGCTCTCTCTCTTCCCGCTCTCTCTCTCTCTCTCTTCCCGCTCTCTCTCTCTTCCCGCTCTCTCTCTTCCCGCTCTCTCTCTCTCTCTCTCTTCCCGCTCTCTCTCTTCCCGCTCTCTCTCTCTTCCCGCTCTCTCTCTCTTCCCGCTCTCTCTCTTCCCGCTCTCTCTCTTCCCGCTCTCTCTCTTCCCGCTCTCTCTCTCTTCCCGCTCTCTCTCTTCCCGCTCTCTCTCTTCCCGCTCTCTCTCTCTTCCCGCTCTCTCTCTCTTCCCGCTCTCTCTCTCTTCCCGCTCTCTCTCTCTCTTCCCGCTCTCTCTCTTCCCGCTCTCTCTCTTCCCACTCTCTCTCTCTTCCCGCTCTCTCTCTTCCCACTCTCTCTCTCTTCCCGCTCTCTCTCTCTTCCCGCTCTCTCTCTCTTCCCGCTCTCTCTCTCTTCCCGCTCTCTCTCTCTCTCTCTCTTCCCGCTCTCTCTCTTCCCGCTCTCTCTCTCTTCCCGCTCTCTCTCTTCCCTCTCTCTCTCTCTTCCCGCTCTCTCTCTTCCCGCTCTCTCTCTCTTCCCGCTCTCTCTCTTCCCGCTCTCTCTCTTCCCGCTCTCTCTCTTCCCGCTCTCTCTCTCTTCCCGCTCTCTCTTTCTTCCCGCTCTCTCTCTCTTCCCTCTCTCTCTCTTCCCGCTCCCTCTCTCTCTCTCTCTCTCTCTCTCTCTCTCTCTTCCCGCTCTCTCTCTCTTCCCGCTCTCTCTCTTCCGCTCTCTCTCTCTTCCCGCTCTCTCTCTTCCCGCTCTCTCTCTCTTCCCGCTCTCTCTCTCTTCCCGCTCTCTCTCTCTTCCCGCTCTCTCTCTCTTCCCGCTCTCTCTCTCTTCCCGCTCTCTCTCTTCCCGCTCTCTCTCTCTCTCTTCCCACTCTCTCTCTTCCCGCTCTCTCTCTCTTCCCGCTCTATCTCTCTTCCCGCTCTCTCTCTTCCCGCTCTCTCTCTCTTCGCTCTCTCTCTCTCTCTTCCCTCTCTCTCTTCCCGCTCTCTCTCTCTTCCCGCTCTATCTCTCTTCCCGCTCTCTCTCTCTTCCCGCTCTATCTCTCTTCCCGCTCTCTCTCTCTTCCCGCTCTCTCTCTTCCCGCTCTCTCTCTCTCTCTCTCTTCCGCTCTCTCTCTCTTCCCGCTCTCTCTCTTCCCGCTCTCTCTCTCTCTCTCTTCCGCTCTCTCTCTTCCCGCTCTCTCTCTCTTCCCGCTCTCTCTCTTTCCGCTCTCTCTCTTCCCCGCTCTCTCTCTTCCCGCTCTCTCTCTCTTCCCGCTCTCTCTCTCTTTCGCTCTCTCTCTTCCCGCTCTCTCTCTCTTCCCGCTCTCTCTCTCTTCCCGCTCTCTCTCTCTCCCGCTCTCTCTCTCTCTCTTCCGCTCTCTCTCTTCCCGCTCTCTCTCTTCCCCTCTCTCTCTCTCTTCCGCTCTCTCTCTCTTCCCGCTCTCTCTCTCTTCCGCTCTCTCTCTCTTCCGCTCTCTCTCTCTCTCTCTTCCCGCTCTCTCTCTTCCCGCTCTCTCTAGCTTCCCGCTCTCTCTCTTCCCGCTCTCTCTCTCTCTCTTCCGCTCTCTCTCTTCCCGCTCTCTCTCTTCCCGCTCTCTCTCTTCCCGCTCTCTCTCTCTTCCCCTCTCTCTTTCTTCCCGCTCTCTCTCTCTTCCCGCTCTCTCTCTTCCCGCTCCCTCTCTCTCTCTCTCTCTCTCTTCCGCTCTCTCTCTCTTCCCGCTCTCTCTCTTCCCTCTCTCTCTCTCTTCCGCTCTCTCTCTTCCCGCTCTCTCTCTCTTCCCGCTCTCTCTCTTCTTCCCGCTCTCTCTCTTCCCGCTCTCTCTCTTCCGCTCTCTCTCTTCCCGCTCTCTCTCTTCCCGCTCTCTCTCTTCCGCTCTCTCTCTCTCTCTTCCCACTCTCTCTCTTCCCGCTCTCTCTCTCTTCCCGCTCTATCTCTCTTCCCGCTCTCTCTCTTCCCGCTCTCTCTCTCTTCCCGCTCTCTCTCTCTCTCTTCCCACTCTCTCTCTTCCCGCTCTCTCTCTCTTCCGCTCTATCTCTCTTCCGCTCTCTCTCTCTCTCTTCCGCTCTATCTCTCTTCCCGCTCTCTCTCTCTTCCCGCTCTCTCTCTTCCCGCTCTCTCTCTCTTCCCGCTCTCTCTCTCTTCCCGCTCTCTCTCTCTCTCTTCCCGCTCTCTCTCTCTTCCCGCTCTATCTCTCTTCCCGCTCTCTCTCTCTTCCCGCTCTATCTCTCTTCCCGCTCTCTCTCTCTTCCCGCTCTCTCTCTCTTCCCGCTCTATCTCTCTTCCCGCTCTCTCTCTCTTCCCGCTCTCTCTCTTCCCGCTCTATCTCTCTTCCCGCTCTATCTCTCTTCCCGCTCTATCTCTCTTCCCGCTCTCTCTCTCTTCCCGCTCTCTCTCTCTTCCCGCTCTCTCTCTTCCCGCTCTATCTCTCTTCCCGCTCTCTCTCTCTTCCCGCTCTATCTCTCTTCCCGCTCTCTCTCTCTTCCCGCTCTCTCTCTTCCCGCTCTATCTCTCTTCCCGCTCTCTCTCTTCCCGCTCTCTCTCTTCCCGCTCTCTCTCTCTTCCCGCTCTCTCTCTTCCCGCTCTCTCTCTTCCCGCTCTATCTCTCTTCCCGCTCTCTCTCTTCCCGCTCTCTCTCTTCCCGCTCTCTCTCTCTTCCCGCTCTCTCTCTTCCCGCTCTCTCTCTTCCCGCTCTCTCTCTCTCTCTCTCTCTTCCCGCTCTCTCTCTCTTCCCGCTCTCTCTCTTCCCGCTCTCTCTCTCTCTCTCTTCCCGCTCTCTCTCTTCCCGCTCTCTCTCTCTTCCCACTCTCTCTCTCTTCCCGCTCTCTCTCTTCCCGCTCTCTCTCTTCCCGCTCTCTCTCTTCCCGCTCTCTCTCTCTTCCCGCTCTCTCTCTCTTCCCGCTCTCTCTCTTCCCGCTCTCTCTCTCTTCCCGCTCTCTCTCTCTTCCCGCTCTCTCTCTCTCTTCCCGCTCTCTCTCTTCCCGCTCTCTCTCTTCCCACTCTCTCTCTCTCCCCGCTCTCTCTCTCTTCCCGCTCTCTCTCTCTTCCCGCTCTCTCTCTCTTCCCGCTCTCTCTCTCTCTCTCTTCCCGCTCTCTCTCTTCCCGCTCTCTCTCGCTTCCCGCTCTCTCTCTTCCCGCTCTCTCTCTCTCTCTTCCCGCTCTCTCTCTTCCCGCTCTCTCTCTTCCCGCTCTCTCTCTTCCCGCTCTCTCTCTCTTCCCGCTCTCTCTTTCTTCCCGCTCTCTCTCTCTTCCCGCTCTCTCTCTTCCCGCTCCCTCTCTCTCTCTCTCTCTCTCTTCCCGCTCTCTCTCTCTTCCCGCTCTCTCTCTTCCCGCTCTCTCTCTCTTCCCGCTCTCTCTCTTCCCGCTCTCTCTCTCTTCCCGCTCTCTCTCTCTTCCCGCTCTCTCTCTTCCCGCTCTCTCTCTCTTCCCGCTCTCTCTCTTCCCGCTCTCTCTCTTCCCGCTCTCTCTCTTCCCGCTCTCTCTCTCTCTCTTCCCACTCTCTCTCTTCCCGCTCTCTCTCTCTTCCCGCTCTATCTCTCTTCCCGCTCTCTCTCTTCCCGCTCTCTCTCTCTTCCCGCTCTCTCTCTCTCTCTTCCCACTCTCTCTCTTCCCGCTCTCTCTCTCTTCCCGCTCTATCTCTCTTCCCGCTCTCTCTCTCTTCCCGCTCTATCTCTCTTCCCGCTCTCTCTCTCTTCCCGCTCTCTCTCTTCCCGCTCTCTCTCTCTTCCCGCTCTCTCTCTCTTCCCGCTCTCTCTCTCTCTCTTCCCGCTCTCTCTCTCTTCCCGCTCTATCTCTCTTCCCTCTCTCTCTCTTCCCGCTCTATCTCTCTTCCGCTCTCTCTCTCTTCCCGCTCTCTCTCTTCCCGCTCTCTCTCTCTTCCCGCTCTATCTCTCTTCCCGCTCTCTCTCTCTTCCCGCTCTCTCTTCTTCCGCTCTATCTCTCTTCCCGCTCTATCTCTCTTCCCGCTCTATCTCTCTTCCCGCTCTCTCTCTCTTCCCGCTCTCTCTTCTTCCCGCTCTCTCTCTTCTCTATCTCTCCCGCTCTCTCTCTCTTCCCGCTCTATCTCTCTTCCCGCTCTCTCTCTCTTCCCGCTCTCTCTCTTCCCGCTCTATCTCTCTTCCCGCTCTCTCTCTTCCCGCTCTCTCTCTTCCCGCTCTCTCTCTCTTCCCGCTCTCTCTCTTCCCGCTCTCTCTCTTCCTGCTCTATCTCTCTTCCCGCTCTCTCTCTTCCCGCTCTCAGGTTCCAATGTATTCAATAAGAAGGCTTTACAGGTTAGAATATTGACATTAAAATCAATCCCAAAAATAGAGAGGAAAGGGGGAGTAGGAAGAGGAGGAGGAGGAGGAGGAGGAGGAGAGAGAGGCACATATTTGGTTGTTAGCACTGTAATAAAACACTGAAAAGGTGACATTATCAACGCGAAAGGCGTGTGATGAACACAGTGCAACACAGTTATCAGGCCCCTGCTCACATGTCCCAGTCCTACTTAGATCCAATCATATGACTCTTGAGCAGAGAGCTCCTGATCTGCCATCAATACCTGTCTGTCTCAAATTACATCAGTCCCCAGACACACACCCACACGGGGACTGATGGGCACAGACAGAGACGTGTGAAAAATATGTCTGTTCATTCATCCAGCCAATTTTACACAACTGTGGGAAGCATTGAAGTCAACATGGTCCAGCATCCCAGTGGAACATTTATAGCTTCTAAACAGATCTCATGCTTTAGCATTCAGAATAATGAACCATAATGTGTGTGAATTCTCTGCAGGTGTGGGCCTCAAGTTCAGCCTTTGCTTTCGTAATAAAATGAAGAGTGTCGTGGCTCATATATTACCGTAGCTAGTTGCTATGGCTATGGGTTATGATACGCACACGCGCACACACACACACACACACACACACACACACACACACACACACACACACACACACACACACACACACACACACACACACACACACACACACACACACACACACACACACACAGTAATTTTAATTGATGCAGTGGGTACCTCCAGTGACCACAGGGTGTCTGAAGGACTTGGGTTGCGGTATGTGGAGAGAGCTGTCCTTGGTGCTGAAGTCTATCAACACTCCTTGGCCACACTGCTGCTCCTCTCCTCCACTCCATCAAGCTCTCTATTCTCCTCTCCATCCTCCTCTCCAACAACCCCTTCATCAACCTCTCCATCCTCCTCCAGGTGAAAGGGGCCATTGCTTGAGTAAACTGGTGCATTTGAAAGTAACTCTCTCCATCTCCCATGGCTGCTGAGGAGTTTATGATAGCAGGGTGTCTATCAGCACTTGTTTTTGTTTTCATAAAGTACCATATAAAGTTCTCAGTAACAGCATGAGAGAGCACAATCAATTCTTAACACTGTTATTTCCTCCGCACAAATAGATTTGAGTAGTAAACATACTATTAGAAATTATCTAAAACAACTAGAGAGCCTGAGTGGAAGACTTTCAGCTCAGACATTTCAGCTCAGACATTTCAGCTCAGACACTTCAACTCAGACTTTCAGCTCAGACATTTCAGCTCAGACATTTCAGCTCAGAAAATGGCCTCATAATCAGTTAGTTTGGAGAGTGGAAATACTGCACAAAAATATCACTTACCATCCAGACAGACAATCACCGACCACTACCACCTGGGTGGGTGTCTGGTCAGGTCCACATGCCGCGGGCATCAATCATCATCACCTTACTGACCTTGTGGTGACCGGCGGACTCTACCACCTGGACATGAGCCACAGGGCTTCTCTGCATTTTGTGAACGCTCTGCCTCACCCTGGGCCCTGCAAAGTGGTTCCTACCACAAGCCAACAGAGCTGGTTTAAAATGATGAATGGCAGTGAGCCCACATGGTGGAGAGAGAGAGAGAGAGAGAGAGAGAGAGAGAGAGAGAGAGAGAGAGAGGGAGGGAGAGAGAGGGAGGGGGAGAGAGAGAGTGAGAGAGAGAGAGAGAGAGAGAGAGAAACCCTTGTCTCCCTCTCCCTCCTTCCCCCAGCTCTACCTCACCCCTGTCTCCCTCTCCCGTCCAGTCTGACTGCCTCATACACAGTGACATGCCCTCTAGTGTGCACTGTACACTGCCTTCACTCAGGGTTGGAGCTGAACACTTGGGACTTCAGCACTGACAGCATGACAAGGCTGCAGGCAGCGGCAGATTGGAGACACACTGTATGCATTCATGTTAGACACAGATGAGCAGACCAGCACCTTCTGGTAATGTGCTGTTTTAATCAGAGCATTGATCTTTTGTTGCCTGGCTACCCAGACTCCTTGATTCAGTCAGATGCTACACCACGCCCACAGACATTAGTTTCTCCTCTGCAATGAGTCTGGATCTGAGTACCTCCCTGACCCTTCACCAAATGCAAACACATTCGATGCCGTCTGATTGGTCCAGAAACTGACGGGTTGGGCCAGAGCCAGACACACATGGGTAAAACAGTAGTTTGAAAATGTGTCATTGGCTTTGATACTCTGATTGGTTAGAGACTTTGTTTTGTACAACGCCCCTCTGACCCCTCACCACCATGAATGACTTCAATGACGGCAGTCTCAGACTATGTAGCGAACGACTTCAATGACGACAGTCTCAGACTATGTAGCGAACGACTTCAATGACGGCAGTCTCAGACTATGTAGCGAACGACTTCAATGACGGCCGTCTCAGACTATGTAGCGAACGACTTCAATGACGGCAGTCTCAGACTATGTAGCGAACGACTTCAATGACGGCAGTCTCAGACTATGTAGCGAACGACTTCAATGACGGCAGTCTCAGACTATGTAGCGAACGACTTCAATGACGGCAGTCTCAGACTATGTAGCGAACGACTTCAATGACGGCAGTCTCAGACTATGTAGCGAACGACTTCAATGACGGCAGTCTCAGACTATGTAGCGAACGACGAATGTCGCAAACAACTAAGCAGCAGAAGAATCTCTTTGAGTAGCTGATGCTAGAACCTACTAATTTTCCACATTTTCACATTCATAGATAATCTTTTGTTTTCAGAACATCACGCGTTTCATGATTTCCACCCACTAGCAACAACATGTATACACTGAGCGTACAAAACATTAGCAACACCGTCCTAATATTGAGTTGCTCCCCCTTTTGCACTCAGAACATTCTCAGTTGGTCTGGTCGGGGCATGGTCTCCACAAGGTGTTGAAAGCGTTCCACAGGAATGCTGGCCCATGTTGAATACAATACTTCTCACAGTTGTGTCAAGTTAGGTGGATGTCCTTCGGATAGCATGCTATTTTGATACACACGTGAAACTGTTGAGCATGAAAAACTCAGTTCTTGCAGTTCTTGACACAAACCAGTGTGCCTGGCACCTACTACCATACCCCATTCAAAGGCACTTAGATTTTTTAATTGCCCATTCACCTTCTGAGTGGCACACATACACAATCCATATCTCAGTTGTCTCAAGGCTTAAACATCTTTTTTAACCTGTCTCCTCCCCTTCATCTACATTTAACAAGTTACATAAATAAGGGATCATCGCTTTCACCTGGATTCACCTGGTCAGTCTATGTAAAGGAGAGAGCAGGCGTTCCTAATGTTTTGTATAGTCAGTGTACATTTCTGAGACAGGAATGAACAGACATATTTTCACACCTCTCTGTCTGTGCCCCCATGAAGTAGTGGGTGTGTACCTGGGGACTGATGTAATTTGAGACAGACAGGTATTGATGGCAGATCAGCCAGAACAGGAGCTCTCTGCTCAAGAGTCATATGATTGGATCTAAGTGGGGTGGTAGGTAGCCTAGTGGTTAGAGCATTGGGCCAGTAACTGAAAGGTTGCTAGATTGAATCCCCGAGCTGACAATGTAAAAATCTGTTGTTCTGCCCCTGAACAAAGCAGTTAACCCACCGTTCCTCGGCTGTCATTGAAAATAAGAATTTGTTCTTAACTAACTTGCCTAGTTAAATAAAGGGGGGGGGGGAAGTAGGACTGGGACATGTGAGCAGGGGCCTGATAACTGTGTTCATCATACACACACACACTATGTATTGAGACAAATGTCAACCTTGTGACACGCATCTTTTCCTATTGAATGCAATATATTAAGTTTTCCCTTTTGGGAAAAAACGTGCCAGGATGATGTTTTCCTATGATATCATGTTGCAGTCTTTCTCAAAAGACAGTGGAAGGGCTTGGAGATGTCCTATAATAGCCAAGCAGACTGAAGGGGATTTAATGTATTTTATATAACAAGGAACAAGGGGTTGCAGGGCTGGATTGACTTTCAGTTTCCTCCCAGTCAGCCCCCTCTGCACCACGGTCATTCCAGTCCGCCCCCTCTGCACCACGGTCATTCCAGTCGGCCCCCTCTGCACCACGGTCATTCCAGTCGGCCCCCTCTGCACCACGGTCATTCCAGTCCGCCCCCTCTGCACCACGGTCATTCCAGTCCGCCCTCTCTGCACCACGGTCATTCCAGTCCGCCCCCTCTGCATCACGGTCATTCCAGACGGCCCCCTCTGCACCACGGTCCTTCCAGTCCGCCCCCTCTGCACCACGGTCATTCCAGTCCGCCCCCTCTGCATCACGGTCATTCCAGTCGGCCCCCTCTGCACCACGGTCCTTCCAGTCCGCCCCTCTGCACCACGGTCATTCCAGTCCGCCCCCTCTGCACCACGGTCATTCCAGTCGGCCCCCTCTGCACCACGGTCATTCCAGTCGGCCCCCTCTGCACCACGGTCATTCCAGTCCGCCCCCTCTGCACCACGGTCATTCCAGTCGGCCCCCTCTGCACCACGGTCATTCCAGTCGGCCCCCTCTGCACCACGGTCATTCCAGTCGGCCCCCTCTGCACCACGGTCATTCCAGTCGGCCCCCTCTGCACCACGGTCATTCCAGTCGGCCCCCTCTGCACCACGGTCATTCCAGTCCGCCCCCTCTGCACCACGGTCATTCCAGTCCACCCTCTCTGCACCACGGTCATTCCAGTCCGCCCCCTCTGCATCACGGTCATTCCAGTCGGCCCCCTCTGCACCACGGTCCTTCCAGCCGGCCCCCTCTGCACCACGGTCATTACAGTCGGCCCCCTCTGTACCACGGTCATTCCAGTCGGCCCCCTCTGCACCACGGTCATTCCAGTCGGCCCCCTCTGCATCACGGTCATTCTAGTCGGCCCCCTCTGCACCACGGTCATTCCAGTCGGCCCCCTCTGCACCACGGTCATTCCAGTCGGCCCCCTCTGCACCACGGTCATTCCAGTCGGCCCTCTCTGCACCACGGTCATTCCAGTCGGCCCCCTCTGCACCACGGTCATTCCAGTCGGCCCCCTCTGCACCACGGTCATTCCAGTCGGCCCCCTCTGCACCACGGTCATTCCAGTCGGCCACCTCTGCACCACGGTCATTCCAGTCCGCCCCCTCTGCACCACGGTCATTCCAGTCCGCCCCTCTGCACCACGGTCATTCCAGTCGGCCCCCTCTGCACCACGGTCATTCCAGTCGGCCCCCTCTGCACCACGGTCATTCCAGTCGGCCCCCTCTGCACCACGGTCATTCCATGCATGCGCTCCACTGAGTTTCCTGGGACATCCTGACAGTGAGACATGGAAGACTTTATGTAAGCACTCCATTATCGTCACTGGACTGCACAGAGCAATCAGTGCCTTTTGCAGCGAGAAATTGCCTATAAAAACATCCATTTGGCATATAGATGCCAAACACTTAACAGGGATTTTACGCAATGGTGAACCCTGGCACTCTGATGCCATGGGAGAATGGCGCAGTAGAAAAGGCTAGCGAGAACATTGCAAGAAGCATCTCTCACACTAATTACACAGCACAGGGTGGGTGTATAAAAAAAGAGGAAGATTGCTTGAACAAACAGCTGGCACGAGGTGTTGGAATTCCAAGTCAAAGTTAGCTGGAACAGATGGAGCAGCTAGTCCGCTCTGCTGTGTTTCCATGGTAATGTGGAGTTGACCTGATGTCTAATATCTCTCCTCCCTCTCCCCTCCCTCCCCTTCCAGGCTCTGGCAGGCCTGCTTGGAGGAGTAACTGTGCCCTGCTTCGCATCCAACTTGTACCTTAAACCCAAGGGGACGCTCCTGCACTTCACATTAGCATAGGTTCTGTCCATGCTGTTCAAGCTGTCCTCAATCTTCCACTTAAGATATGCAAACGTGAAGCAACACAAAAAAAAACAGAGAAAATCCAAGCAAGACAAACACTCTTCGCTGTGAGGATGTGTGCAGCATCATAGTCAAATTTATTGAATGTTTACTGTAATTTACACCTAAAATATAATATCTACCATTTTCCATACTGTTTGGACCTACAGTACATCATTAGCTTGATTCTAGCCTCCTCCGTCAGTTCTTGTTTCATGTTTCACTCGTAGAATGCAGCCATATTAGTCATAATCTGGCCCTTGTGGAGCAGTGAGCTGCTTACTTGTAGTTATTGCACAAGTGTTTGCCGTTTCTGTTACCCCCCCCCCCCCCCACTAACCCCCCAGGCCATATCTTTATCTAAGAGAGAGAGAGCTCTCCTTGCTTTTACTTCACTATCAGGTTATTGTGTCAACGGAGAGATGGCGAGACTGAAGCGGAAAGGTTTGAGGCTGTACGTGGTGCATCTCAACAAGGTGCAGAACTAGACCATTTTCACTGGGCCGAGGATGGTTGAACTCTTTGCATGTATGGCAGAAGGTCTTTACATAATGAGTTTCTTCACTAGCTCTCCATAGGTATCTACAGTAGGCTATTATGCTAACTATTTATTTAACTGCAGACTGAAAACATAGCCCTTAAAACAGATTAGGCCTGTTGAATATTTAGCAGCAAATCGGATCGTTATGACGATCAATGAAATGATCAGCTTTTAATGAGCCCTCGCTGCTACAGAAAGCTGGTTGTCTCCAACACTCGTCAAGGGCCTCCTGCCAAGATGCCTGGCTTGGCGATGAGTCTAGTGCGTCAACAATACCCTTTCAGGCATCCTTAATGGTTCCAATCCCTTCAAGCTGTACCTCGATTATCTCTGCATGCTAGGGGAGCCTGGGGGGCTAGATGCACTAAGCGCCCCCCTCTCTGTCCTTTAACTACAGCGTAGGAGAGCGGAGCGGAGTGGCGACGCGCTGCTGTCTGGTTGGATCTCTCTCTGGATCCCAGAAAAGAGAAACGGTTGCCATGGAATCAGAAGTGCTTTTAATCATATGCTGGAAAGCATCTCCTCACGCCATGTGTTTTACGAGTACCTCACGCATAAAGAGTGCTTCCAAGCGAACTGCTAACGATCTACACTGGCGTGGCTGTATGGTGCCGGTCCCCACTGGGTACCACTGCGAGCCACACTTTACCTGGCAGGGCAGGATCCTGGAGCAATGGTAGACCATGGTGACTAATGGGGATTTGATTGTTCCTAAAAAATATAATAAATCCCGGAAAAAAAGTTGGCTAGCTTATATAGTTAGTCACTTGTTGTCCAAGTATTAAGAGCTAGGCAATTAGTCACTACAAGACAATAATAGGGCATGTTAATAATGACATATTGACGTTAATAGGAGAGCGAATGCCCCATTACTTCACTGAGAGACAACAGACACATCCCAGGGCAGAGTCACCTGACACCTCACCTCTACTCTGATAGGCTAATTCGTCGATTTACAAGCATTGATCTGAGAATACTTCCTAGAGCAGGAGACACAGTAAAATACAGTACAGAACAGATACAGTACAGTACACTCTCTATCTGGGCTTTCATGGCTTTCAAATAGGCTAAAACACACATACACACACACAAACACATAGATACACACACACATGTATACACACACACACACACACACACACACACACACACACAAACACATAGATACACACACACATGTATACACACACACACACACACACACACACACACACACACACACACACACACACACACACACACACACACACATGTATACACACACACACACGTATACACACACACACACACACACACACACACACACACACACACACACACACACACACACGTATACACACACACACACACACACACACACACACACACACACACACACACACACACACACACACACACGCACAAACGCACGCACAACACACATATACACACACACAAACACATAGATACACACACACACATATACACACACAACACACACACACACACACACACACACACAAACATACACACATATACACACGCACACACACACACACACACACACACAAACACACACACACAAACACACACACACACACACACACAACACACACACACACACACACACACACACACACACACACACACACACACACACACACGTAGACACACACACTCACACAGACACACATGGACACACACACATATACACACATGCACAAACGCACGCACAACACACATATACACACACACAAACACATAGATACACACACACACATATACACACACAAACAAACACACACACACACACAAACATACACACACACATATACACGCACGCACACACACACACACACACACACACACACACACACACACACACACACACACACACACACACACGCACACGCACACGCACACACACAGACACACACACTCCAGGTTATTTTTCTCTCACTGGGAGGAGTTGTCAATGAGAATAAGGCCAATGTAGGAAATAGGGAAATTCAATGGGTTCACGTGGATGTGCAGAGGCCATTCATTCTACAGGACCTCTGTCTTTTACATAGGGTATGACTAGAGCTTATCTACTGTAACCTCACTATAAAGTTATCGGGGGTCCATACCTAATCAGACAGAATTGTAACAGAACCCATGGCCTCTTCAATCCCCATCTTAATTCCCCCCTTTCCCCAGCATCGTCACCGTGAGGGACTGTGAAGCGATAGAGCCCATGGAAAGAGGTCGTTTGTCACTGATTTCAGTTTATTTTTAACCATGCCTCATGAGAGTTTTAATCAGAGCATGCTGTTCTATAATAAATGAAATCAGGAATTATTTGTATAATCAAACAGAAGGCATGCGCGACTATCATTTTTGAGAGTTTAGCACGTACAGGAATCATCTTGGTTTGGGGACACGTTGTTAATATTTATAGAGAGGGTATTACATGTTTGTCTTTAAGGAGACACTGTTATCCAGAGCTACTAACAGGAGCAATTAGGGTTAAGTGCCTTGCTCAATGGCACGTCGGCAGAGTTTTCACCTAGTAGACTCTGGGATTTGATCTAGCAACCTTTCAGTTACTGGCCCAATGCTCTTAACCGCTAGGCTTCCTGCTGCCCGTTACGCCTGATGATCATAGCAATGTGTGACTCTTAGTGTGTGGACGTTCAGTTTCAACAAAGACACATCACCAGAAGCTACTGTACCTCCTCAGAAGACATGGAATTGGTGATCCATACATACAGAAGATACAGTGGTAATTCCTTCATATATTCCTTCATATAAGGGAAATATAATTTTGGCAAAATCTGGCAAAAAAAGGGCACCACACATTCTTGTCTTTTTATTTGATTTATCTCTGTTATTGTGGAAGCACTGCCAGCTATGTGGAACCGTGCGTGTGACACTTGATGTCCCTGGATGGAGCAGGTTTGCAGTCATGTTTTTCAAGCACCAGCTTGGCATTTCAGGCACGAAAGAGTGGGAGTTCTGCATCTATGCTTAAAAACATAATATTCATCCTTCTCTTTCTCTCGATTCCTCCGCTGGCTCGTCCTCCCCCTTTCTCTCTGGCTCTGACAGTGTCAAGGAAGTTGATGAATCAGACTGCATGTGACAGTCTGGCATTTGAGTGAATATGATGGGCCTAATATGGTGTCCTCTGACAGGCCTGTGGAAATCATCAGGAAGCTCAGTGTGACGAAGCCTGAGACACAACAGCAATTCGCTACTGTCTGCCTGCTTCCCATCCACACCACTCATTATGCCTCTGTGCCTGACTGTGTGGGGCTTTTTTCTTCTTTCGGGGGTCGGGGGTCAGGGATGATAATGTCTTCTCTCTATCCACCTACACCTATCAATCTAGCTCCAGAAAGCACAACAGCACTCGTTACAAGTAGAGTTCACTCACTACAGCAAAAGTTCACCTTAAAAAAAACAGAAAGTAGACACAAAAACAACATTACCCCGTTCGCCTGCATATGTAGCACCTGACAGCAGAGCTGTGTGTGTGTGTGTGTGTACAAGGGATATGATGAGCCTGTGCGGAGCAAACAAGATGTAGTAGGATACGGGCTGTGCACCAATAGGTGGCACTCTACCCTTTTTGACCAGAGAGGAGGGTAACCCAGGGCTTTGGAGCGCATGGGCGTCCCGTGGTCCAGACCAGAGGACAAGTGAACTTAGCAAATCTCTCTCTCGTACTCACTCACACTCCTCTGCCCGGCAGCTGCTTTCACGATGGTATGACAGAGAGAATAGAAAGAGAGGTGGGATTGTATTGTGGTCCTGTGTGCTTCAGTTGGTAGAGCATCACCAAGTGTCGTGAGTTCCTTTCCCCTGGCGTCAACCACACCTAAAATGGATGTACCCATGACTGCAAGTCGCTTTGGATTAAAAAACATCTGCCAAATGGCTTATATTAATACATGTACTGTATATTCTTATAGGAACATCCCCTTCACGTCCTACATGAATGAAAAGTGCCTATGCCTGAGATGTACTGTATACTCTTATAGGAACATCCCCTTCACTTCCTACATGAATGAAAAGTGCCTATGCCTGAGATGTACTGTATACTCGTATAGGAACATCCCCTTCACTTCCTACATGAATGAAAAGTGCCTATGCCTGAGATGTACTGTATACTCTTATAGGAACATCCCCTTCACTTCCTACATGAATGAAAAGTGCCTATGCCTGAGATGTACTGTATACTCTTATAGGAACATCCCCTTCACTTCCTACATGAATGAAAAGTGCCTATGCCTGAGATGTACTGTATACTCTTATAGGAACATCCACCTCACTTCCTACATGAATGAAAAGTGCCTATGCCTGAGATGTACTGTATACTCTTATAGGAACATCCCCTTCACTTCCTACATGAATGAAAAGTGCCTATGCCTGAGATGTACTGTATACTCGTATAGGAACATCCCCTTCACTTCCTACATGAATGAAAAGTGCCTATGCCTGAGATGTACTGTATACTCTTATAGGAACATCCCCTTCACTTCCTACATGAATGAAAAGTGCCTATGCCTGAGATGTACTGTATACTCTTATAGGAACATCCCCTTCACTTCCTACATGAATGAAAAGTGCCTATGCCTGAGATGTAGTGTAGCTGGTTTATATTGACCTCCCTTCTCATTCTTTAGTTCTGTTACTTTGTTTCATCCCCTCCAGGATACTGACTTTGAGGTTAGACGTTGGCTCGAAGCCAGTGCATCATGTTGTAAGCCCAGGTCTGTTGTAAATCCATTCAGAGAACAAATCAAATTGAAGGGAGTTACATACAAGTGAATCACAACTCTTTCATGAGTTTCTGTCTTGACCCATCTCTCCTCCTATATGTCATTGTTATTTTGTCAGATAAGAAGGCATGAAGTTGGTGTCATTGTGTGGCGTTGTGTTATTTTTAATTCCTGGAGGGAAAATGTTTCTGTCAGGTCATGGAAAGTCCTATATTTTGGAGTAAAGTGCTTACTAAAAGAGCTGAAGGAACATATTTAGGGGTTGCCATATTACCCAACAACTGCACAAACAAAGGGAATACGTCATGTTTTCAATTGCGGGTTGTGCATTTTACAAGGAAAGAAACACATAATACATCATTTGGATTTATTAAACATGATAATATTTGCACAATCCTGAGGGAAAGTATTTATGTGGAGATTGTTAATAAAACTACAGAACGTCTAAACACCAAAATATTGTATTCTATGGCAATAAAAAAAACTCAGGCTCCAAGGGAAAAGAAAAACAAATGGATTTCAATGTGCAGAATAGAGAATATAATGTGTGTGCACAAAATCATTTGCTAAAATATCATTATATACAAACGCTGCAATACATTTAAGGGCTGTGTTTCATAAAAGCATCTTAATCTTCCATTGAAACTAAATCAACAAAAGATGATCTTAGTGCTACGATGTTTACGGGAAACCCAACCCTGATCAGTACAAATAATTAAGATAATAGCCGTCAAGCAGGGTTCCCGAGAAATAAAAAATATAAGTCTGTAAATACATTGATCATGAAATATTCACAAATATAAACAAATAGCAGTGTTTGCGATAAAACTGCTTCATATTCACACTTTTCTTGGCCTGTGAATAAAAAACGAGCAAATAATACTGGTTAGACATCAATGTAACCCATGCCTTTAGTGAAATATAATGTTGTCATGGTCTTAGACACTCACAACCCCCACACTCCAAACTCCTAAGGAGGACACTAAAGGGTCACAGGTCATGCTAGTGCTGGTCCCCCATAGAGACCAGTGAGTTGAAGTTGATCAGGCAGGTTGAGAGAAATCAATAAGGTCATTGATACAGCCCCCCCCCTTCTTGTTTCATTCAACTGAATAGCCCTTTCAATAGGGCTATTCAGTTGCTGCTCTACATCAGCCGCTTCTTTGCCTCTTTGTTAAGATTCAGCCAGTCTAATGTCAAGGAGTCCCTTCCAGGCCCTTCCAGTGTGGTCACTGCTGAAGTGTCCTGTCTCCCCAGACTCCACATCAAAAGAAGTGGAGGGTTCAATTGAATAATAATATAAGCCAATTAGCAAACGCTTTTATCCAAAGCGACTTACAGTCATGCGTGCATACATTTTATGTATGAGTGGTCTGCCCATTATCCTGGCTTTGCAAGCACCATGCTCTACCAACTGAGCTACAGAGGCAGTCCTTCTACTTTTTCTTAGCAAAAGTTCTCACAATATTGGGAGGGGGACATAAAAAAAACTGGAGGAATATTAATAGACTTTACGAAACAGTGAAAGAGATGCTTGATAGTGTTGTGATGGTGAAGTGTGTTGATAAGCTGCAACATGTTTTGCTGAGGGAGGCAACCAGTGGAACGACACAGTCATGAATAACCAACAAACACACACATATCCATGTTGGATATATTTAGATGGCGCTACCGTGTGGATTTAATGGTTTACTTCTTTATTTTAATTGGAAATGGTGCATAATCATATGTAAATCCAGAAAGTAGCTAATTTATTAATGCATTTTGCATAATTGCTTATGATGTGATGCAGTTATAAATTAAATGTAAAGATTTAATGAATAATTGCCAACCACAAACCACTTTAGCATCCTTCCCAGTTCAATCATGACTGATGCAATTACATAAAAGTACAAAAAGAGAAAACATGAACACAAACAGCACAGCACTGACATTATAGAATACATCCATTGATTGAGAGGCTGGCTGTTGCCAGGGAACTATATTTGTATTATCCGTTGCGCCGAATATAGCCAAGGAAAGTTAGCAAGGAAAGAAGATTGTGAATGCCTTAAAGTCCAGGGTTTAGTTTGAGGTGGTGGATGCCAACAAATACAGGCCCTGTGATGGATCTATGACCTGTGTGGAGAGGCTAATGATTTTACTGTCTTCTAAGACAGTGTGTGTGTTTGGTTGTGCGAGTGTGTATGTGTGTGGTTGTGCGAGTGTGTGTGTTTTGTGTGTGTGTGTGAGTGAGTATGTGTGTATCTGTGTGTGTGTGAGTGAGTATGTGTGTATCTGTGTGTGTGTGTGTGTGTGTGTGTTGTATTTCTACTGATTGTGTGTCTGTAACTGTGAACATTAAACTGTATGTGAGAAACAATGTTCATTGTAAGCTGCCCGCAGGTGAGCAGTAGCCCAGAGACTGCTACTCAGCCCCCCGGGAGCCACGAAGAAGAAATATCAGCCCACAGAGAGAAGCACGAGATTGAACTTCACTCAACTTTCTAGAGTTTTCTCAGTTAGTGAACACTATCGTTTCCCTTTACTGTGGCAGTTGTGATCGAATCAATGCAACATTAGCCACTTTCAATGCAACATGCCGAAACAAAATGAACTACACAGACCAGCGCAGCATAACCAAACAGAGCTGCTTTTGGCCTATATGCAAATAAACCATTGCCATAAATGGATCTGTGCCATTTACGTTGAACTGGACTATGTTAACAGCATGAGCAGTCGTGAGTAGATGAGCTTGTTTTGAGATCAAAGCAAGAGCTGCATGTAGCCACTTGTGCACATTTTGTTCATATCCTTTACTAGTTAGTGAGTTATTAGCCCAGTTATAGATCATTTGTAGTCAGCAATAGGGGAATGATTATTTCCAACAAGAGCACAAAAGATCATCTTTGAAAAGCGAGTCAGGTAAAGAGCTTTTTTTGTGTTGTATTTTGAGACAGGCTTGAATAAGCTAAGTAGCCAATAGGCAGATTGTATCATAATTTATCTGATTCTCTGTAATAATGGTATGGTAATAATAATGCATTTTATTTTGTAAAGTGGATTCTTGCCACAAACAACAGAACAACATGTTCAGTCACCTCCTTATCTGAAGGACAAGTGGATAAACATGTTAATGTCAAGCCCTGCATGTTTTTTCAAAAGTCTCATGGAATGTAGGCCTACATTGAACACCACAAATTGGCTTCTACCGTAGGCTAAACGATAGAACAGCTATTTCCATGTTAAAATGTTATAGGATGTATGTTCTCCATAGGTTTTGATGGTAGGCCACTCTGGTAGGTCTGCATTATGATCAAATAGCCACAGTAGCCTATTTGGCCACTGTTCATTTAAAACGGTAACTTAAAGTGGGTACAGCCTCAGTGTTCACAGTAAACGTGTGCTGGAAATTGCACAGAATTCTCACAATGTTCAATTTTCTACTCAGCAGACCTGAGATTTGCTCAGTGCCTAAACATTTTTGAGGGAACATTGTTGAGGAACCAATAAGAACCCTATGTTCCATGAGATGAGTGAATATAAACCAATGAACCGAAATTGGGAGGAGAGAGTCAGTCAGTCAGTACACATTACTCCCCTCAGGTGTGTTCCAGTACTGTCCAGTGTAGACGGTGCCAAGCCGTGTGTCATTTTATACAGACAAAGAGCCTCCACTGCCTCCAGACCTGTGGCAGACACTCAGCTACTTCTTGGAAAGACCCAGGGATTCAGGCAGCGACAGGGAAAGGGCATTAGACATGGAAGAGAAGTACAAATGCACATTGTCTCTTCAGGGGGGAAGACACAGAGGGATGTGCGAGAGACAAAGAGATTGAATACCTTTCTTAAATAGACTGAGAGACCAAGCTATGAGTGAACATGAGCTCCCAGGTCAAGAGTTGGCAAAGCCCTTCAAATCCTCACACACTGAAATTACGTATGGAGGCAGCATAAAAATAAAATGTGTGTGTGTGTGTGTCCATGTGCGTATGTGATCAGTGAGGGGGCTCACTCCTGCAGGTGGCTCACACGCTGTCCCTGTAACAGAAAAACAGGAAAGACAAGAAGAAAATGTGAAAAAACCCGGAGAGGTTATAACTACAGTCACATCAAGTGAACAGAGACACTGCTGTGTGTAGTAGAGGGTGTACTGAGGGGGTTGGGAATGTGCGGGGGCAACATGTGACGCATTTTGAAAACAAATAAAGCTCTGCTTTCATCTTGTTAACGCAGGAGGTAGATGGAGTGTGTATTAACATGGCCCAGCAGCCAACCAGCAGTGTGAACTGGCACACTAAAGGGGTTCTAATTTCATTCCCCTCCCAGGGTTGGCATGCAGGGGCCTGCGTATATTTGAATCAATCCCTTGCTCATGGGCTGTCGACAAAGACCTTGCGAAACTAGTCCGCCTCTATAATTTTTTCCCTGGGACACTCTGCCAGCTATTTCACACCTACGCCTCCTCCGTCTATGTGTCAAACCAGGGGATTATTGTGAGCACAGCCTTCCTGAACAGTGTAGTGCTGGATTTATTGTCATCAGGAATATCTGTTTCCAGTTTCCTATGGTAGTGTGCATGGACGCTGGTGTGATGTCTTAAATGTAATCATAAACACAACTCTATTGCTCTTTATGGACAACAGTTTTACTGGCCCCCTATATTCTCTGCCTAAAATGCAGTGATTGAATGATCATTACACCAAAGTTATGGCAATGGTCTGTGCTGGAAAATAGGAATTGAGTTAAAACTGACATTTACTGTTTTGATTTATGAGAGACAAGGAGAGAGCTGTTTTTCATGTCTGGTACTCCAGTGGGCAATAAAGACCAGAGGACACATAGCAAGATGCAATCCTATTTATTTATACCAACGTGTCCTGTGGCTCTGCTCCTCTAAAGAGCCTTTGTCCCTGCTCCTCTTCAGAGGCACTTGTCTCTTCAAAAGTGAGGCTACAAGGAGGAATGCACTGATAATGTGATAACTGCATTCAATTAAGTGGCTGGCGTCATCAGAAAAATATATTTATTTCCCATAAATGAAAAAGGGGGCTTTCAAGAGATACGAATGACATGTGGGTTAGGATGAATGTACAGCTCCCAGAGCCAGAGGTCAGGTTGGTGGGAGGTATACGCATGACATGTGGGTTAGGATGAATGTACAGCTCCCAGAGCCAGAGGTCAGGTTGGTGGGAGGTATACGAATGACATGTGGGTTAGGATGAATGTACAGCTCCCAGAGCCAGAGGTCAGGTTGGTGGGAGGTATACGAATGACATGTGGGTTAGGATGAATGTACAGCTCCCAGAGCCAGAGGTCAGGTTGGTGGGAGGTATACGAATGACATGTGGGTTAGGATGAATGTACAGCTCCCAGAGCCAGAGGTCAGGTTGGTGGGAGGTATACGAATGACATGACATGTGGGTTAGGATGAATGTTAGGACAGCTCCCAGAGCCAGAGGTCAGGTTGGTGGGAGGTATACGAATGACATGTGGGTTAGGATGAATGTACAGCTCCCAGAGCCAGAGGTCAGGTTGGTGGGAGGTATACGAATGACATGTGGGTTAGGATGAATGTACAGCTCCCAGAGCCAGAGGTCAGGTTGGTGGGAGGTATACGAATGACATGTGGGTTAGGATGAATGTACAGCTCCCAGAGCCAGAGGTCAGGTTGGTGGGAGGTATACGAATGACATGTGGGTTAGGATGAATGTACAGCTCCCAGAGCCAGAGGTCAGGTTGGTGGGAGGTATACGAATGACATGTGGGTTAGGATGAATGTACAGCTCCCAGAGCCAGAGGTCAGGTTGGTGGGAGGTATACGAATGACATGTGGGTTAGGATGAATGTACAGCTCCCAGAGCCAGAGGTCAGGTTGGTGGGAGGTATACGAATGACATGTGGGTTAGGATGAATGTACAGCTCCCAGAGCCAGAGGTCAGGTTGGTGGGAGGTATACGAATGACATGTGGGTTAGGATGAATGTACAGCTCCCAGAGCCAGAGGTCAGGTTGGTGGGAGGTATACGAATGACATGTGGGTTAGGATGAATGTACAGCTCCCAGAGCCAGAGGTCAGGTTGGTGGGAGGTATACGAATGACATGTGGGTTAGGATGAATGTACAGCTCCCAGAGCCAGAGGTCAGGTTGGTGGGAGGTAGCACATGGAAAAATATACAGTGTAATGCGCTTGTATAAACAAGGAAGTTGAAAGCTGACAATGGCTTGCACTTGGAGAATGAACCATACATACTATGCACATATCCTGAGAGCCTCACTTCAATGGCTCCTCCACTGGTTGTGGGTCTATTTTTGATCACAGTGCTTTCGAGCGCCTCGGCTTTCACTATGCTGCCCGCTGCGTATGTAGCTAACTGCTTGGTCACTTATAGTCCATATCAATGAATAGCAACAGTCAGCAACAAACCCTAGACACTTAGCACCTTTTTTCCATCTAGAACACTAAAGGTTTCTTCGGCTGTCCTTATAGGAGAACCCTTTGAAGAACCCTTTTTGGTTACAGGTAGAACCATTTTGAGTTCCATGTTGAACTCTTTCTACATGAGATTCTACATGGAACAAAAACGGGTTCTCCTATGGAGACAGCCGAAGAACCCTTTTAGAACCCTTTTTTTCTAAGAGTGTAGTCAGCTCTTATCACTGTCATGTAATTGGCCTGAGGCACCTTATTCAGTGAGAAAACACACACATACCAACCTGGTAGGCTATCAGTAAAGCAAAAGAAGATCCAAGTTAATGGCTGGTGTCGAGCCACTGCTGTTCTAAAGCCCTCTGTGTGTGTGGTGTAACGGTAGCGCTGCACACGCTACACTACTCCATCCTGTCAAGTGTCAACCTCTCAGAATCCCATGTTTGATGCATTAGGAATAACAAAGATATGCACAACACATCTTTACTCAACACACACTCCACATGTACAATACCGGGGCCATTTCCTCTACCAGAGTGTACAGTAGTCCCACTATTCATAAACGCTAAAGCACATTCATTTCAATCCATTTGCCCTGACATGAGGCAACTGTTGTGTCTTTAAAGCAGCCCTCTACCTTGGCAGCCTGTGGTGTGTAGCATTCAATGATCAATCAGATGCTGTTAGGTGAAAAGAGAGATGAGCGGAAGGTGTCTTAATGCTTCCTACTCAAGTAGGAAAGCAATCTCTGACCCAGGAATTTGTGTTTGACAAACCACTCTCAGAAGCCATGAGGAAGCTGGATTCTATGCGATGCCAATATCACTCCATACGGAATGTTAACAGTGTTGTGGCTGATAGATTCAGGTGTCACATAAGAAGTGGGAGTGCCCGTGTGTATGAGTAACAGCTGTGAGAAACTGCAGATATCAATTAGATCTGAACCTGCCACTCTTCCATAATTCATGATCTCCCATTGGCTATTGAACGTCTATGAGGATGAGAACAACCAACTTGATCTCAGTCCAACACACACATACTTTTTTTTCTCAGTTCTGGTTCCCCTTGGGAATCAAACCCACACCCCTGGCATTGCAAGAGCCATGCTTTACCTTGTCATCTCCATGGTGTCCTTGGTGAGATAGACGATCCAGTACACCAGGTTGAAGGCCCCGAACGACAGAGGGAAGAGGATGCGAGAGTACTTGTCTATGATGCTGGTGCCTGTCAGTAAGTTGTTGGACGGCACAGCTGAGCCTTGCTGGAGGAAGGCCTGGGCATTCACTGGAGGGTTAGGGAACACCTCCGCTGGCCTCTCAAAGTGAGGCGTAGAGTTCATCCTCTTCTTCAGCATACTGCTGGCGTCCTGTATAGTACACCAACACAAAGATCGGTGGAGGGGGTGAGTGAGAGAATCTAAAGTAAATCTATGACCAGAACGTCAGTAAGTCATTGGAAATTAAGATGAATAAAATAGGAAATGAGTTGTTTAATTTTGATAAAACACAGTTTTAATTGAATCCATTTCCCATAACAACACAGTATGTTATATGCACAAAAATCATAAAAGATGAATTCATTGATTAATTCATCAATACAACATTATACATTGAGTGTATAAAACATTAGGAACACCTGCTCTTTCCATGAAAGACTGACTAGGTTAATCCTGACCAGCTATGATGCCTTATTGATGTTACTTGTTAAATCCACCTTAAATCAGTGTAGATGAAGGGGAGGAGACAGGTTAAAGAAGGATTTTTAAGCTTTCAGACAATTGAGACATGGATTGTGTATGTGTGTAATTCAGAGGGTGAATGGGCAAGACAAAATATTTAAGTGTCTTTGAATGAGGTATCGCAGTTGGTGCCAGGCTCACCGGTTTGTGTCAAGAACTGCAAACGCTGCAGGGTTTTTCACATTCAACAGTTTCACGTGTGTATCAAGAATGGTCCACCACCCAACTTGACACAACTGTTTGAAACATTGGAGTCAAAATGGGCCAGCATCTCTGTGGAATGTTTTTTATGCCTTGTGGAGTCCATGCCCTGACTAATTGAGGCTGTTCTGAGGGCAATAGGGATGCAACTCAATATTAGGAAGGTGCTTTGTACACTCAGTGTATATAAGATGCATGGCAAGTTAAGTTCAGCAGAGTGTATGGAGCAGGAACTGAGGCAGGGTTGGACAGGGTGGAGTGGGAAGCAGGGACTGAGGAAGGATTGGTAGGGGTGGTGTGGGTATCAGGGACAGAGTGAGGGTTGGTAGGGGTGGTGTGGGTAGCAGGGACAGAGTGAGGGTTGGTAGGGGTGGTATGGGTAGCAGGGACAGAGTGAGGGTTGGTAGGGGTGGTGTGGGTAACAGGGACAGAGGGAGGGTTGGTAGGGGTGGTGTGGGTAGCAGGGACAGAGTGAGGGTTGGTAGGGGTGGTGTGGGTATCAGGGACAGAGTGAGGGTTGGTAGGGGTGGTGTGGGTAGCAGGGACAGAGTGAGGGTTGGTAGGGGTGGTATGGGTAGCAGGGACAGAGTGAGGGTTGGTAGGGGTGGTGTGGGTAGCAGGGACAGAGTGAGGGTTGGTAGGGGTGGTGTGGGTAGCAGGGACAGAGTGAGGGTTGGTAGGGGTGGTATGGGTAGCAGGGACAGAGTGAGGGTTGGTAGGGGTGGTGTGGGTAGCAGGGACAGAGGGAGGGTTGGTAGGGGTGGTATGGGTAGCAGGGACAGAGTGAGGGTTGGTAGGGGTGGTATGGGTAGCAGGGACAGAGGGAGGGTTGGTAGGGGTGGTATGGGTAGCAGGGACAGAGGGAGGGTTGGTAGGGGTGGTGTGGGTAGCAGGGACAGAGGGAGGGTTGGTAGGGGTGGTGTGGGTAACAGGGACAGAGGAAGGATTGGTAGGGGTGGTATGGGTAGCAGGGACAGAGGGAGGGTTGGTAGGGGTGGTATGGGTAGCAGGGACAGAGTGAGGGTTGGTAGGGGTGGTGTGGGTAGCAGGGACAGAGGGAGGGTTGGTAGGGGTGGTATGGGTAGCAGGGACAGAGGGAGGGTTGGTAGGGGTGGTATGGGTAGCAGGGACAGAGGAAGGATTGGTAGGGGTGGTGTGGGTAACAGGGACAGAGTGAGGGTTGGTAGGGGTGGTGTGGGTAACAGGGACAGAGGGAGGGTTGGTAGGGGTGGTGTGGGTAGCAGGGACAGAGTGAGGGTTGGTAGGGGTGGTGTGGGTATCAGGGACAGAGTGAGGGTTGGTAGGGGTGGTGTGGGTAGCAGGGACAGAGTGAGGGTTGGTAGGGGTGGTATGGGTAGCAGGGACAGAGTGAGGGTTGGTAGGGGTGGTGTGGGTAGCAGGGACAGAGTGAGGGTTGGTAGGGGTGGTGTGGGTATCAGGGACAGAGTGAGGGGGTTGGTAGGGGTGGTGGTGGGTAGCAGGGACAGAGGAGGGTTGGTAGGGGTGGTGTGGGTAGCAGGGACAGAGGAGGGTTGGTAGGGGTGGTGTGGGTAGCAGGGACAGAGTGAGGGTTGGTAGGGGTGGTATGGGTAGCAGGGACAGAGTGAGGGGTTGGTAGGGGTGGTGGTAGGGGTAGCAGGGACAGAGAGGAGGGTTGGTAGGGGTGGTATGGGTAGCAGGGACAGAGGGAGGGTTGGTAGGGGTGGTATGGGTAGCAGGGACAGAGGGAGGGTTGGTAGGGGTGGTATGGGTAGCAGGGACAGAGGGAGGGTTGGTAGGGGTGGTGTGGGTAGCAGGGACAGAGGGAGGGTTGGTAGGGGTGGTATGGGTAGCAGGGACAGAGGAGGGATTGGTAGGGGTGGTATGGGTAGCAGGGACAGAGGGAGGGTTGGTAGGGGTGGTATGGGTAGCAGGGACAGAGTGAGGGTTGGTAGGGGTGGTGTGGGTAGCAGGGACAGAGGGAGGGTTGGTAGGGGTGGTATGGGTAGCAGGGACAGAGGGAGGGTTGGTAGGGGTGGTGTGGGTAGCAGGACAGAGTGAGGGTTGGTAGGGGTGGTGTGGGTAGCAGGGACAGAGTGAGGGTTGGTAGGGGTGGTGTGGGTAACAGGGACAGTTGGTAGGGGTGGTGTGGGTATCAGGGAGGGTTGGTAGGGGTGGTGTGGGTAGCAGGGACAGAGTGAGGGTTGGTAGGGGTGGTGTGGTCAGGGACAGAGTGAGGGTTGGTAGGGGTGGTGTGGGTAGCAGGGACAGAGTGAGGGTTGGTAGGGTTGGGTAGCAGGGGGTGGTGGTAGGGGGTGGGTAGCAGGGACAGAGTGAGGGTTGGTAGGGGTGGTGTGGGTAGCAGGGACAGAGTGAGGGTTGGTAGGGGTGGTGTGGGTAGCAGGGACAGAGGAGGGTTGGTAGGGGTGGTGTGGGTAGCAGGGACAGAGTGAGGGTTGGTAGGGGTGGTATGGGTAGCAGGGACAGAGGAGGGTTGGTAGGGGTGGTGTGGGTAGCAGGGACAGAGGAGGGTTGGTAGGGGTGGTATGGGTAGCAGGGACAGAGGAGGGTTGGTAGGGGTGGTGTGGGTAGCAGGGACAGGGAGGTTGGTAGGGGGGTGGGTAGCAGGACAGAGGAAGGTTGGTAGGGGTGGTATGGGGCAGGGACAGAGGGAGGGTTGGTAGGGGTGGTAGGGGGTGGTATGGGTAGCAGGGACAGAGTGAGGGTTGGTAGGGGTAGCAGGGACAGGTGGTGGGTAGCAGGGACAGAGGGAGGGTTGGTAGGGGTGGTGTGGGTAGCAGGGACAGAGGGAGGGTTGGTAGGGGTGGTATGGGTAGCAGGGACAGAGGGAGGGTTGGTAGGGGTGGTGTGGGTAGCAGGGACAGAGTGAGGGTTGGTAGGGGTGGTATGGGTAGCAGGGACAGAGGGAGGGTTGGTAGGGGTGGTGTGGGTAGCAGGGACAGAGGAGGATTGGTAGGGGTGGTGTGGGTAGCAGGGACAGAGTGAGGTTGGTAGGGGTGGTGTGGGTAGCAGGGACAGAGTGAGGTTGGTAGGGGTGGTGTGGGTAGCAGGGACAGAGTGAGGATTGGTAGGGGTGTGTGGGTAGCAGGGACAGAGGAGGGTTGGTAGGGGTGGTGTGGGTAGCAGGGACAGAGGAGGGTTGGTAGGGGTGGTGTGGGTAGCAGGGACAGAGAGTGAGGGTTGGTAGGGGTGGTGTGGGTAGCAGGGACAGAGTGAGGGTTGGTAGGGGGTGGTGTGGGTAGCAGGGACAGAGGGAGGGGGGTTGGACAGAGGGGTGGTGTGGGTAGCAGGGACAGAGGGAGGGTTGGTAGGGGTGGTGTGGGTAGCAGGGACAGAGGAGGGTTGGTAGGGGTGGTATGGGTAGCAGGGACAGAGGGAGGGTTGGTAGGGGTGGTGTGGGTAGCAGGGACAGAGGAGGGTTGGTAGGGGTGGTGTGGGTAGCAGGGACAGAGTGAGGATTGGTAGGGGTGGTATGGGTAGCAGGGACAGAGGGAGGGTTGGTAGGGGTGGTGTGGGTAGCAGGGACAGAGGGAGGGTTGGTAGGGGTGGTATGGGTAGCAGGGACAGAGGGGAGGGTTGGTAGGGACAGGGGTGGTAGGGGGGTGGGTAGCAGGGACAGAGGGAGGGTTGGTAGGGGTGGTATGGGTAGCAGGGACAGAGTGAGGGTTGGTAGGGGTGGTGTGGGTAGCAGGGACAGAGGGAGGGTTGGTAGGGGTGGTGTGGGTAGCAGGGACAGAGGGAGGGTTGGTAGGGTGGTAGGGGTGGGTAGCAGGGACAGAGGAGGGTTGGTAGGGGTGGTGGGTAGCAGGGACAGAGGAGGGTTGGTAGGGGTGGTGTGGGTAGCAGGGACAGAGGGAGGGTTGGTAGGGGTGGTATGGGTAGCAGGGACAGAGGGAGGGTTGGTAGGGGTGGTATGGGTAGCAGGGACAGAGGAGGGTTGGTAGGGGTGGTGTGGGTAGCAGGGACAGAGTGAGGGTTGGTAGGGGTGGTATGGGTAGCAGGGACAGAGGAGGGTTGGTAGGGGTGGTGTGGGTAGCAGGGACAGAGGAGGGTTGGTAGGGGTGGTGTGGGTAACAGGGACAGAGTGAGGGTTGGTAGGGGTGGTGTGGGTAGCAGGGACAGAGGGAGGGTTGGTAGGGGTGGTGTGGGTAGCAGGGACAGAGTGAGGGTTGGTAGGGGTGGTGTGGGTAGCAGGGACAGAGTGAGGGTTGGTAGGGGTGGTGTGGGTAGCAGGGACAGAGTGAGGGTTGGTAGGGGTGGTATGGGTAGCAGGGACAGAGAGGTTGGTAGGGGGGTTGGGGTAGGGGTGGTAGGGGTGGTGTGGGTAGCAGGGACAGAGTGAGGGTTGGTAGGGGTGGTATGGGTAGCAGGGACAGAGGGAGGGTTGGTAGGGGTGGTATGGGTAGCAGGGACAGAGGGAGGGTTGGTAGGGGTGGTATGGGTAGCAGGGACAGAGGAGGGTTGGTAGGGGTGGTATGGGTAGCAGGGACAGAGGGAGGGTTGGTAGGGGTGGTATGGGTAGCAGGGACAGAGGGAGGGTTGGTAGGGGTGGTGTGGGTAGCAGGGACAGAGGGAGGGTTGGTAGGGGTGGTGTGGGTAGCAGGGACAGAGGAGGATTGGTAGGGGTGGTATGGGTAGCAGGGACAGAGGGAGGTTGGTAGGGGTGGTATGGGTAGCAGGGACAGAGTGAGGGTTGGTAGGGGTGGTGTGGGTAGCAGGGACAGAGGGAGGGTTGGTAGGGGTGGTATGGGTAGCAGGGACAGAGGGAGGGTTGGTAGGGGTGGTATGGGTAGCAGGGACAGAGGAAGGATTGGTAGGGGTGGTGTGGGTAACAGGGACAGAGGGAGGGTTGGTAGGGGTGGTATGGGTAGCAGGGACAGAGTGAGGGTTGGTAGGGGTGGTGTGGGTAGCAGGGACAGAGGGAGGGTTGGTAGGGGTGGTATGGGTAGCAGGGACAGAGTGAGGGTTGGTAGGGGTGGTATGGGTAGCAGGGACAGAGGGAGGGTTGGTAGGGGTGGTATGGGTAGCAGGGACAGAGGGAGGGTTGGTAGGGGTGGTGTGGGTAGCAGGGACAGAGTGAGGGTTGGTAGGGGTGGTGTGGGTAGCAGGGACAGAGTGAGGGTTGGTAGGGGTGGTGTGGGTAGCAGGGACAGAGGAAGGATTGGTAGGGGTGGTGTGGGTAGCAGGGACAGAGTGAGGGTTGGTAGGGGTGGTGTGGGTAGCAGGGACAGAGTGAGGGTTGGTAGGGGTGGTGTGGGTAGCAGGGACAGAGGAAGGATTGGTAGGGGTGGTGTGGGTAGCAGGGACAGAGTGAGGGTTGGTAGGGGTGGTGTGGGTAGCAGGGACAGAGTGAGGGTTGGTAGGGGTGGTGTGGGTAACAGGGACAGAGTGAGGGTTGGTAGGGGTGGTATGGGTAGCAGGGACAGAGGGAGGGTTGGTAGGGGTGGTGTGGGTAACAGGGACAGAGGGAGGGTTGGTAGGGGTGGTATGGGTAGCAGGGACAGAGTGAGGGTTGGTAGGGGTGGTGTGGGTAGCAGCGACAGAGGGAGGGTTGGTAGGGGTGGTGTGGGTAGCAGGGACAGAGGGAGGGTTGGTAGGGGTGGTGTGGGTAGCAGGGACAGAGGGAGGGTTGGTAGGGGTGGTGTGGGTAGCAGGGACAGAGTGAGGGTTGGTAGGGGTGGTATGGGTAGCAGGGACAGAGGAGGGTTGGTAGGGGTGGTGTGGGTAACAGGGACAGAGGAAGGATTGGTAGGGGTGGTATGGGTAGCAGGGACAGAGTGAGGTTTGGTAGGGGGGGTGGTGTGGGTAGCAGGGACAGAGTGAGGGTTGGTAGGGGTGGTGTGGGTAGCAGGGACAGAGTGAGGATTGGTAGGGGTGGTGTGGGTAGCAGGGACAGAGGAGGGTTGGTAGGGGTGGTGTGGGTAGCAGGGACAGAGGGAGGGTTGGTAGGGGTGGTGTGGGTAGCAGGGACAGAGTGAGGGTTGGTAGGGGTGGTATGGGTAGCAGGGACAGAGGGAGGGTTGGTAGGGGTGGTGTGGGTAACAGGGACAGAGGAAGGATTGGTAGGGGTGGTATGGGTAGCAGGGACAGAGTGAGGTTGGTAGGGGTGGTGTGGGTAGCAGGGACAGAGTGAGGGTTGGTAGGGGTGGTGTGGGTAGCAGGGACAGAGTGAGGGTTGGTAGGGGTGGTATGGGTAGCAGGGACAGAGTGAGGGTTGGTAGGGGTGGTGTGGGTAGCAGGGACAGAGTGAGGGTTGGTAGGGGTGGTGTGGGTAGCAGGGATAGAGTGAGGGTTGGTAGGGGTGGTATGGGTAGCAGGGACAGAGGGAGGGTTGGTAGGGGTGGTGTGGGTAACAGGGACAGAGGAAGGATTGGTAGGGGTGGTATGGGTAGCAGGGACAGAGTGAGGGTTGGTAGGGGTGGTGTGGTGTGGGTAGCAGGGACAGAGTGAGGGTTGGTAGGGGTGGTGTGGGTAGCAGGGACAGAGTGAGGATTGGTAGGGGTTGTGTGGGTAGCAGCGACAGAGGGAGGGTTGGTAGGGGTGGTGTGGGTAGCAGGGACAGAGGGAGGGTTGGTAGGGGTGGTGTGGGTAGCAGGGACAGAGTGAGGGTTGGTAGGGGTGGTATGGGTAGCAGGGACAGAGGGAGGGTTGGTAGGGGTGGTGTGGGTAACAGGGACAGAGGAAGGATTGGTAGGGGTGGTATGGGTAGCAGGGACAGAGTGAGGTTTGGTAGGGGTGGTGTGGGTAGCAGGGACAGAGTGAGGGTTGGTAGGGGTGGTGTGGGTAGCAGGGACAGAGTGAGGGTTGGTAGGGGTGGTGTGGGTAGCAGGGACAGAGTGAGGGTTGGTAGGGGTGGTATGGGTAGCAGGGACAGAGTGAGGGTTGGTAGGGGTGGTGTGGGTAGCAGGGACAGAGTGAGGGTTGGTAGGGGTGGTGTGGGTAGCAGGGACAGAGTGAGGGTTGGTAGGGGTGGTATGGGTAGCAGGGACAGAGGAGGATTGGTAGGGGTGGTATGGGTAGGGGACAGAGTGAGGTTTGGTAGCAGGGACAGAGTGAGGGTTGGTAGGGGTGGTGGGTAGCAGGGACAGAGTGAGGGTTGGTAGGGGTGGTGTGGGTAGCAGGGACAGAGTGAGGGTTGGTAGGGGTGGTATGGGTAGCAGGGACAGAGTGAGGGTTGGTAGGGGTGGTGTGGGTAGCAGGGACAGAGTGAGGGTTGGTAGGGGTGGTGTGGGTAGCAGGGACAGAGGAGGGTTGGTAGGGGGTATGGGTAGCAGGGACAGGAGGTTTGGTAGGTGTGTGGGTAGCAGGGTAGTGAGGGTTGGGTGGTGTGGGTAGCAGGGACAGAGTGAGGATTGGGGGGGGTGGGTAGCAGGGACAGAGGGTTTGGTAGGGGTGTGGGTAGCAGGGACAGAGGAGGGTTGGTAGGGGTGGTGTGGGTAGCAGGGACAGAGTGAGGGTTGGTAGGGGTGGTATGGGTAGCAGGGACAGAGGGAGGGTTGGTAGGGGTGGTGTGGGTAACAGGGACAGAGGAAGGATTGGTAGGGGTGGTATGGGTAGCAGGGACAGAGGAGGGTTGGTAGGGGTGGTGTGGGTAGCAGGGACAGAGTGAGGGTTGGTAGGGGTGGTGTGGGTAGCAGGGACAGAGTGAGGGTTGGTAGGGGTGGTATGGGTAGCAGGGACAGAGTGAGGGTTGGTAGGGGTGGTGTGGGTAGCAGGGACAGAGTGAGGGTTGGTAGGGGTGGTGTGGGTAGCAGGGACAGAGTGAGGGTTGGTAGGGGTGGTGTGGGTAGCAGGGACAGAGTGAGGGTTGGTAGGGGTGGTGTGGGTAGCAGGGACAGAGTGAGGGTTGGTAGGAGTGGTGTGGGTAGCAGGGACAGAATGAGGGTTGGTAGGGGTGGTGTGGGTAGTAGGGACAGAGGGAGGGTTGGTAGGGGTGGTATGGGTAGCAGGGACAGAGGGAGGGTTGGTAGGGGTGGTGTGGGTAGCAGGGACTGGGGGAGGGTTGGTAGGGGTGGTATGGGTAGCAGGGACAGAATGAGGGTTGGTAGGGGTGGTGTGGGTAGCAGGGACAGAGTGAGGGTTGGTAGGGGTGGTGTGGGTAGCAGGGACAGAGTGAGGGTTGGTAGGGGTGGTGTGGGTAGCAGGGACAGAGTGAGGGTTGGTAGGGGTGGTATGGGTAGCAGGGACAGAGTGAGGGTTGGTAGGGGTGGTGTGGGTAGCAGGGACAGAGTGAGGGTTGGTAGGGGTGGTGTGGGTAGCAGGGACAGAGGAAGGATTGGTAGGGGTGGTATGGGTAGCAGGGACAGAGGGAGGGTTGGTAGGGGGTGTCGGTAACAGGGACAGAGGGAGGGTTGGTAGGGGGGTGTGGGTAACAGGGACAGAGGGAGGGTTGGTAGGGGTGGTATGGGTAGCAGGGACAGAGTGAGGGTTGGTAGGGGTGGTGTGGGTAGCAGGGACAGAGGAAGGATTGGTAGGGGTGGTATGGGTAGCAGGGACAGAGTGAGGGCTGGTAGGGGTGGTGTGGGTAGCAGGGACAGAGTGGGGGTTGGTAGGGGTGGTATGGGTAGCAGGGACAGAGTGAGGGTTGGTAGGGGTGGTGTGGGTAGCAGGGACAGAGGAAGGATTGGTAGGGGTGGTGTGGGTAGCAGGGACAGAGGAAGGATTGGTAGGGGTGGTATGGGTAGCAGGGACAGAGTGAGGGTTGGTAGGGGTGGTGTGGGTAGCAGGGACAGAGTGAGGGTTGGTAGGGGTGGTGTGGGTAGCAGGGACAGAGTGAGGATTGGTAGGGGTGGTGTGGGTAGCAGGGACAGAGGAGGGTTGGTAGGGGTGGTGTGGGTAGCAGGGACAGAGGGAGGGTTGGTAGGGGTGGTGTGGGTAGCAGGGACAGAGTGAGGGTTGGTAGGGGTGGTATGGGTAGCAGGGACAGAGGAGGGTTGGTAGGGGTGGTGTGGGTAACAGGGACAGAGGAAGGATTGGTAGGGGTGGTATGGGTAGCAGGGACAGAGTGAGGTTTGGTAGGGGTGGTGTGGGTAGCAGGGACAGAGTGAGGGTTGGTAGGGGTGGTGTGGGTAGCAGGGACAGAGTGAGGGTTGGTAGGGGTGGTGTGGGTAGCAGGGACAGAGTGAGGGTTGGTAGGGGTGGTATGGGTAGCAGGGACAGAGTGAGGGTTGGTAGGGGTGGTGTGGGTAGCAGGGACAGAGTGAGGGTTGGTAGGGGTGGTGTGGGTAGCAGGGATAGAGTGAGGGTTGGTAGGGGTGGTGTGGGTAGCAGGGACAGAGTGAGGGTTGGTAGGGGTGGTGTGGGTAGCAGGGACAGAGTGAGGGTTGGTAGGAGTGGTGTGGGTAGCAGGGACAGAATGAGGGTTGGTAGGGGTGGGTGGGTAGTAGGGACAGAGGGAGGGTTGGTAGGGTGGTATGGGTAGCAGGGACAGAGGGAGGGTTGGTAGTGGTGGTGTGGGTAGCAGGGACTGGGGGAGGGTTGGTAGGGGTGGTATGGGTAGCAGGGACAGAATGAGGGTTGGTAGGGGTGGTGTGGGTAGCAGGGACAGAGTGAGGGTTGGTAGGGGTGGTGTGGGTAGCAGGGACAGAGTGAGGGTTGGTAGGGGTGGTGTGGGTAGCAGGGACAGAGTGAGGGTTGGTAGGGGTGGTATGGGTAGCAGGGACAGAGTGAGGGTTGGTAGGGGTGGTGTGGGTAGCAGGGACAGAGTGAGGGTTGGTAGGGGTGGTGTGGGTAGCAGGGACAGAGGAAGGATTGGTAGGGGTGGTATGGGTAGCAGGGACAGAGGGAGGGTTGGTAGGGGGGGTGGGTAACAGGGACAGAGGGAGGGTTGGTAGGGGGGTGTGGGTAACAGGGACAGAGGGAGGGTTGGTAGGGGTGGTATGGGTAGCAGGGACAGAGTGAGGGTTGGTAGGGGTGGTGTGGGTAGCAGGGACAGAGGAAGGATTGGTAGGGGTGGTGTGGGTAGCAGGGACAGAGGAAGGATTGGTAGGGGTGGTATGGGTAGCAGGGACAGAGTGAGGGCTGGTAGGGGTGGTGTGGGTAGCAGGGACAGAGTGAGGGTTGGTAGGGGTGGTATGGGTAGCAGGGACAGAGTGAGGGTTGGTAGGGGTGGTGTGGGTAGCAGGGACAGAGGAAGGATTGGTAGGGGTGGTGTGGGTAGCAGGGACAGAGGAAGGATTGGTAGGGGTGGTATGGGTAGCAGGGACAGAGTGAGGGTTGGTAGGGGTGGTGTGGGTAGCAGGGACAGAGTGAGGGTTGGTAGGGGTGGTGTGGGTAGCAGGGACAGAGTGAGGGTTGGTAGGGGTGGTGTGGGTAGCAGGGACAGAGGAAGGATTGGTAGGGGTGGTGTGGGTAGCAGGGACAGAGGAAGGATTGGGAGGGGTGGTGTGGGTAGCAGGGACAGAGTGAGGGGTTGGTAGGGGTGGTGTGGGTAGCAGGGACAGAGTGAGGGTTGGTAGGGGTGGTGTGGGTAGCAGGGACAGAGTGAGGGTTGGTAGGAGTGGTGTGGGTAGCAGGGACAGAGTGAGGGTTGGTAGGGGTGGTATGGGTAGCAGGGACAGAGTGAGGGTTGGTAGGGGTGGTGTGGGTAGCAGGGACAGAGTGAGGGTTGGTAGGGGTGGTGTGGGTAGCAGGGACAGAGTGAGGGTTGGTAGGGGTGGTGTGGGTAGCAGGGACAGAGGAAGGATTGGTAGGGGTGGTGTGGGTAGCAGGGACAGAGTGAGGTTGGTAGGGGTGGTGTGGGTAGCAGGGACAGAGGAAGGATTGGTAGGGGTGGTATGGGTAGCAGGGACAGAGTGAGGTTTGGTAGGCGTGGTATGGGTAGCAGGGACAGAATGAGGGTTGGTAGGGGTGGTGTGGGTAGCAGCGACAGAGGGAGGGTTGGTGGGGGTGGTGTGGGTAGCAGGGACAGAGGGAGGGTTGGTAGGGGTGGTGTGGGTAGCAGGGACAGAGGAGGGTTGGTAGGGGTGATGTGGGTAGCAGGGACAGAGTGAGGGTTGGTATGGGTGGTATGGGTAACAGGGACAGAGGGAGGGTTGGTAGGGGTGGTGTGGGTAACAGGGACAGAGGGAGGGTTGGTAGGGGTGGTGTGGGTAGCAGGGACAGAGTGAGGGTTGGTAGGGGTGGTGTGGGTAACAGGGACAGAGGGAGGGTTGGTAGGGGTGGTGTGGGTAGCAGGGACAGAGTGAGGGTTGGTAAGGGTGGGGTGGAGCGGGGGCCATAATTTGACTGGCTTCCATCAGGTTGGAGCTGAAAATGTCAGCTGCTGAATGCTGTGCGCGTCTGACGGAGGTGAGAAATCATGCAGGGAGCATGTGGCTTTAATACTGCAGCTATTTCTGAAACGACAGCAGGCTCAAATTCTCTGCTGGCTCTCAGAATCAGAGCAGATTCTTATGCAGTGCGTATTACATTGTTTTGCATGCTGCCATAATATATCTAGAGATCATAAAGTGTCAATACCGGTGCCATTGTTTTGGTGAGATTGAACATGCAGGATTAATGGTGTGACATTGTTATAATACACAGGTTATCCTATCAATGTGGCTTGTGTCCTCTCTTTAATCCAATTTTAACAATGGAATTTTAGCATGTTGACATAAGTGTATAATATAAACATTGAGCAGGGAAGAGCTGATAGACTCAATTAACTACATTTTATCCAGTCAGCAACCAGACAACCACTAAGCAATATTTTATTCAGTCAACAACATCTTATCCAGTCAACAACCAGTCAACCATTCAACATCTTATCCAGTCAACAACCAGTCAACCAGTTAACAACATCTTATCCAGTCAACAACCAGTCAACCAGTTAACAACATCTTATCCAGTCAACAACCAGTCAACCATTCAACATCTTATCCAGTCAACAACCAGTCAACCAGTTAACAAAATCTTATCCAGTCAACAACCAGTCAACCAGTTAACAACATCTTATCCAGTCAACAACCAGTCAACCAGTTAACAACATCCAATCCAGTCAACAACCAGTCAACCAGTTAACAACATCTTATCCAGTCTACAACCAGTCATAACCAGTCAACATCTTATCTAGTCTACAACCAGTCAACCAGTTAACAACATCTTATCCAGTCTACAACCAGTCATAACCAGTCAACATCTTATCTAGTCTACAACCAGTCAACCAATCAACATCGTATCCAGTCTACAACCAGTCAACATCTTATCTAGTCTACAACCAGTCAACATCTTAACCTGTCTACAACCAGTCAACCAGTCAACATCTTATCCAGTCTACAACCAGGCAACCAGTCAACATCTTATCCAGTCTACAACCAGTCAACCAGTCAACATCTTATCCAGTCTACAATCAGTCAACCAGTCAACATCTTATCCAGTCTACAACCAGTCAACCAGTCATAATGAGTCAACAACATATTATCCAGGTCATTAAGATTTGTCTGCATTTTAAATAGATAGTAATTCAAAATGGTGCAGATGGAGAGATAGAACTCCTCTCAATTGGACTATTTAGTTCATATATTTGGTGCAGCCACCTAATAATAGTCTCTTTCCCACAGAAGCACAAAGCATTGGGCTTGCCTGTCCCCTCTAGGCTTCTTGTGAGCCTGTAATGATCTGCCTGGATATTCCCTTAATCTATTCCTTTCACATAATCTGTGCTCAGGAAGCCACTGGCTGTCTCTTCTCGCCAAATCTTCTTGTTGTCACAGACTAGGAGTGGGGGGTGAGAGGGACACAGAGATGAGAGGAAAGGGAAGGGGGGAGGAGTGTAAAACGAGGAGAGAGGGAGGAGGTGGATTACCGAAGAGGACTCCCCGTCGGTCCTCCCGGCCTCTGCTGCCTCCTGGGCTGCCTTAATGGAGGCCGCCTTGCGGAGCTCCCGGTTGGCCTGCAGCGTGGAGAAGTAGTTGACTGCTGCAAACTCAATGAGGGCTGAGAAGACGAAGGCGAAACACACAGCGATGAACCAGTCCATGGCCGTGGCGTAAGAGACTTTGGGCAAAGAGTGGCGGGCACTGATGCTGAGTGTGGTCATGGTAAGCACTGTGGTAATGCCTAGCATACACAGGGCACATAGAGAAATGTTAGACAGAGATACTGGACATGGCAGACATTTTGTTTTCTGCATCCCAGAGCCCCAGGGTTGACTGGCTGGGTTTCCAGGGTACCAGCCCATCATCTTGTTGAGTGGTGATTGTCAGGGTGTGGAGTGAAGTGGAGGGGGTTGGAGGGTCAACCATCCAATGGTTTGCGTTAGAGCTGTTGTGCGGGCAGTGTAATGTGGACACACGAGCTTACATGCAAAGGAATAGCTTAAGGGGAAATAGTTAACGGTCTATTCAAGCATGTCATTTGGCCTGAAAATTGTTATTTCTATGAACCCAGTAGTTTAAACCTTATCATACATTTATTAATATTATTTCTGTTGTAATTCTCATGACTGAGATCTAACATTACTGAACATTGAGCAACATTTATGTGTTTAGTTCATCGGATTAGACTGTCCTGTTAATATGTAACTGAGGATACTGTAACAACTCAATCAATACCAACCTACAAAATGAAGATTAGTATTGCATTACACAAAATCCTCAGGGCCCATTGATCATTTAGATGGTAATTGATGCCATACTTCGCCAGAAGGTGAATTTGTGGGCATGATGTTTAATCTCTAGCCTTCGGCAACAAGTTCACACGTCTAGACATGCACTACTCAACCAATACACTTGCTCTTCCATTCAGAAATTAATTTGAGTCCAAGTACAATGCTAAGCACTTTGTATCACACACACTGTCCTTGTAAGATCACTTTATTCGTGATTTGTACACAAGGTCCAACCGAAATGTGACTACTCTGGAACAGTTGTTGAGGGCGGTTAAGTACCTTGCTCAAGGGCACAACAGCAGGAAATGGAATCTAGAATTATATAACAGCAACCCTCCTGTTGACAGCTCATTTCTTGACAGATGTTTTCTGTCAGACCCGGGATTTGAACTGGCAACCCTCTAGTTACTGGCTTGCCTCTCTAACCGCTAGGATACCTTCTGCCCACACCTTTGGATGGAGGGTCACCATTGTTTATATACCAAGTTGATTATAATGTCTATCTCTCGGAAACCAAACCAATGTGTTCTGGCATTATTGATAAGTCATGAGACCTGTATGGCATTCAAATAAATGGCCAGTGAAATGTTATAAAGTCCAAATCAATAGTTCAGCCATATTTGAAGTGTATTCACTTTATCAATAGTGAATCATACAGTGTAATGAAAGTAGCACAGTGTACACCCAAAATAATCTATTGATCCTGAGAGGCAGCAACCAAAAGCATGGCTTAGTTTACTCTCTCACAGCTTAGCCTTAGCATCATTGAGTGCAAACATAAGAGCGGTACAGCTGTAGGATCTTAATTTGAACCAGGTTGCTACAGCAGGAAAATAATCCTGCCACAACAGGAAATGTGAATTATTATGTGGATTGTAATTAATGGACATTTTTAATGTGATTGACACATTTTTCGTAAGGGAAAATCAAGTCAGAGATTTCTGATCCAACGTCAGAAGCCTTTTTAAACCTCAAATACACTACAAATGTTACATTTCCTGCATTGCAGAAAAGTTATCTTGTAACAGCGTGAGCAAATTAAGATCCAACATCTGAAGGGCCTGTGGTAATGAAGTATGTTCCTAACAAGCTTGCCTAAAACAACTAAAAGTCAGGTCACTTAGGCATGCTATTTGGAAACATCCTAGCATTTTTCTTGATTTGTGCATGCAACTATGCTAATACTAAGCTTTAGCTGAGGAAACTAAGCCATGCTTTTGGTTGCCGACTCTCAAGATCAATAGATTATTTGCTAGTTATCCATCTAAATGAGGTCAACTTTTCTTTTGGGTCAACTTTTACTGTTCCTGTTACATCTTGGACACAAATCCATTTGAATTTCTGACTTCCTTACAAGCCAAGGAAGGTTAGAGGAGGAGATAAAGTTTGTCATACCATTCACCATGTTTACTGGTCATGGGATGGGCTGTTTTTAGTGATGATGATGATGATAATGGTTTCAGAGCAGCACAACTTGCATGGGTTAGAGTTAGACACATGGTGATGAATGGGATATGGGTTGGAATGAGTTGCCCGGGTAGTGTAGTTTCCTCTCAGGGAGACAATAATGGCTGGGCTGAGAGCAGGCCTGGAATGAGCAGGAGCGGCCAGTAATGATGATGATGAGGAGGGACACAGATGAAATTGACAAAGGCTTCCACGGGACAAGTTTACAGGGAAATAGAGCAATATAAATCCCAATCCTGGATAATGAAGAGAGTACGTAGAAAAGCTGTCCTGTTCACTGATTATATGAAGCAATTTAGTGTGCTATACAGCTGATATAATGTACATTTCTGAAACACTTTCTACTGGTATAAGGCTCATTGGACTGCCAAGTGACTATACAGACAGGAATCTCCAGACGTACAAGATTTCACAATTCCACGACCATTCTATCTCATCATAACACAGGGAAGAGACTGCAAATATTGTTAGAATAGCAAATGTTTTCATAAACTACTGCACCTGTACAGTATATTGATATAAATCGATAGGGAACCTCAATCTGCACAACCTTTTCCACAATGGAGATGCTTATTTCAAGTGGATCACTGCAAGTTATGTTTCGAGGGAGTACAAATAAATTGCCATTGATTGAGAGTGTTAAGTAATACTATGGTCAGGTTCATCTGAGGCAGGGCTACTACGGACATTGATTGAGAGTGTTAAGTAATACTATGGTCAGGTTCATCTGAGGCAGGGCTACTACGGACATTGATTGAGAGTGTTAAGTAATACTATGGTCAGGTTCATCTGAGGCAGGGCTACTACGGACATTGATTGGCTGCATAACAACAACAATAACAACAACAGGCAATGTAGTTGAGCCTGAATCTGTTACAGTTAGCGTGACAACAGTTATCTAAGCAATGAATAACATTGTGGAGATTCAAAATGCAAACAGATCCATGGATACAAGGTGTGTTACATACAACCACGGTAATACATCTCTCACATGTATTCAAAGTATGTTTTAATCTCTGGGCTCACACTAAAGACCCTTACAAGACATGATTCATTTACAAAAGGGACATGCTCTATTATGGTCCATTAACAAGGTACAGATATCATTTCACTGAGATCGTTTTCATCAAGCTAAAACAGTTGGAAAGAAAAGGGTCATTGACCACTGGTCTGCTATGCTCTTGTCAATTTGATATTTACACAGTTAATTTGCACAGGGGGACATGTAGATAATTTAAGTGGATAATGTAATAATGTTTCAATGCATTTAAGTGCTGCTTCAGCTCTGAAAGACAGTTACCAACTCTCCATGAAGCTAGATACAGTACCAACTCTCCATGAAGCTAGATACAGTACCAACTCTCCATGAAGCTAGATACAGTACCAACTCTCCATGAAGCTAGATACAGTACCAACTCTCCATGAAGCTAGATACAGTACCAACTCTCCATGAAGCTAGATACAGTACCAACTCTCCATGAAGCTAGATACAGTACCAACTCTCCATGAAGCTAGATACAGTACCAACTCTCCATGAAGCTAGATACAGTACCAACTCTCCATGAAGCTAGATACAGTACCAACTCTCCATGAAGCTAGATACAGTACCAACTCTCCATGAAGCTAGATACAGTACCAACTCTCCATTAAGCTAGCTACAGTTACCAACTCTCCACAAAGCTAGCTACAGTTACAAGCTCTCCATAAATCTAGATACAGTACCAACTCTCCATAAATCTAGCTACAGTACCAACTCTCCATAAATCTAGCTACAGTACCAACTCTCCATAAAAACCCCACAATTGCCAACAATCGTCAAACTCAAGCACTTGTTAAATGATCACACACTGGGAAAGAAGGGTATGGGAGAAATCGTGTCAGGAAAAAAAGCAGAGGAGGCGAGAGAAAGAGAGAGAGGGAGGAGGATGAGGAGGAGGAGGAAATGAAGGATAAAGACAGGAGAAAGAAACGAAGAGCTTGAGGCATCTGTGTGCTTTTAAAGGCAAAAAGCAAGGTACAAATTAGGCCCACTCAATTAAGTCTGTGAGACTTCAGCTCTGGAGACTTTCAGCTCTTAGAAAGCCAGCATGCGAAGCTGCACACAACAACAATGCCTAATGTGCTTGAACCCTGATGGAGTGCTTCTACATAGCTCTCTGTCTCTCTCTTTCTCCGTCTGCACACATCAGTGCATTACCACAACTTATTTAGCTACTGGCTTCTCGCTGTGCCCCATATTACTGTTGTGTCACCAGCAAAGCATTAAAATACATTGTATTTACAGAAGCAATTTACAATCTCTTAATCATAGAATTTCTTTAAAAATTGTTTTTAAAAAAACGTGTAAACTGTGAAGATAAAGCCTGTCATTCATGGGTTTGGGGAAAATCCAATATGTTGAATGCAACAGCCTCATAAAGGACACACAATGCTCACACTGAAAACACTCCAATATCTCCACAGCGTTTTACTCCCGCTACCATGCCAAATGAAAGCAGCGGGATGTGGGAGGTTAATGACTTTCTGCATATGTGCGTCTCACATTGGGCCTAACTTGAACATGTACTAATGATTGGTATCTTTTCCTCAGTGTGGGCTTGTCAAAATGCTGACAAGCTCCCAAACAGAGCCATAATCTACAAAGGCCAGCAGCCGCTCCTGCACACAAAAATGTAGCTGAGGAAATTTAAATTGAAAATCAAAAGGATGGCAAATGAAAGTTAAGAGCGCTCTGCTCCTGAGGCTAGAGGCTGAAGCAAGTGTAGCATGATGTAATGGGAACAACCGGAACCTGCAACTCCTCAGAACAAGTTCAAGTAAACAACATCCCCCCGCTCTCTGCCCGGATGGAATGATTTCAGAAAAGGAGTTTTGACTATTAATTCAGATCCAATTGGGAGGGAATAGAGATAAGAGGTAGAAGACATAAGATATACCATGTGAGTGTGCTACCTATGTCCTCTAGTACCACTCTACATAATGCAAACCATTACCATGTCCTGCCAAGGAAACACATTCAAATACTGCAGTACAACATCTTCACCAAATGTACAGAAAAGGATACAGAATAGATCATGTTATGAGTGATGAAACTGTGTTATCCAAGGTTAGTTGTTTTGTTATGTTCCTATGATAGTGCTATGTGGTTGTCCAACCTAGCTAAATGACTCAAATGTACAATGTAAATGTAAATATCACTTTAAGGGATATTTAAGGGAACAACTTATATTGGGACTTGTAGGGGTTACCTTGTAACGTAAGCATGGTGGACAAGACAATGGAGTTAATGGTGGAGATCAGGAGGAGGCCTACCGAATACAGTTCGTGCAGGAACCGATTCCTTATTGATCCAAAAAGAGACCTGAGCCAGGATCACGGTCATGATACAGGGGATGTATGTCTGAATCAAGAAGAAGCCCATCTTCCTTTGCAGGTGGAAGTGAACAGTCATGACTACATATTCACCTGTCAGAAAACAAATGGAATACTGTATGTGGGCACAGAGAGTTTCCATCAGACACGTTGGTAAATCAGCATTTCACAGAGCACAAAACTGATTTTTGCTACAGAAAACAGATGAGACAGTGAACTTCTCAGGGAGACCTTGTACATGCATACTCTAGCACATGTCCAATGCTGCATTTTGAATGTGTACTAAACAAGCATAGATTCAAATGAAAATTTCATTTAGAAAAAAAAAAAAGACTTAGATTGAAATCTTCATTCAAAGCCGTATGCATACGGTATGCATACTGTTAGCATGGTTATTTTTTAAGCTTATTTCTTTAAGCATTACTAAAGCGTTAAGTGAATGAATCTATTCTTACCAGTGTTGGATTTTAACCTCTCACTGGACACTGTCTGTCCTATTAGATCGTACTGTAGCAAGCTGGAGGACTCCTCTGGGACTTCCACAGAGAACAGTGGTCCTTTTTTCCATGTGTACACAATTTCACTCATAGGGTAGGCATCTGGACAGCAAAAATAAAGATAACGTAGTCACTCTGTAATCACCAGCTAGCCTAGTGGAACCATCTGTCTGACTGAGGTTTATGAAAGACAACTTACAGCTACCAAACTTGAGAGGACAGGCATGGCCATCCATGGGGAAGTTCATCAGTCTCATGGGACACTCTGCATTTATCGTCAATCTGCAATGGAATGGCAAAGAGTATTGGACAAACCTTATGTACAGTAGTAATGGTCACCTATGATCATCTACTACTGATCACGTACCAGGCCAAACCGTCTTCTGAAAACAAAGCAATACTGATAGAGATATGCCTGGGTAAGTTGACGTGTATCGCACAAATATCTTAACCAGGGCTCTCCAACCCTGTTCCTGGAGAGCTACCGACCTGTATGTTTCGCTCCAACACCAGCTGTAACTAACCTGATTCAGTTTATCAACCAGCTAATTATTAGAATCAGGTGCGCTAGATTAGGTTTGGAGCGAAAACCTACAGGACGGTAGCTCTCCAGGAACGTGGTTGGAGAATACCGGGCACTAAACCATAGCCATGACTGTGTTTGTATGATACTCCGGTAGATGTCCGGTAGAACACAGACTACTGTCCTACACAGGTCTGTTTTGGACCTGGATGGCTGTGACTCAGTAGTACCTCATAGTGTAGAGGATAGTTCCGTTCTGCATGATGCGGAACAGCTTGTTGGGAGTGGTCATGTTGTGAGAGATGGACCTCTTGCCGTTCCGGAAGAATGTGTCTGGCGTCCAGATCTTGCTGACCATGAGGTTGTTGAGACGCAGAATCTCGATGGGGCCCTCGAATTTCAACCTCTCGTCAATCCACGTTTGACGGAAGAATACATCCATGGTGTACTCCTACAACATCGCAGTTTGGAAATCAAATCAGCAATCAACTCGTATGCTAATAATGACATTGCTGTACAGTACAGTACAGTACATAGCCTACAGTACATCAGTGACCTCATTTACGTGAATGAAATGTCGATAATGAGTACGATTATTATATTAAATATTTTAAAGTCTTCCTTACATGTTGTTTTTGATCTGTTGAAGTACTGTGCAGGTCCATATTTCTCAACTTCTCCACTAAGAAAAACTGACTGTATTTCATTACAGGTTCCAAGAATTATCCAAATTCTAACCCAACAGTATTGATTTACTTTGTTTTCTTGAATTTCTTGATGTGTTCAGCTTTTAGCTGCCATATATAATGAAACAAACCTCAATGGATAATGGCTTTTTCAATCCAGGAATACTTTTAGCTCAAATGGATTTCTTTACAGCTCTAGTCTTATCTATACTGCCTATGGGGTGGCTACTAGTGGATCACATGGTACCAGAAGTGGGTTTTAGATGCTGTGAAATATAATATAGTGTGTAATGGAAATCAAACGCTCAGCCGGCTCGGGACCCTCACTGACAGGGATTGTCAACCAGATTAAAATCCCTAAGCTGCACTAATGACATCCTGCCTAGAATAATGAAGGCTGGTAGGAATATGACTTGAGGCTGTGGACGGACATGCTAGGACTGGGTGCACCAAGCAATTATTCTGTCCTGTCTGCACTAACACAAGTATGTGTTATTGAAATATAAATAAATGCCAACACTCTGGAGTTTTGTGTTATATAAGTGGACTGGATAAAGTAGTAATGAGGCCACATACCATCTCAACATCTGACACTGGACCAAAGCTTGTGACAAAGATGTCTGTTTTGACCTCAGTAACTGGACCTACAAAGATAAATGTTGTTTTGACATAAGACATAAATAAACACAGCTCTTCACTCTAAAAACAAATGGACGCTGGTGAGATATTGACAGGATAAAAACGATGTTGTTGTTAATTATATCACTTTTCTAGTTTACAGTTACTTGACCTGTAGTTGTTGGCTATTACAAGTCAGCACAATAACATCCCTTAGTAGGATTGGAAATTAGCAATTTGTGAGAAAGAAACCCTGTGGTCAATGGGTTATATGAATTTCCTGGACACTCGATGTCACAAATTCGACAGTTATATTAATGACACTAAAAGCAGCTTCCAACGATGGGACAGTGACCAAGAATTAAGCTCTATCTGGAACATAGTCGCCTCACTACTGTGGAAAGGAAAACTTTATTAACTACGTGAGTAGACTTAAATTTCACACATTATCAAACAACCTGTTAGAAGTATTAAATATGTATTACTGTACCTCCAAATCCAGGTCGCAGTCTGTTGTCATATCCATCTAGTAATCTATCCAATACACGCGTGATGTTATCCAAATAGATATTCTCAGTTTGCGTTGATTTCACATGATTTCCCCAAACATTGCTCACACTGTAGACAAAGTGCATATTAATTATCTGGTTGCTTATTCTACTCAATACAACTTGTTACTGCATCAAAGTTGCATAGTGTACATTTATCAACATTCTAGCACTCGTAAAGTCGGGGGGAAATTAGTTCACTTGTACTCACCAGGACAGAAAAAAACAATTGAAAACGAAAGCCATGCCTCGTAAACACTCCACAGCCACAAAGCCGTGGTCAACTGTTATAATTTCCATATTCCATCATTTAAAATCGAACAAAACGCTGATCACACGGCTTAGTCTAAAAACGAGAAGGCTTTTGCGCCAGTCCTACTCGACTTCCCCAGTGCGGCTGCGCCTCATCCGACTCGCTCAGTAGAAAAACTAAAGAGTTTTAAGAGACTGAAGAAGAGCAGGCACGGAGGGCATTGACAATAATCGAATAAGGCATTATGGGAGATAAGAACGAAGAAATCCACTGATAGTTTTGGCAGGGAATCAGTTTGGACCCGTTTGGATATTTGGAAAAGGCTCAAATATCCTCCTGGAAGAGATTGCACCAGAGATGGTTTCAATTTCTGAGGTGGAGAGCATTTTACAGATCATAATTCCTAATAAAGTTGAGGAGATAACAGCATCACTCCATTATTGCATGTTGGACTTGGTCATGTCCAACTTAGCTGTTTCCATTAGCTGTGTCCATTACAGTCTGTTTACACGTGCTGTCCTTCACATCTCCTGCACATCAGCATGTGGGTTAACAAATAGAAAACAAATCAAACAGATAAACCTTGGATGGTGTATGTGATTGTGCTGTTGGTGGTGGTGGTGGTGGTGTTGGCAAGGCAGGAGTGGGAGGGGGTTTGCTGCCTTGCTCCAAGCTTTCACTGACCTGGAGTGACATTGTCAAAGTCAGTTCATTTTCGATTTGGCACAAATGTGACTGTTACCACAAAAGTATTGCTTGTGTTACACCACTAAGATATAATCACAGTTGTATGGACAGATCTTTTCTGATAAGTACAGTAACTGTAGGTCTCGTTCTAAATGAGAAGTAAAGTACTACTTAATACAGCACAAAGGCAAAGTGATTAGTGCAGTTAAATATTATATGCTGTTTAGTTCAGGTACATTCTCTGCCACAATATCTACTCTGATTTTTGGTTCAAGCGTTTGATTAATCTTATCTTCTATCTTGTTAATCTGTACAGAACATGGCAGACTATATTTTATTGTTAAACTCGACTTATCCATTAAGGGTATAACATTCCACATATGTATAATTTATCTAAAGCATGTTTTCTTTAAAAGCCTTAAAAGAGTTATACACGAGTTATGCAATGAAATCCCACTATCCTGGTCTCATTGTAGTCAATATGTAACTTATATAATGTTGTTGATGCACTTTGAACGGTGTACACCCACCTCCTTTAAGATGTGGTGCAGTGTGTAATGCTGTGTCTATGTGGACATTGGAAAAACGTGTTAAACCACGGCAGTCAAGAGAATAGGCATGATAAGATATGTGTTTGTATGTAGGACAATGATATAGTTGTTTTATTTATAGTAAGAGGCCTGGAGACTTATATTAGCTCCCTAAGCTAATGCCTTGGTTTAAGTCTTGCGGGCTAAAACAGTGTTGGGGGGGGGCAGGAGATCTGTGTTTGACCCCAGTCACTTACAGCAGCACACTAATCATAGTAAAAGCTTGGGCCCGAGTCCAGTATGTAGAGAGTTGGGTCAATGTGATTTCTGCATTATGATGCATTTACATGACACTACGACATTCTATGGCAGCCATGTTAACTCCACATTAACATTACATGGGTGACATTTAAACAATGCTATGTAACTGAATGTCTAGAATCAAAACAATGTTTCTGTAAATATATGGCATGGGTCACATGGTCAGCTAAATCTCCTGGCCCTGATAATACTACAAGCAGCACTGATAGTTGTAGAGGCCATAGTGATAGTAACATAAGCAAGGGCAGCGGTTGAATCAACATTGTATTAAACATTACTGCATAATATGATTCACTTAGCATTAATGGAAGCCATTCTCTGAGCCAAGGTGCCTCTTAGGAAGGGAGCTTATTTCTGATTTCATTGGTGTGAATCTGCTTGTCATGCTATGTACTGCCACCATTGAAATGACACATGGCCATAATCCACATCCATGACAATAAAGTTTAAGCACCATGAAATGGGCACAGCATTATTAATTAAGGAGCGTGAGGACCATGGTCAATTCAGCAGAGGTTTCAACCACAGACCATTAAGGAGAGTGAGGACCATGGTCAATTCAGCAGAGGTTTCAACCACAGACCATTAAGGAGAGTAGGGACCATGGTCAATTCAGCAGAGGTTTCAACCACAGACCATTAAGGAGAGTGAGGACCATGGTCAATTCAGCAGAGGTTTCAACCACAGACCATTAAGGAGAGTAGGGACCATGGTCAGGTTTCAACCACAGACCATTAGGAATTCAGCAGAGGTTTCAACCACAGACCATTAAGGAGAGTGAGGACCATGGTCAATAAAGCAGAGGTTTCAACCACAGATCATTAAGGAGAGTGAGGACCATGGTCAATTCAGCAGAGGCTTCAACCACAGATCATTAAGGAGAGTGAGGACCATGGTCATCGTATCTCTGCCAGCACACAAACACACATGCACGCACACACACACACACACACACACACACACACACACACACACACACACACACACACACACACACACACACACACACACACACACACACACACATGATGAGTGTCCCAGAGTGCACTGATGCAGAGATATATATGGAGCATTGTTTCTGTCGCAAAGTGTCAAATGGTCACAGATAGTGCCACTGAAGGCTTGTTGGCCCACAAGTGTAGCCTTATTGCTATTTGCCAAGATACAACAGATCACTGGAATCTTAAGAGTTGAACTGTATACATATTAATGATAATAATGGATTACATTCAGATTGAGGACTAAACAGCTCTAAAAACACTTTATATTGCACAGGTAACTTGAGGGGTAACCTCATCCAACACCAATGTTTATTTCTGCACTGTTGCCATTTTGAACCAGGATTTTAGTATTTAGTATTTATTAGAATCAGCCAAGGCAGCACCTACTCTGGGGTGCAAAACAGGAATAAAAACAGTTACATCATAACACAACAACAGTTTACATCATATAACAATACATCATACAATACAGTATTACAATATTACTGTATTATTACACATTTACAATATATAATGGACAATACTAAAATAATACAATATTACAATTTGTGTGATATCACACAGATTCAACATTGGAGAGGTGTAGGTTTTCCATTCCTCAAAAGATTTTGAAGAATAAATAACTTAGCTTTTTTTGTGAACTGTGTCATAACTGAGTCATCTCCATAGAAAACAAACTGACCTTGACTAAACCTACGACAACGTCTGAGTGTTGGCGCACAACTCTTAGTTTTATAGTTCTTCAATCAAGCTGCTTTCTCAGTGCCTTGCTGTTTCTTGCTTCACAGAAAACTTGTTTTATAACTCCCTGACCTTTGCCAAATTTCCTGGGAATATAGCATGTTTGAAATGTTCTGTTCAGTTGAAATAGAATGTTTGAAATGTTGTTTTGTTATGTTTAATACATTTTGTTTTGGGCATCCCAAAAAAAAAAAGATGTATTATTTATTAACTGAAATGTTATCGTTCATAATTGTGCACTGAAATGCAGTAAATTAAAGTTAACTTTCTTCACCCCATAAACTTCAGCAGTGTACACTTCAGCACTGGACAGCGGCATCACCCTACCAGACCTTTTTTAGGCGGTCTAAAAACCTCAGCAGTGGAAATGTCAGCACCCTGGACAGCGGCATCACCCTACCAGACCTTTTTAAGGCGGTCTAAAAACCTCAGCAGTGGAAATGTCAGCACCCTGGACAGCGGCATCACCCTACCAGACCTTTTTAAGGCAGTCTAAAAACCTCAACAGTGGAAATGTCAGCACCCTGGACAGCAATAGAAGGTTGCGTGGAGCTGTGATGGCAGTCAATGCATTTAATGTTATAAAAGTTAGTAACAGCACAAGCTAAGGAGCAGGCCCTCCTCTAAACTACAATACCTAGATTGTGACCCAGTGAATGTCCTCTTTTACAGCCATCCTAATCTGGGGCATGTTGTTGTGCTTGAGTGTCAGTCTCTTTCAATCCTAATTATATCCCCTGCTTACTGCATCACCTCTTTAATTATTTACAACAGCTCTGGATAAACACCAGATCCCATCATTTCACTAATTCAATTAGATAAATGTCTACTTCTAATCAACATTTTTAAATTAATGACTTGTATAACGTGTTTGAGTGTAGTAGGCGACTTAACTTCATCAGTTCTGTAGTGGTGTGTTGTATATCATATACCGCCTACAGTAGATGTGGCAATTCTCCTTTATTATACAGTATCTATGGTAACGGTTCGCTCTTAGAGAAAAATAAACTCAGTGAGTCAAAGTCAGAGAGCCTGCAGAGGTGGTGTAGGTGGCAGTGGTTGTTCTGAGGTTGGGTGGGCAGTGGTTGTTCTGATGTTGGGTGGGTAGTGGTTGTTCTGAGGTTGGGTGGGCAGTGGTTGTTCTGAGGTTGGGTGGGCAGTGGTTGGTCTGAGCTTGGGTGGGCAGTGGTTGTTCTGAGGTTGGGTGGGTAGTGGCTGTTCTGAGGTTGGCTGGGCAGTGGCTGTTCTGAGGTTGGCTGGGCAGTGGCTGTTCTGAGGTAAGCCTAGCAGGTCTCTTCTGTGAGGGGGCCAAATTTTATTGGTCACATATACGTGTTTAGCAGATGTTATTGAGAGTGTGGCGAAATGCTTGTAGTGTAGTGAAATGCTTGTAGAGTAGTGAAATGCTTGTAGTGTAGTGAAATGCTTGTAGTGCAGTGAAATGTTTGTAGTGTAATGAAGTGGCCAGAGGGGGGGGTGATGAGCAGATGTTGCCTTGAGGGTCTCATGTGGGAGGTCTGCCGGTGGAAGAGCTCCAGTCCCTCTGTTGGAATCTCCATCTCTGAAGCCAGGACATGAAAAGGCACTGTTTGCCAAGGTCGCTCAGATATTCCTCCCAACTGTGGCTGAAGCTGACTCTCACCCCAGATTTGGCGATGGTGTCCATTGTCGTGTAGTGTGAAGGGCGTGGTGACTTTGAGAAACAGTGTGTGGCGCCTCCTCTGGTTGGTGGAGGATGGCATGGAGGATGGCCGATGGTCTCCGTTTTACTGGTTATCTACACTTTCAAGGTTGAGCTCACTCCTGGCATTGGCAGGGACACTATTGATAGTTTTGTCAAAGCACCCTGGTGTCTTTCACAGTGGAGGAAAACCACATGGCTGCTGAACAACATTAACAGATAAGAGGTTAAGAGAGAGGCAATGTAATGCATTGTGAGATGGAATTAAATGTAACGATTGGTATCATAATTCCCTTTTTGGAGCAAATATGGATATCAGCTGCCTCTGATGTCAATGACTTAAGATCTACAAATGGTTTGAAAACAACTTCGGAAGCAGCACCTTATTAATGTGTCAATACAATACTGTGTAAAAGTATTGTCCCCTTTTCTGATTTTCTCTATTTTTGCATATTTTTGATACTGACTGTTATCAGATCTTCAACCAAAACCTAATATTAGCTAAAGGGAACCTGAGTTTACAAATGGGATACTTTTTGGATGACAATGGTCCCATTTTGCCTGGCGAAAACCAAACACTGTATTCCATAGTAAGAACCTTATACCAACAGTCAAGCATGGTGGTGGTAGTGTGATGGTTTGGGGAGGCTTTGCTGCCTCAGGACCTGGACGACTTGCCTTAATAGAAGGAACCATGAATTCTGCTCTGTATCAGAGAATTCTACAGGATAATGTCAGGCCATGTGTCTGTGAGCTGAGGCTGAAGCGTAGCTGGGTCATGCAGCAAGACAACGATCCAAAACACACAATCAAGTCTACATGAAAATTGCTAAAAAGCAACACATTTGAAGTTTTGGAATGGCCAAGTTAAAGTGCAGACCTAATCCCAATTGAGATGTTGTAGCAGGACTTGAAACGAGCAGTTCATGCTTAAAAACCCACAATGTCACTGAGTTGCAGCAGTTCTGCATGGAAGAGGGGACCAAAATCCCTCCACAGCGATGTGAGACTGATCAACAACTACAGGAAGAATTTGGTGGGATGGCACAACCAGTTATTGAGTGTAAGGGGGCAATTACTCTTTCACACGGGGGCATTGGGTGTTGCATAACTTTGTTTCTGAAGTAAATAAAATAAATATGTAGTTGTTTTGTTATTTGTTCACTCAGGTTCCCTTTATCTAATATTAGGTTTTGGTTGAAGATCTGATAACATTTAATATGACAAATATGTACAAGTAGAGAAAATTAGAAAGGGGGCAAAACGTTTTTCACAGCCCTGTATACTACACTCTATACTACACTGTATACTCTATACTACACTGTGTACTCTATACTCTATACTACACTCTATACTCTATACTACACTGTGTACTCTATACTCTATACTACACTCTATACTCTATACTACACTGTGTACTCTATACTACACTCTATACTCTATACTACACTGTATACTCTATACTCTATACTACACTGTATACTACTCTATTCAGCGCATCTTTTGCCATGAGAAACAGATCTGGAAATGTCAAGTTCATACTAAAATACAGCTTGCTTTGGAAATCAGACTTTATTCAATGAGTCAGCTATGATCAGTCCTAAGAGCACCAGATGTCCTTTTGAGTTGTTATGCTCTGATTATGTGTTTAATTGGCCAACCTCTGTGATTTCATCGCCATAAGACTCCTTTGACTAAACATCTTGTCAATAGAGAAGCATCATTCAAATGTACCTTTACCCCCCCCCCCCCCCCCATTGAGTTAAGAATTCTTAATCAGCAATGTAAGCCCTGTCATCATTTCACTGCATGTTAAATACACAAAACCTTTTTAATTGTGGCGGAATTCTTTTTACATGACACACTGTACATACAACAGGTAGAGATACCAAACAACCAAATGATCATTCAGAGGATGGGGTTTGATAAATGATTTGTCTCAAAAGATATGAGTACCATCTAGCCTCATTGTACCATCCTGGCATCCTATCACATCTCCATCTCCCTTTTGTCCCTGGACATGTCAGACTTCCACAGGGGGTCTATACACTGATCTGTGACCAGGTGCAAACTCCCCACAAACTTTCCAAGCCAAAGAGCTTCATTAGGCTTAACATAATAATCCAGTCTGTCCACACGTTCACTGCTATCCACGGAATCAATAATCAAGTGATGATATTATTGTTAAGTATTATACTTTATGTACAGTGTGTGTGTGTGTGTAAAGTACCCCTTTTTTCTCTCCAATTTTGTGGTATCCAATTGTTTTTAGTAGCTACTATCTTGTCTCATCGCTATAACTCCTGTACGGGCTCGGGAGAGATGAAGCCGTACTGCTTCGTAACACAGCATGCATCCAACCCGGAAGCCAGCCGCACCAATGTGTCGGAGGAAACACCGTGCACCTGGAAACCTTGATTAGCGCGCACTGTGCCCGGCAATGAGACAAGGATATACCTACCGGCCAAGCCCTCCCTTACCTGGACGACGCTAGGCCTATTGTGCATCGCCCCACGGACATCCCAGTCGCGGCCGGTTACGACAGAGCCTGGGCGCAAACCCAGAGTCTCTGATGGCACAGCTGGCGCTGCAGTACAGCGCCCTTAACCACTGTGCCACCCGGGAGGCCCAGATGTGGGATCTTAATTTGATCACCATTTTGTTGCTGAGAATTTTCCTGCGCTGCAGCAAATGCTGATGAGCTTCTTGATTTACATAAATTCACTGAACACACAATTATATCAACAGTATTGCACTTTTCATGTAGTCTAATTTTGGCCAGCTAATAGCCTATTGATCAAGGAACCTTATCGACTAAATGTCCTGTTACTACAGGATTATTTTGCTGCAACAATACTGGTTAAGTTAAGATCCTACACTTGTATACGTTTCCTTTGATCTGAAACGTAAAATGAAATCAGACACGTGCAGAGACAAAAAGGACATTGTCTTCAGTGAGGAGATTGTATTACTTGTCCACAATCAAGTAAAAAGTGATCTCAAACATCATGCAACTTTGGTGTTTTCAAGAGTTGATCATTATGAAATGAGTCGTTGTCTCTTAGCATTTGAGGAATGTTTCTGTGAGTGTTTATGTGTGCCTGTAAGTTAGCTGTAAAACATTCAGAATTTGAGTTATGACCTTTCAAGTTTGTTGTTGTTGTAACCGGCAAACATAACCCATCCCTGAGTGAGTGGGTACCATAGTGTGATGACTGCTAATGCTTACTACCCCCCCTCTTTTCACTGCTTGTGGTGACAGTTCAACCCAAAGTCATGGCAGACGATGATCTGTGGGGTGCTATCTGTGTACACCAGCTCCGTGCACATACAGGCCAGAAAGGCCTCTCTATCAATACCCTGGATGCCAGCAAACAAACCCTGTTTACTAAAACACAGCCACCAACGTCCTGTTCCAATACATGGTGTGATGTAGTTTGACCGGACATGAGGGAGAAAATATGACTCGTGTTTGATTATAATGACTCAGGAATCCATCAGACATTATCAGGCCTGGGTTCAAATGCATGTGTATGTGAGTGTCTGATATTTAAAATACTTCTTGGGGGGTGTATTTTTGTGTTTTCAAATACACAGCCCAAAACAAGTACTTTTATTTGGGTATTTGAATGGTTAGTTGTAAAAATATATATATATATATATATGTATATATATCTGAATACTTACTCTGAATGAATGTGAAAGTATTTGAGATATTTCATGCAGTATTTGAATGCAGGTCTGGTGATTATCATCTCGTTGCCCTTCACTCTCAGTGCTGAGTGAAATACATTCAAATCCACTCTGGAAGCAACTCAATCAAGAACTGAATATTTGAGGTCTGTTCTTTAAAGGTGCACAACAAATGAATGGTAATCAAATGAGTGAAGACAGAGTACCAGAAGGGGTGTGTGTGTGTGTTGTGTGTGTGTATGAATGAAGTAGAAACATTTAAAAGCCCATAACATTGCTGTTGTTTTTGTATTGTGCATGTGTTTTTGTATTGTGCATGTGTTTTTGTATTGTGCATGTGTTTTTGTATTGTGCATGTGTTTTTGTATTGTGCATGTGTTTTTGGATTGTGCATGTGTTTTTGTATTGTGCATGTGTTTTTGTATTGTGCATGTGTTTTTGTATTGTGCATGTGTTTTTGTATTGTGCATGTGTTTTTGTATTGTGCATGTGTTTTTGGATTGTGCATGTGTTTTTTTATGTATCTGCTGTAAGCCTCGATGCCAAATACAAATGTCAATGTTTTTGCAAATACACTGTAGACAAAGCTTTTGACCTTGACCTCGTTATTTATTCCTATTTGGCCACTAAGGCCCATGGTTTTAATGACATATGTTCTACTGGTTATTGTATCCAACTGAGGACAGGGTTTTTCTCTACATGGCCTAATTACAATGGTGCCATCATTCTCAGAAAAGCCAGGTTATACTACAGTACCTTGCAAATACACATCTCACTTCTAGAAGCTTATAGCAACCAATTAGGCTACAAGTAAACCTAAAGAAAACATAAAGTAGCCTATACATACCGCAAGAGGGGACTTCAACATGTGCCATAATGTCTACTAATATAAATTTGATGTACACATGGGCCAGCTACAGTAGCTTAATGATACACATCTTAATTGTGGGTTGTTAAGAAATGACAGATGAGAGGGAGTGAGCCGATGATTAATTGTCACCATCGTCCAGGGGTTTAGTACGCTCCCCGCCCAGTGTCATGCAGCAATGCACCGGATTCCATCAAAGCATGACCACTTGAAAGCAGAGGTGTCTGTCCGGATCGGATGTTGGTAGCGCTTACTTTGAAATGTATAGCGTACTTGCTAGTGTTCATGTATTATCTCAGCCTCGAGGCGCGATATTGACGTGAGCAATAGCTCGTGGTAATGTAGTCGCTCTCCATTTGAGCACGCCTGTGCACGTTTGCATCAAAAGCACGAACGCGTAGGAGCGGATCGGTTGGTGAAATTGATTGGGAAGTATTGAGTCATGTCATAATAACTTTGACGAGCATCTCTCATCGAAATAAAGAGAGAGAGAGAGAGAGAGAGAGAGAGAGAGAGAGAAAAAGAGAGAGAGAGAGAGAGAGGGAGAGAGAGAGAGAGAGAGAGAGAGAGAGAGAGAGAGAGAGAGAAAGAGAGAGAGAGAGAGAGAGAGAGAGAGAGAGAGAGAAGAGAGAAAGAGAGAAAGAGAGAGAGAGACTGAGAGAGAGAGAGAGAGAGAGAGAGAGAGAGAGAGAGAAAGAGAGAGAGAGAGAGAGAGAGAGAGAACACATCCAGCACAGTGCATGCATGGGTAGCCTAAAAGCCGATTTATGCTTGATCTGAAAATGAGGGTGTCGGCGCCGTATGGATAGTGTGATGCAAACGCGGAGCCTCTGGAGGCACACAGAAGCCAAATTGAGCTTCTCCGTGAGCCTCTCAACGTTTTCCGTAGCCTATAGCTCCCCATTGACATGGTTGGTTAATGGTAGGTGAGGGCGGGAGGTCCTGTATAAACACAAACTCACTTTCTTGACAACTTCCTTTACAACAGCAACAGCTCAGAATTATGAATGCCCTAACTTCTGCAGAGGCCATATCACAGTAAATATCATCCCAGCCGCGTACTCAGAGCATGCGCAGACCAGCTGGCTGGTGTGTTTACGGACATATTCAATCAATCCTTATCCCAGTCTGCTGTTCCCACATGCTTCAAGAGGGCCACCATTGTTCCTGTTCCCAAGAAAGCTAACTGAGCTAAACGACTACCGCCCCGTAGCACTCACTTCCGTCATCATGAAGTGCTTTGAGAGACGAGTCAAGGGCCATATCACCTCCAACCTACCTGACACCCTAGACCCACTCCAATTTGCATACCGCTCCAATAGGTCCACAGACGACGCAATCGCAACCACACTGCACACTGCCCTAACCCATCTGGACAAGAGGAATACCTATGTGAGAATGCTGTTCATTGACTACAGCTCAGCATTTAACACCATAGTACCCTACAAACTCGTCATCAAGCTCGAGACCCTGGGTCTCGACCCCGCCCTGTGCAACTGGGTACTGGACTTCCTGACGGGCCGCCCCCAGGTGGTGAGGGTAGGTAACAACATCTCCACCCCGCTGATCCTCAACACTGGGGCCCCACAAGGGTGCGTTCTCACCCCTCTCCTGTACTCCCTGTTCACCCACGACTGCGTGGCCATGCACGCCACCAACTCAATCGTCAAGTTTGTGGATGACACTACAGTGGTAGGCTTGATTACCAAAAACGACAAGACAGCCGACAGGGAGGAGGTGAGGGCCCTCGGAGGGTGGTGTCAGGAAAATAACCTCACACTCAACGTCAACAAAACAAAGGAGATGATTTTGGACTTCAGGAAACAGCAGAGGGAGCATCCCCCTATCCACATCGACGGGACAGTAGTGGAGAGGGTAGTAAGTTTTAAGATCCTCGGCGTACACATCACAGACAAACTGAATTGGTCCACACAGACAGCGTTGTGAAAAAGGCGAAGTAGCGCCTCTTCAACCTCATGAGGCTGAAGAAATTCGGCTTGTCACCAAAAGCCCTCACAAACTTCTACAGATGCACGATCGAGCGCATCCTGTCGGGCTGTATCACTGCCTGGTACGACAACCGTAAGGCTCTCCAAGAGGGTAGTGAGGTCTGCACAACGCATCACCGGGGGCAAACTACCTGCCCTCCAGGACAACAACCACCCGAGCCACTGCCTGTTCACCCCGCTATCATCCAGAAGGAGAGGTCAGTACAGGTGCATCAAAGCAGGGACCGAGAGACTGAAAAACAGCTTCTATCTCAAGGCCATAAGACTGTTAAACAGCCATCACTAACATTGAGTGGCTGCTGCCAACATACTGACTCAACTCCAGCCACTTTAATAATGGAAATGGATGGGAATTGATGTAAAATATATCACTAGCCACTTTAAACAATGCCACTTAATATAATGTTTACATACCCTACATTACTCATCTCATATGTATATACTGTACTCTATATCATCGACTGCATCTTGCCATCTTTATGTAATACATGTATCACTAGCCACTTTTATGTTTACATACCCTACATTACTCATCTCATATGTATATACTGTACTCGATACCATCTACTGCATCTTGCCTATGCCGTTCTGTACCATCACTCATTCATATATCTTTATGTACATATTCTTTATCCCTTTACACTTGTGTGTATAAGGTAGTAGTTGTGGAATTGTTAGGTTATATTACTAGTTGGTTATTACTGCATTGTCGGAACTAGAAGCACAATTATTTCGCTACACTCGCATTAACATCTGCTAACCATGTGTATGTGACAAATAAAATTTGATTTGAAATGTTGCACGGCCAATGCAGAGGTCAGATTGACCACGCAACATCCTTAACTCTAATTTCAGAACCATGGACAGTTCCAAACGGGAGTTGACCATTTCCTGATTGACCAAGAGGTTTTCAATAATGCCATTATAGGTTTGTTTAGGCTATACATGTAGTGTTTGAAGGTACTATAAAAAATGTTGCTCCCTCTCCTTTGAACAAACAACTAACAAATAATCCGATGATTACCTAACATTACCTAAAAGCCCTCACGCGCGCTCTCGGAACTGTGGCTACACATAGCTCACCTCCAACATTTTCAGGGTGCAACAACCACGAATCTGTAAATGCGTGCATTGATGTTAGACAAAGTACCATATGCAACACCTCATCCTAATTTCTCCTAGTCCTCTTTCTCATGTTCCCACTTCGTTCAGCATGTTGTAGTTTTAAAACATGTTCTTTATTGGAATAAACCATGTGTATTAACGGAATATAAGAAAATAAAGAAAGTAAAGGTTAATCTATATTACGTTTATTTCACAGTTGTATTAAATATTGAATGGCGAGGGAGAAGCATCCGTTTGCCTCACTTACTTGTTGGCTTCACTTTCCCCTTAAATAAAAAAATATCTGTCCTGGAAATTGCTCTGCTACCAGCATCAGCAGCCACTGCTCCTTGATGTTGTGGTAAAGAATGCGCATGCGCCACACATTGGAATTACTGCACTGGCCAGAATAAGTTGGATCACGTCTGTCTTCACTGAAATCCAAAATCATATCAAAACTATGGCGGTGTTGAGAATAAGAACAATGAGATACTTTGGGGTTTGGACCTTCCTCGTAATAGTGGCTGTGGTCTGTGCGCAAAGGTAAGTGGTCGGCTTAGATGCTCTTCACTTCGAATGAATACGTTATACACTGTAGAAAACACTTCAATAATGCCTTTGGAAGCTTGCACATCTAAGAATGTATTCCTTCTCCTTCTCTAGGGTCAATGACCCTAGCAATATGTCAATCGTAAAAGAAACTGTGGATAGACTGTTGAAAGGATATGACATTCGCTTGAGGCCAGATTTTGGAGGTAATGAAATTAATTTAATACAAACTGTAATTTATTTTTCTGTTGTCAGCCCTATAACACTCAGTTGTTGCTCTAATTGTGTGGATCGTCCAAATCCCTCGTCTTATTTTTTAAAAGTTAAACGCACGTAGCCTACCCTTCAGTTTGTCCAGGTAGCCTATACATACATCGACCCTTCAGTTTGTCCAGGTAGCCTATACATCCATAGGGCCACCTAGTTCCACGTGTGCTAACGACACGGATTAGGATCACTTTTTAACACAATACTAGAAGGGTATTAGAAGTTGTAGGCTCAATCAATGATACACCTTTTGACTGTAGTGTCATGGAATGAGATGATAAATTCCCTAACCCATTGTTATGTTGGCGATTGGTGTCTACCTTACGAACGTTGCTATATCTTTATCCAGGTGTAAAACCCTTGACATTTAGCTGGGTGCTCATACAAATACAAGCTGTCGACATTGGTATACAATTTCAATTTAATCGGAAGCATTTAGACGTAATGAACACCATGCACTGTGTTTTGCGAAGAAACATCAGAGACACCGTGCGCACCTGCTTTTTGAAATCCCATATTGTATCGTGTTATCTGGCTGACAATAAATGAATGACTAATTGCTCGTGTGCTGCTGCTAGGCAGTTGCTATGCAAAGGGTTACATTTGTGGTTTATGATATTAATGTTATAAACCAAAAATCATGAAATGGTTAACATTACGGCCCGTTTTGTTGGTTTGTTCTAGGTCCCCCTGTGGGAGTGGGGATGAATATAGACATAGCCAGCATAGACATGGTATCTGAAGTCAATATGGTAAGTACTCGATTATCACTCTCCCAATGGTTTGTGGGCATTGCCCTAATATTATATACATTGTCTTTCCTAAAGGAAACCCAGTGCACTGCATGGAGTAGGTTACCAGTCAAACCAATGCTAAAATATGTAGTCTTCTCAGAGCTATGACAATCGACCTTTTTAAATTCACACCGATACGCCTAGCCATTAGGTGCATGCTGTTGCTAATTCACCCATAACAGAGTTTCACGTCTGTGAATGTTTCCTAACACACGTTTCAGGTTGTAACCTGCATATCAATTTATGGCAGTTGATTGAACACAACATCTTGCATACCTGTGGTTTGAGTCTTTGTAATGTGTTCACATGTAGTGGAAGTATTTACTAACGTTTTAAGGAATTTATGAAGTGCATACTGAAGTGAAGGCAAAAGTTTTGCTTCATGCAAGAGCATCCCCTAGTGCTATTAGTCAGAACTGCACGTCAGTCGAGAGAGACAGGGTTTCAGGCACTGCCTGAGAGGAATGGTCCCTACACCAATCCTTTGAGAATGTTTTTGACAAAATCCATGGTTATGCTTCCTGTCACCATGCCAATCTCTCTGCTAATCTGTGCTATTAGCGTGTTTTTGGTTGTTTTGTCATTTGTACATTTTGAGTGTTGTGGGAAAAGGTATGCCTCCATTGTAGAAGACGGATAAGGCCCCATTTAATGACACTGAAATGGACATGATTATTATCTCTGTGCATATAAATAATGTTATGAATACATATATTTAGATTTCTGTTGAGTAGGATTGCAATGACTGTATTTGGGATGAAATAGCAGGCACTGGTCACGGACGTCACTTCAACGTTGATTCAACCAGTGTGTCCAGTGGGAAATGTCTTTGCTCAGGTACATTTCTACTCTACTGGTTGTTAAAAGTATTTTTTCCAGTTGAAATGGGGCTCATCATAGTATGAAGTTAAGAGCACCCAACTGGCTATTTTTGGCACAAATACCCAAAGGTCTTAGTTTAAACTGTTGTCATTGTATTCGTCCCCCAGACCAAATGCAATTCCAGTTGGATTTATTGTATAAAATGAGATGTATGATTAACAAGATGTATGATTGCTCACAAACAGTCTTTAATGGTGGAAGTTGCCCTTGTCCTCCATTTATCATAGATCACTGGTCTAGTGCCATCTACATTTTATTAGTCTGGCTCTGACTTCTGCATGCATTCATCTGGATTAAACACAGATTTTCACTGTGTAACCAAAGTGAGTGACCAACGCACCATGAACTGAAGGTTTTGTTATGGTAGGCACCTCCCTGTGGCAATGTGGACTCTCGTCATTCATGGCATTTCATGGGAAACACTCCCTTTATGTGACGACCCCTGTGTGATGGCAAAAAGCTGGCCTTGGTTATGTTTAATCTCCTAATAAACGGCCTAATCCATGGCTCCTGGTTGGCTGAACCCCTGAATGAAGCAGCTGGGTTATTGTTTTAGGTAATGATTTTACCTTTAATGCTTTCAACAAATATGCTCAGCGACTATTACAGCGTTGTGCTAATCCACAAAGCCAGGCTGGAAGTCAACACAGGAAAGGGATTGTGCTCTTCTAGGTCCTCTGTGGTTGGCCCATCACACTCTTATCTCTGGGTTAGGACTTTCACACTGCACCTAAAGGAACAGGATTAGTGATAGATCTCACTACACATTCTCCATAGATGTACCACTCACAGCCAGCCAGTCAGCTAGCCAGCCAGCTGGCCAGTCAACCAGGGGAAACAGGCAGCAATACAGGCAGCACCAAATCATACGTCATCTCGAGCAGGGCCACGTAGAGTCCATTCTATCAATGGACAAGAAAAGCCTGTTTCTTTTATCAATATCTGCTCAAGAGCTTTGGCCCTATAGCCCATTTAGGTCAGATCGACTGGAGGTGTTTCCATACTCCAGCCCATTTAGGCCAGATCGCAAGGTATTTCCCCACTCCAGCCCATCGAGGCCAGATCGCAAGGTGTTTCCACACTCCAGCCCATCGAGGCCAGATCGCAAGGTGTTTCCATACTCCAGCCCATCTAGGTCAGATCGCAAGGTGTTTCCCTACTCCAGCCCATTTAGGCCAGATTGCAAGGTGTTTCCCTACTCCAGCCCATCGAGGCCAGATCGCAAGGTGTTTCCATACTCCAGCCCATCTAGGTCAGATCGCAAGGTGTTTCCCTACTCCAGCCCATTTAGGCCAGATTGCAAGGTGTTTCCCTACTCCAGCCCATCGAGGCCAGATCGCAAGGTGTTTCCACACTCCAGCCAATCGAGGCCAGATCGCAAGGTGTTTCCCTACTCCAGCGCATCGAGGCCAGATCGCAAGGTGTTTCCCTACTCCAGCCCATCGAGGCCAGATCGCAAGGTGTTTCCCTACTCCAGCCCATTTAGGCCAGATCGCAAGGTGTTTCCCTTCTCCAGCCCATCTAGGCCAGATCGCAAGGTGTTTCCCTACTCCAGCGCATCGAGGCCAGATCGCAAGGTGTTTCCCTACTCCAGCCCATCGAGGCCAGATCGCAAGGTGTTTCCACACTCCAGCCCATCTAGGCCAGATCGCAAGGTGTTTCCCTACTCCAGACCATCTAGGCCAGATCGCAAGGTGTTTCCCTACCCAGCCCATGGAGGCCAGATCGCAAGGTGTTTCCTTACTCCAGCCCATCTAGGCCAGATCGCAAGGTGTTTCCCTACTCCAGCCCATCGAGGCCAGATCGCAAGGTGTTTCCCTACTCCAGCCCATTTAGGCCAGATCGCAAGGTGTTTCCCTACTCCAGCGCATCGAGGCCAGATCGCAAGGTATTTCCCCACTCCAGCCCATCGAGGCCAGATCGCAAGGTATTTCCCCACTCCAGCCCATCGAGGCCAGATCGCAAGGTGTTTCCACACTCCAGCCCATCGAGGCCAGATCGCAAGGTGTTTCCCTACTCCAACCCATCTAGGCCAGGTCGCAAGGTGTTTCCCTACTCCAGCCCATCGAGGCCAGATCGCAAGGTGTTTCCCTACTCCAGCCCATTTAGGCCAGATCGCAAGGTGTTTCCCTACTCCAGCCCATCGAGGCCAGATCGCAAGGTGTTTCCCTACTCCAGCCCATTTAGGCCAGATCGCAAGGTGTTTCCACACTCCAGCCCATCGAGGCCAGATCGCAAGGTGTTTCCCTACTCCAACCCATCTAGGCCAGGTCGCAAGGTGTTTCCCTACTCCAGCCCATCGAGGCCAGATCGCAAGGTGTTTCCCTACTCCAGCCCATTTAGGCCAGATCGCAAGGTGTTTCCCTACCCAGCCCATCGAGGCCAGATCGCAAGGTGTTTCCCTACTCCAGCGCATTTAGGCCAGATCGCAAGGTGTTTCCACACTCCAGCCCATATAGGCCAGATCGCAATGGGTTTCCCTACTCCAGCCCTTCGAGGCCAGATCGCAAGGTGTTTCCCTACTCCAGCCCATCTAGGCCAGATCGCAAGGTGTTTCCCTACTCCAGCCCATTTAGGCCAGATCGCAAGGTGTTTCCCTACTCCAGCCCATCGAGGCCAGATCCCTATCCAGCCCATTTAGGCCAGATCGCAAGGTGTTTCCCTACTCCAGCCCATCTTAGGCCAGATCGAGGCCAGATCGGTGTTTCCCTACTCCAGCCCATCTAGGCCAGATCGCAAGGTGTTTCCCTACTCCAGCCCATCGAGGCCAGATCGCAAGGTGTTTCCCTACTCCAGCCCATTTAGGCCAGATCGCAAGGTGTTTCCCTACTCCAGCCCATCGAGGCCAGATCGCAAGGTGTTTCCCCACTCCAGCCCATTTAGGCCAGATCGCAAGGTGTTTCCATACTCCAGCCCATTTAGGCCCAGATTGTTTCCCAAGGCCAGTGTTTCCCTACTCCAGCCCATCGAGGCCGAGGCCAGATTTAGGCCAGATCAAAGTGTTTCCCACTCCAGCCCATTTAGGCCAGATCGCAAGGTGTTTCCACACTCCAGCCCATTTAGGCCAGATCGCAAGGTGTTTCCATACTCCAGCCCATTTAGGCCAGATCGCAAGGTGTTTCCCTACTCCAGCCCATCGAGGCCAGATCGCAAGGTGTTTCCATACTCCAGCCCATCTAGGTCAGATCGCAAGGTGTTTCCCTACTCCAGCCCATTTAGGCCAGATTGCAAGGTGTTTCCCTACTCCAGCCCATCGAGGCCAGATCGCAAGGTGTTTCCACACTCCAGCCAATCGAGGCCAGATCGCAAGGTGTTTCCCTACTCCAGCGCATCGAGGCCAGATCGCAAGGTGTTTCCCTACTCCAGCCCATCGAGGCCAGATCGCAAGGTGTTTCCCTACTCCAGCCCATTTAGGCCAGATCGCAAGGTGTTTCCCTTCTCCAGCCCATCTAGGCCAGATCGCAAGGTGTTTCCCTACTCCAGCGCATCGAGGCCAGATCGCAAGGTGTTTCCCTACTCCAGCCCATCGAGGCCAGATCGCAAGGTGTTTCCACACTCCAGCCCATCTAGGCCAGATCGCAAGGTGTTTCCCTACTCCAGACCATCTAGGCCAGATCGCAAGGTGTTTCCCTACTCCAGCCCATGGAGGCCAGATCGCAAGGTGTTTCCTTACTCCAGCCCATCTAGGCCAGATCGCAAGGTGTTTCCCTACTCCAGCCCATCGAGGCCAGATCGCAAGGTGTTTCCCTACTCCAGCCCATTTAGGCCAGATCGCAAGGTGTTTCCCTACTCCAGCGCATCGAGGCCAGATCGCAAGGTATTTCCCCACTCCAGCCCATCGAGGCCAGATCGCAAGGTATTTCCCCACTCCAGCCCATCGAGGCCAGATCGCAAGGTGTTTCCACACTCCAGCCCATCGAGGCCAGATCGCAAGGTGTTTCCCTACTCCAACCCATCTAGGCCAGGTCGCAAGGTGTTTCCCTACTCCAGCCCATCGAGGCCAGATCGCAAGGTGTTTCCCTACTCCAGCCCATTTAGGCCAGATCGCAAGGTGTTTCCCTACTCCAGCCCATCGAGGCCAGATCGCAAGGTGTTTCCCTACTCCAGCGCATTTAGGCCAGATCGCAAGGTGTTTCCACACTCCAGCCCATATAGGCCAGATCGCAATGGGTTTCCCTACTCCAGCCCTTCGAGGCCAGATCGCAAGGTGTTTCCCTACTCCAGCCCATCTAGGCCAGATCGCAAGGTGTTTCCCTACTCCAGCCCATTTAGGCCAGATCGCAAGGTGTTTCCCTACTCCAGCCCATCGAGGCCAGATCGCAAGGTGTTTCCCTACTCCAGCCCATTTAGGCCAGATCGCAAGGTGTTTCCCTACTCCAGCCCATCTAGGCCAGATCGCAAGGTGTTTCCCTACTCCAGCCCATCGAGGCCAGATCGCAAGCTGTTTCCCTACTCCAGCCCATCTAGGCCAGATCGCAAGGTGTTTCCCTACTCCAGCCCATCGAGGCCAGATCGCAAGGTGTTTCCCTACTCCAGCCCATTTAGGCCAGATCGCAAGGTGTTTCCCTACTCCAGCCCATCGAGGCCAGATCGCAAGGTGTTTCCCCACTCCAGCCCATTTAGGCCAGATCGCAAGGTGTTTCCATACTCCAGCCCATTTAGGCCAGATTGCAAGGTGTTTCCACACTCCAGCCCATCGAGGCCAGATCGCAAGGTGTTTCCCTACTCCAGCCCATTTAGGCCAGATCGCAAGGTGTTTCCCTACTCCAGCCCATCGAGGCCAGATCGCAAAGTGTTTCCCCACTCCAGCCCATTTAGGCCAGATCGCAAGGTGTTTCCACACTCCAGCCCATTTAGGCCAGATCGCAAGGTGTTTCCATACTCCAGCCCATTTAGGCCAGATTGCAAGGTGTTTCCCTACTCCAGCCCATCGAGGCCAGATCGCAAGGTGTTTCCATACTCCAGCCCATCTAGGTCAGATCGCAAGGTGTTTCCCTACTCCAGCCCATTTAGGCCAGATTGCAAGGTGTTTCCCTACTCCAGCCCATCGAGGCCAGATCGCAAGGTGTTTCCACACTCCAGCCAATCGAGGCCAGATCGCAAGGTGTTTCCCTACTCCAGCCCATTTAGGCCAGATCGCAAGGTGTTTCCCTACCCAGCCCATCGAGGCCAGATCGCAAGGTGTTTCCCTACTCCAGCGCATTTAGGCCAGATCGCAAGGTGTTTCCACACTCCAGCCCATATAGGCCAGATCGCAATGGGTTTCTACTCCAGCCCTTCGAGGCCAGATCGCAAGGTGTTTCCCTACTCCAGCCCATCTAGGCCAGATCGCAAGGTGTTTCCCTACTCCAGCCCATTTAGGCCAGATCGCAAGGTGTTTCCCTACTCCAGCCCATCGAGGCCAGATCGCAAGGTGTTTCCCTACTCCAGCCCATTTAGGCCAGATCGCAAGGTGTTTCCCTACTCCAGCCCATCTAGGCCAGATCGCAAGGTGTTTCCCTACTCCAGCCCATCGAGGCCAGATCGCAAGCTGTTTCCCTACTCCAGCCCATCTAGGCCAGATCGCAAGGTGTTTCCCTACTCCAGCCCATCGAGGCCAGATCGCAAGGTGTTTCCCTACTCCAGCCCATTTAGGCCAGATCGCAAGGTGTTTCCCTACTCCAGCCCATCGAGGCCAGATCGCAAGGTGTTTCCCCACTCCAGCCCATTTAGGCCAGATCGCAAGGTGTTTCCATACTCCAGCCCATTTAGGCCAGATTGCAAGGTGTTTCCACACTCCAGCCCATCGAGGCCAGATCGCAAGGTGTTTCCCTACTCCAGCCCATTTAGGCCAGATCGCAAGGTGTTTCCCTACTCCAGCCCATCGAGGCCAGATCGCAAAGTGTTTCCCCACTCCAGCCCATTTAGGCCAGATCGCAAGGTGTTTCCACACTCCAGCCCATTTAGGCCAGATCGCAAGGTGTTTCCATACTCCAGCCCATTTAGGCCAGATTGCAAGGTGTTTCCCTACTCCAGCCCATCGAGGCCAGATCGCAAGGTGTTTCCATACTCCAGCCCATCTAGGTCAGATCGCAAGGTGTTTCCCTACTCCAGCCCATTTAGGCCAGATTGCAAGGTGTTTCCCTACTTCAGCCCATCGAGGCCAGATCGCAAGGTGTTTCCACACTCCAGCCAATCGAGGCCAGATCGCAAGGTGTTTCCCTACTCCAGCGCATCGAGGCCAGATCGCAAGGTGTTTCCCTACTCCAGCCCATCGAGGCCAGATCGCAAGGTGTTTCCCTACTCCAGCCCATTTAGGCCAGATCGCAAGGTGTTTCCCTTCTCCAGCCCATCTAGGCCAGATCGCAAGGTGTTTCCCTACTCCAGCGCATCGAGGCCAAATCGCAAGGTGTTTCCCTACTCCAGCCCATCGAGGCCAGATCGCAAGGTGTTTCCACACTCCAGCCCATCTAGGCCAGATCGCAAGGTGTTTCCCTACTCCAGACCATCTAGGCCAGATCGCAAGGTGTTTCCCTACTCCAGCCCATCGAGGCCAGATCGCAAGGTGTTTCCTTACTCCAGCCCATCTAGGCCAGATCGCAAGGTGTTTCCCTACTCCAGCCCATCGAGGCCAGATCGCAAGGTGTTTCCCTACTCCAGCCCATTTAGGCCAGATCGCAAGGTGTTTCCCTACTCCAGCGCATCGAGGCCAGATCGCAAGGTATTTCCCCACTCCAGCCCATCGAGGCCAGATCGCAAGGTATTTCCCCACTCCAGCCCATCGAGGCCAGATCGCAAGGTGTTTCCACACTCCAGCCCATCGAGGCCAGATCGCAAGGTGTTTCCCTACTCCAACCCATCTAGGCCAGGTCGCAAGGTGTTTCCCTACTCCAGCCCATCGAGGCCAGATCGCAAGGTGTTTCCCTACTCCAGCCCATTTAGGCCAGATCGCAAGGTGTTTCCCTACTCCAGCCCATCGAGGCCAGATCGCAAAGTGTTTCCCCACTCCAGCCCATTTAGGCCAGATCGCAAGGTGTTTCCACACTCCAGCCCATTTAGGCCAGATCGCAAGGTGTTTCCATACTCCAGCCCATTTAGGCCAGATTGCAAGGTGTTTCCCTACTCCAGCCCATCGAGGCCAGATCGCAAGGTGTTTCCATACTCCAGCCCATCTAGGTCAGATCGCAAGGTGTTTCCCTACTCCAGCCCATTTAGGCCAGATTGCAAGGTGTTTCCCTACTCCAGCCCATCGAGGCCAGATCGCAAGGTGTTTCCACACTCCAGCCAATCGAGGCCAGATCGCAAGGTGTTTCCCTACTCCAGCCCATTTAGGCCAGATCGCAAGGTGTTTCCCTACTCCAGCCCATCGAGGCCAGATCGCAAGGTGTTTCCCTACTCCAGCGCATTTAGGCCAGATCGCAAGGTGTTTCCACACTCCAGCCCATATAGGCCAGATCGCAATGGGTTTCCCTACTCCAGCCCTTCGAGGCCAGATCGCAAGGTGTTTCCCTACTCCAGCCCATCTAGGCCAGATCGCAAGGTGTTTCCATACTCCAGCCCATTTAGGCCAGATCGCAAGGTGTTTCCCTACTCCAGCCCATCGAGGCCAGATCGCAAGGTGTTTCCCTACTCCAGCCCATTTAGGCCAGATCGCAAGGTGTTTCCCTACTCCAGCCCATCGAGGCCAGATCGCAAAGTGTTTCCCCACTCCAGCCCATTTAGGCCAGATTGCAAGGTGTTTCCACACTCCAGCCCATCGAGGCCAGATCGCAAGGTGTTTCCCTACTCCAGCCCATTTAGGCCAGATCGCAAGGTGTTTCCCTACTCCAGCCCATCGAGGCCAGATCGCAAAGTGTTTCCCCACTCCAGCCCATTTAGGCCAGATCGCAAGGTGTTTCCACACTCCAGCCCATTTAGGCCAGATCGCAAGGTGTTTCCATACTCCAGCCCATTTAGGCCAGATCGCAAAGTGTTTCCCCACTCCAGCCCATTTAGGCCAGATCGCAAGGTGTTTCCACACTCCAGCCCATTTAGGCCAGATCGCAAGGTGTTTCCATACTCCAGCCCATTTAGGCCAGATCGCAAAGTGTTTCCCCACTCCAGCCCATTTAGGCCAGATCGCAAGGTGTTTCCACACTCCAGCCCATTTAGGCCAGATCGCAAGGTGTTTCCACACTCAAGCCCATCTAGGCCAGATCGCAAGGTGTTTCCCTACTCCAGCCCATTTAGGCCAGATCGCAAGGTGTTTCCCCATTCCTGCAGCAAAGGTCCAAATCTGACTCTCTGGTGGCCCCTCTTTCATGTCCTCTTAAGATCACATGTGGGATTCAGATGCTTTCTTCTTCTCTATCAACTCAGAACACATAGTTGGTTGAAAGAAAACTTCCAGTTCTCTCATCTCTACCGTACTCTGTTGCCCTACAGTGTCTAGTGCAGTGTTGCCCTACAGTATCTAGTGCAGTGTTGCCCTACAGTATCTAGTGCAGTGTTGCCCTACAGTATCTAGTGCAGTGTTGCCCTACAGTATCTAGTGCAGTGTTGCCCTACAGTGTCTAGTGCAGTGTTGCCCTACAGTATCTAGTGCAGTGTTGCCCTACAGTATCTAGTGCAGTGTTGCCCTACAGTATCTAGTGCAGTGTTGCCCTACAGTGTCTAGTGCAGTGTTGCCCTACAGTGTCTAGTGCAGTGTTGCCCTACAGTATCTAGTGCAGTGTTGCCCTACAGTATCTAGTGCAGTGTTGCCCTACAGTATCTAGTGCAGTGTTGCCCTACAGTATCTAGTGCAGTGTTGCCCTACAGTATCTAGTGCAGTGTTGCCCTACAGTATCTAGTGCAGTGTTGCCCTACAGTATCTAGTGCAGTGTTGCCCTACAGTATCTAGTGCAGTGTTGCCCTACAGTGTCTCGTGCAGTGTTGCCCTACAGTGTCTAGTGCAGTGTTGCCCTACAGTGTCTAGTGCAATGTTGCCCTACAGTATCTAGTGCAGTGTTGCCCTACAGTATCTAGTGCAGTGTTGCCCTACAGTATCTAGTGCAGTGTTGCCCTACAGTATCTAGTGCAGTGTTGTCCTACAGTATCTAGTGCAGTGTTGCCCTACAGTGTCTAGTGCAGTGTTGCCCTACAGTGTCTAGTGCAGTGTTGCCCTACAGTATCTAGTGCAGTGTTGCCCTACAGTATCTAGTGCAGTGTTGCCCTACAGTATCTAGTGCAGTGTTTCCCTACAGTATCTAGTGCAGTGTTGCCGTACAGTATCTAGTGCAGTGTTGCCCTACAATATCTAGTGCAGTGTTGCCCTACAGTATCTAGTGCAGTGTTGCCCTACAGTGTCTAGTGCAGTGTTGCCCTACAGTATCTAGTGCAGTGTTGCCCTACAGTATCTAGTGCAGTGTTGCCCTACAGTATCTAGTGCAGTGTTGCCCTACAGTATCTAGTGCAGTGTTGCCCTACAGTATCTAGTGCAGTGTTGCCCTACAGTGTCTAGTGCAGTGTTACCCTACAGTGTCTAGTGCAGTGTTGCCCTACAGTATCTAGTGCAGTGTTGCCCTACAGTGTCTAGTGCAGTGCTGCCCTACAGTGTATAGTGCCCTCCACTGTATTTTATAGTGTCATTTCTTTCTTCTTTTCTTCTTTTCTTCCACGTTGAGCCATATTACTGTTGACGGAGTCGTTTTATTGTTGAAGACTATTCCAACAGTATCCACAGGGAAAGAAATACACACTGATGAGGATGAGCCAAACAACAGAAATACCATTATTGATGTAGATAAAGGCTAAGAGGAGCTTATTGATCACTTGAGAAGGTGTTCAGAGTGCAGAGGCCTCCATTTCGGAGCACAACACATTCAACTCATGGCATCTGACGAGATCCAGAAATCACGGTTCAGAACAGACTGTGCTGTATCAAAGGATGACTATACTGTATGATTTTAGTGATTGAGAGATATAACTAAGCATTAAGGCACCATGGCTAAGGGATATTCTTATTCGTGACACAAAGCAGACACACAGCCCATAGCCATGGTATATTAGCCCTATACTGTACCACAAACTTCTTCGGTGCCTTATTGCTATTATAAACAGTAAAAATAACAGGAAACAGTCATTAGAACAGTAAAAATAAATGTTTTGTCATACCCTATCTACATGGTCTCATATAACACAGCTTTCAGCCAATCAGCATTCAGGGCTCAAACCACCCAGTTTATAATGTGGAGTAACATTTGCCCAAGGCGTGTTTATGTTGGCATAGCTGGACACATTTATTGTAATACGTTTCATATATTGTAGTCTGAGTGCTATGGCAAATCTTTCATTGAGTCTGAACTTGTCTGTGTTATGATGGTTTATTGATGGGCTTTTGAATCAAGAGAGGAAGTGTATACAGAAAGAAGATTCATCATCTCTCATTCAGTCAGGAGAGGTTTAAAACAACATTCTCTCTTCATCTAATGCAGTCTGAATCTGTTTCTCAGCGTTCCCATGGAATGGCGACTGTGGGCAGAACTGCAGTGACTAGTGAGTGGTTGTTCAATATGTTTGGAATAGGAGTGAAATAGGCTTGCATCACAGACCCATCACCGTGGGTTGATGAGATATTTACCCATCATAAATCATAAATCATTGAATCATAAATGACCTGATTTAATCTGTGGATGGATGATAAGAGAAACTCCAGAAGATATATTGAAATAAACAAAGGAACTTCAATTTATTACTGTGCTGTCATCACTTACAATGTGTCTGACATGACTCATGAAGGTGATATTGTTAGTTAGCATATATCAGCTAGCTGAGCGCAGCAGTAATTTCTGTCACATTGACCCTTTAGCATTATGACGTTTAGTTAGCATACTGCTAGCCTAATGGTCCAGTCTGTTTGTGCTTTAACCATGGCAAGGATATACATATTGGCTGCTATATGGGACTAGGCTAGCCAATAGCATAAGCCTTTCAAAAAGCCTTTGGATAAAGTCTACAATAGAGCCTGTGCTTGGGGATGTATCAGTTTTGTAGGACTGGTCATAGGGTTGGTCTGACTGGCTCATCCCTGCCCCCCTAATATGTTGCTGGTCTCCAGTCATGATTACTCATCAAGTTGTAATGTGAAATGACTGTTGCGTTACGTAATGGACAAAATGCAATAGAGGTTATCTCCGTAAGGGATGTAGAAGATATTTCAGACTAGATGCTACTGTAGAGTGCTACGTATGGCACATACTTATCTCTCGTGTGCAGATTGCTAACATAAATGGTACCAAATATCTGTCATGATACAATGAGATGCGTGAGATAACAGGCAGTATTAGTTCTGGTGCTTTGGATGAATCACGATTTGGCAGGTGCTAGCATCTTTCGCATTTCAGAAGGGGAGAGGACAGTTGGGCCATAGACTTGCCAGTTACGTGCAAAGAGAGAGGACGGAACTGTTCGTTCAGGTTGTGATCTCTTCTCTTAACACACGCTGTATGAACCCAAAACGTAATCGAGCATCTGACCAATTACACAAGACTTCAGTTCTGGGTTAACCGAGATTAAGCACATGCATATGTGCTACAGTCTCTCTATTGACACTGTTCGACACACAAACACTCCCTTATATAAACGTGTATGTACTTTCTGCAATGATGGTTCCATTGAAACAGAAGCTCATGCCTTGCTTTACTGTGGGTTATACAATGACATTACAGATGATCCTTACTGCGGGTTATACAATGACATTAGAGATGATCCTTACTGTGGGTTATACAATGACATTAGAGGTGATCCTTACTGTGGCTTATTCAACAACATTAGGGATGATCTTTACTGTGGGTTATTCAACAACATTAGGGATGATCTTTACTGTGGGTTATTCAACAACATTAGGGATGATCTTTACTGTGGGTTATTCAACAACATTAGGGATGATCTTTACTGTGGGTTATTCAACAACATTAGGGATGATCTTTACTGTGGGTTATTCAACAACATTAGGGATGATCTTTACTGTGGGTTATTCAACAACATTAGGGATGATCTTTACTGTGGGTTATTCAACAACATTAGGGATGATCTTTACTGTGGGTTATGATACATGTTGATAGTGAATCATCTATCTTGGCTGGGCTAGTCTTCTGTACTCAATGACATGCTCAATGACATGTACAGTATCGAGAAGCCATCCTTCCAAATCTTGTCTCGCTGACTAAGCGAGCGAAGCCTGGGCTTCAGAGACTAGTGTAAAGCTAACTGTTTGTCAACCAAAGCCTTTTAGAAAGGAACAAGTGGAAGAGGAGTTTCACAGGGAAGGCTAATAAATTTGTCCCCCCCCCCCGATCTACTCGATTCTCATTCTTCATGTGATTCATGTGATTAGCCTGTAATCCTGCCTGAGACATTACATGTCTTTTTAACAGTTAAAGGTCCTAATAATACTGCATAATCCCTTTTAGGAAAAATACTAAACTGCCATGAATTACATTTCCTGAAAAAATTTTAACTAATAAAAAATATTCCGTTTTAGTTTTTATAGTTTTTTTCATCAGTAGAGGAGAAAATAATTTCAGTTTTGCGCTGCACTCGATATAAGCAGTGGCCTGAAGATTGAAATGGAACAATTCACTTTCTAGCGGATGCACAGTACACTGTGGCCTGAGCCAGTTATCACTTTGTTTTCTATTCTTTTTAAAAACGCTTTGACATATTGCCTGTTACATGGCAAATGGTTTCATTTTCAGTTCACTTGCCCTGTAATGGTTTCTTGGCTCCCTTTCACTCAAAGGCCTTTTACCTCAGGCCTCTTCCACCTGACAGCCAGGGGAGATAACCACTGCTGGGCCCATCAACAAATAGCACTGTCACAGGCAGGCCCACTGGCTTTCTATATATTGCATATGCATGTATCATTCAGGGAAAAGTATATGCTGAGGGAATTCACAAGAGAGAGTGGGTTTATGTGGGTAAGGAGAGGAGAGCAACATCAGCACATACTGCATTTTACATAATTCATTAGCTTTTGTTTGGATACGTCCCTGTAGAATTTGGGATCAATTGTATATCCACTCGTTCGCTCGATAGTACATTAAGAAAGTATAATATCAAGTGGATTGTTCATATGTATGCTAATAATGAGTTCACTATCAATGCAAATGCACAGCACATTGATTCATTATGATGATGATGGCTTTACGTTCTTACATCCCACTCTCCCTCACCATCTCCACCCCCTCCCTTTACCACACTGTAGGCTTTCTCAAGGGCTTCCACTTCTTTCAAGGGGATCCTCATAGAGGTTCCCTGATGACTCACCCTGCATTTAATTACTCTACTCTATTGATGGAAGAAACGTCAATTTGGCCGGAGGTCATGCTCAGTGAATGGTCAGCCAGACAACATAGAGGAGTGTTCACTCTTATTCAGAGAGACAGACAAAAGACAGTTTTCATAGTGATGACATAAGGTTTACACACACAGTACCAGTCAAAAGTTTGGACACACCTACTCATTGAAGGGTTTTTCTTTATTTGGACTATTTTCTACAGGAAAGGAAAATGCAGAGTTCTCTCTGCTGCAGATCCCAAATAAATGCTTCACAGTTTTCAAGTTACAGACACATCTCAACATCAACTGTTCAGAGGAGACGGCGTGAATCAGACCTTCATGGTCAAATTGCTTTTGACTGGTACCACTACTAAAGGACAGCAATAATAAGAAGAGACTTGCTTGGGCCAAGAAGCACAAGCAATGGACATTAGACAGGTGGAAATCTGTCCTTTGGTCTGATGAGTCCAAATTTGAGATTTTTGGTTCCAATCGCCATGTCTTTGTGAGACGCAGAGTAGGTGAACGGATTATCTCCACATGTGTGGTTCGCACCGTGAAGCAGGGAGGATGAGGTGTGATGGTAAGGGGGTGCTTTGCTGGTGACACTGTCTGTGATTTATTTAGAATTCAAGGCACACTTCACCAGCATGGCTACTACAGCATTCGGCAGTGATACGCCATCCCATCTGGTTTTCACTTTAGTGGGACTTTCATTTGTTTTTCAACAAGACAATGACCCAAAACACACCTTCAGACTGTGTAAGGGCTATTTGACCAATAAGGAGAGTGATTGGGCTGCATCAGATGACCTGGCCTCCTCATCCCAATTGAGATGGTTCGGGATGAGTTGAACCGCAGAGTGTAGGAAAAGCAGCCAAGAAGTGCTTAGGATATGTGGGAACTCCTTCAAGACTGTTGGAAAAGCATTCCTCATGGAGCTGGTTTAGAGAATTCCAAGAGTGTGCAAAGCTGTCATCAAGGAAAAGGGTGGCTACTTTGAAGAATCTCAAATATAAAATATATTTTGATTTGTTTGACACCTTTTTTGGTTACTACATGAGAAACCATTCAATGAGTACTATAGGTTTGTCCAAACCTCTGACGGGCACTGTATAAAACTACTAATGAGTTGGTCAACAGATGAAACTGTTGTTGTTCTTGATGTCTATACTCTCTGGAGTTTGAGTTATTGGGAGCCTTGGTGATGATAGAACCAGAATGTCCCACTCCCTCTGTGTGTTACAGAACAGGGTTCTCAGGGGAACTGTTGTTGGTCTTGATGTCTATACTCTCTGGAGTTTGAGTTATTGGGAGCCTTGGTGATGATAGAACCAGAATGTCCCACTCCCTCTGTGTGTTACAGAACAGGGTTCTCAGGGGAACTGTTGTTGGTCTTGATGTCTATACTCTCTGGAGTTTGAGTTATTGGGAGCCTTGGTGATGATAGAACCAGAATGTCCCACTCCCTCTGTGTGTTACAGAACAGGGTTCTCAGGGGAACTGTTGTTGGTCTTGATGTCTATACTCTCTGGAGTTTGAGTTATTGGGAGCCTTGGTGATGTTAGAACCAGAATGTCCCACTCCCTCTGTGTGTTACAGAACAGGGTTCTCAGGGGAACTGTTGTTGGTCTTGATGTCTATACTCTCTGGAGTTTGAGTTATTGGGAGCCTTGGTGATGATAGAACCAGCATGTCCCACTCCCTCTGTGTGTTACAGAACAGGGTTCTCAGGGGAACTTTTGTTGGTCTTGATGTCTATACTCTCTGGAGTTTGAGTTATTGGGAGCCTTGGTGATGATAGAACCAGAATGTCCCACTCCCTCTGTGTGTTACAGAACAGGGTTCTCAGGGGAACTGTTGTTGGTCTTGATGTCTATACTCTCTGGAGTTTGAGTTATTGGGAGCCTTGGTGATGATAGAACCAGAATGTCCCACTCCCTCTGTGTGTTACAGAACAGGGTTCTCAGGGGAACTTTTGTTGGTCTTGATGTCTATACTCTCTGGAGTTTGAGTTATTGGGAGCCTTGGTGATGATAGAACCAGAATGTCCCACTCCTCTGTGTGTTACAGAACAGGGTTCTCAGGGGAACTTTTGTTGGTCTTGATGTCTATACTCTCTGGAGTTTGAGTTATTGGGAGCCTTGGTGATGATAGAACCAGAATGTCCCACTCCCTCTGTGTGTTACAGAACAGGGTTCTCAGGGGAACTGTTGTTGGTCTTGATGTCTATACTCTCTGGAGTTTGAGTTATTGGGAGCCTTGGTGATGATAGAACCAGAATGTCCCACTCCCTCTGTGTGTTACAGAACAGGGTTCTCAGGGGAACTGTTGTTGGTCTTGATGTCTATACTCTCTGGAGTTTGAGTTATTGGGAGCCTTGGTGATGATAGAACCAGAATGTCCCACTCCCTCTGTGTGTTACAGAACAGGGTTCTCAGGGGAACTTTTGTTTTGCATAGTCTGTGTTTGTCTCAGAGAGAACTATTTTGCTGATTGTATCGAAAAGACACTAATTGAAAAGTGAAATTGAAACCAGTTTGTTGACCTCTTCCTTCTGTGGAACTCTGCGGAGAGGCGTCGTAGTGGTAGTGGGCGTGCTCTGACCAAAAATGTTGCTGTTCAATAGCTAATTTCCTGCAATTCCACACATTTTGCCATGGGGGCTGAGATTTTAAAAAAAAACTAAAAACATTTAAGCTAATTTCCTGCAATACTACACAGCCTCTTTATGGCTATATTACCTTCCTAATATTGGTATGTCACCGTTTACATGGTGAGGCTATTGCGTGATAGGAATGAGAATGTTGAAGATTGCCCTCTGCACTTTACATCATTGATAATTATTTTGTAATATGAAACCTGTAGATTTAGGAATCTTGAGGAAAGTTTGAAAGGAAAGTTTATTAGTTATTTTCTATACTTTATTTGGTAGTTTTAAGTGAGTAGGTGGGGAGTTCCTGTTCATTATTATTATATCATTATTACCCATGAAGTTGCTATGTAGATTTTTTTTTACCAGCGAAGAGATGTGTGGAGGGCCATGTCACATGACCATCTCCTCCATTACACATATGAGTCACAAGCTAAGGCGAGCTATATGACAATTAATGGCTGACTTAACATAACACATGCCATTAATTGTCATAATGGCTGCCTCTGAGCTTTGATATGTCCCTCTTTCATTTCACCAGCTTTACTGAAATGAATATCTGAAAAGCTATAAACCTCTTCACTGTATATGCAGCACACCAGCCTTTATTATTATAGTTAATGAAAGAAATGGCAGCTTGTTACAGTTAAGAGGCAATTGCGATTCGGATAGGAAATGTTAATGTTTCCTTGTGAATCATTTGCCTTAGTGGATTTATTACGTTGGAGATTCCAGCATGCAGGCTTCCATCATGCACCATTTAAAAATGATGTTTGAAAGCTAAGAGGTCTTTCTAATGGTAGACTGTGGTCCTACTGTATGTTGAGCTTCGTCCTCACCTTACAGGACGTGATAGGGTATTATTATTCATTATAGGAAAAGGTCTTCTGAGTCGTCTGGATATACAGACACATGCGGTTGTTGTGTATTGTGCTTGCAGAACAATACAGTAGTATCTAGTACATTGTCAAATGTCAAATCGTAATCATCAAACATGGATAATTTTTTTCGATGGTCTTGGTGTATGTAAGTGGCCACATTATTTCCACACAATTAAACAATGACATTCTGCTGCAACAAGATGAACACTCCCAAATTAAACTGTCTCGAACACTCATGGCAGGAAGTTCACACTGCAGATTCAACAAGACTATAATTATCAACTTGACTTCTAATTGTTGGAGGCACCCACTTGTCTGCTCTGCTAAGGGATGCTTCTCATGGCTCATTATACATACAGGCTGGAAAGTCCAGTCTATATAGTATTAGTGTCATTATATAGTTCAGCCATTATATAGTTCAATGGGCCACCTGCTTGCCCATTACAATCATGTGACCAGGTTCACACACACTGTAGGTTGTGGGGCCCCCTAGAACTGTTGGTTATCCTCTTGTTGGCCATTTTTGGAACACTGACGAGGCTGGTGAATTTGAACAGCCAGTAGGCCTAGTTAGCTAGCATGTGTCATAAGTCTGACTTAACTGTGCTCCTATCACAGGCTGGAGATGATAATGACTGTCATTACCAACCATTATCTGTCATTGTCAGTCATTATTATCAGGCATGTGAACCGGGGAATTCTCTAGCAGGAATTGCATTGAGACAGAGGGAGTGACAAAGAGAATGTCTGTCACTCATTTAACATTTGTTCCTAGAGCTTCAACTTGCTCTAGAATCACTGTTGATTGGCCCTGGCTACAGCCACTCTTAGTTGTCAATTCACTATGCCTGTGTGCGGAGTTAGCTGGGCTGAAGTTGGGAGAGGCTTTATAGTACCAGAATTATACCTGCTCATCGTCAGTAAGGCCCACATCTGCTGACCCTGACCCTCTATGCCAAGTTTCTATACTGTCTGGTCAAGTTCTTTTGTCATGTTGTTTCGCTTTCTCAAATACTCTGTTATGCGTCACTCGTCCACAACAGTCTGCACACCCTGACTGCTTCCTCTCTCCCCTTCATCCACTCTTCATATACATATCCCATATCCTCTCTCCCCTTCATCCACTCTTCATATACATAGCCCATATCCTCTCTCCCCTTCATCCACTCTTCATATACATAGCCCATATCCTCTCTCCCCTTCATCCACTCTTCATATACATAGCCCATATCCTCTCTTGTGTATCATGTGTTGCTTGCTGTTCCTCCCCTGCCATCTCTCCTTCCCACTCCACCGTTTAGTTTCAGACCCACTCTCATGCTACATCTCTCCTTCCCACTCCACCGTTTAGTTTCAGACCCACTCTCATGCTACATCTCTCCTTCCCACTCCACCGTTTAGTTTCAGACCCACTCTCATGCTACATCTCTCCTTCCCACTCCACCGTTTAGTTTCAGATCCACTCTCATGCTACATCTCTCCTTCCCACTCCACCTCTCATGCTACATCTCTCCTTCCCACTCCACCTTTTAGTTTCAGACCCACTCTCATGCTACATCTCTCCTTCCCACTCCACCTTTTAGTTTCAGACCCACTCTCATGCTACATCTCTCCTTCCCACTCCACCTTTTAGTTTCAGACCCACTCTCATGCTACATCTCTCCTTCCCACTCCACCGTTTAGTTTCAGACCCACTCTCATGCTACATCTCTCCTTCCCACTCCACCGTTTAGTTTCAGACCCACTCTCATGCTACATCTCTCCTTCCCACTCCACCGTTTAGTTTCAGACCCACTCTCATGCTACATCTCTCCTTCCCACTCCACCGTTTAGTTTCAGACCCACTCTCATGCTACATCTCTCCTTCTCACTCCACCGTTTAGTTTCAGACCCACTCTCATGCTACATCTCTCCTTCCCACTCCACCGTTTAGTTTCAGACCCACTCTCATGCTACATCTCTCCTTCCCACTCCACCTTTTAGTTTCAGACCCACTCTCATGCTACATCTCTCCTTCCCACTCCACCGTTTAGTTTCAGACCCACTCTCATGCTACATCTCTCCTTCCCACTCCACCTTTTAGTTTCAGACCCACTCTCATGCTACATCTCTCCTTCCCACTCCACCGTTTAGTTTCAGACCCACTCTCATGCTACATCTCTCCTTCCCACTCCACCTTTTAGTTTCAGACCCACTCTCATGCTACATCTCTCCTTCCCACTCCACCGTTTAGTTTGAGACCCACTCTCATGCTAAATCTCTCCTTCCCACTCCACCGTTTAGTTTCAGACCCACTCTCATGCTACATCTCTCCTTCCCACTCCACCGTTTAGTTTCAGACCCACTCTCATGCTACATCTCTCCTTCCCACTCCACCTCTCATGCTACATCTCTCCTTCCCACTCCACCTCTCATGCTACATCTCTCCTTCCCACTCCACCTTTTAGTTTCAGACCCACTCTCATGCTACATCTCTCCTTCCCACTCCACCTTTTAGTTTCAGACCCACTCTCATGCTACATCTCTCCTTCCCACTCCACCGTTTAGTTTCAGACCCACTCTCATGCTACATCTCTCCTTCCCACTCCACCGTTTAGTTTCAGACCCACTCTCATGCTACATCTCTCCTTCCCACTCCACATTTTAGTTTCAGACCCACTCTCATGCTACATCTCTCCTTCCCACTCCACCGTTTAGTTTCAGACCCACTCTCATGCTACATCTCTCCTTCCCACTCCACCGTTTAGTTTCAGACCCACTCTCATGCTACATCTCTCCTTCCCACTCCACCGTTTAGTTTCAGACCCACTCTCATGCTACATCTCTCCTTCCCACTCCACCTCTCATGCTACATCTCTCCTTCCCACTCCACCGTTTAGTTTCAGACCCACTCTCATGCTACATCCCTCCTTCCCACTCCACCGTTTAGTTTCAGACCCACTCTCATGCTAAATCTCTCCTTCCCACTCCACCTCTCTTGCTACATCTCTCCTTCCCACTCCACCTCTCATGCTACATCTCTCCTTCCCACTCCACCGTTTAGTTTCAGACCCACTCTCATGCTACATCTCTCCTTCCCACTCCACCGTTTAGTTTCAGACCCACTCTCATGCTACATCTCTCCTTCCCACTCCACCGTTTAGTTTCAGACCCACTCTCATGCTACATCTCTCCTTCCCACTCCACCGTTTAGTTTCAGATCCACTCTCATGCTACATCTCTCCTTCCCACTCCACCGTTTAGTTTCAGACCCACTCTCATGCTACATCTCTCCTTCCCACTCCACCGTTTAGTTTCAGACCCACTCTCATGCTACATCTCTCCTTCCCACTCCACCTCTCATGCTACATCTCTCCTTCTCCACCTCTCATCTCCACCTTTTAGTTTCAGACCCACTCTCATGCTACATCTCTCCTTCCCACTCCACCTTTTAGTTTCAGACCCACTCTCATGCTACATCTCTCCTTTCCCACCGTTTAGTTTCAGACCCTCTCATGCTACATCTCTTCCTTCATGCCATCTCTCCTTCCACCGTTTAGTTTCAGACCCACTCTCATGCTACATCTCTCCTTCCCACTCCACCTTCATGCTACATCTCTCCTTCCCAGACTCCACCTCTCATGCTACATCTCTCCTTCCCACTCCACCGTTTAGTTTCAGACCACTCTCATGCTACATCTCTCCTTCTCTCCTTCCCACTCCACCTCTCACTCACATCTCTCAGACCCACCTCTCATGCTACATCTCTCCTTCCCACTCCACCGTTTAGTTTCAGACCCACTCTCATGCTACATCTCTCCTTCCCACTCCACCTCATGCTACATCTCTCCTTGACCCACTCTCATGCTACATCTCTCCTTCCCACCGTTTAGTTTCAGACCCACTCTCATGCTACATCTCTCCTTCCCACTCCACCGTTTAGTTTCAGACCCACTCTCATGCTACATCTCTCCTTCCCACTCCACCTCTCATGCTACATCTCCCTTTAGTTTCAGACCCACTCTCATGCTACATCTCTCCTTCCCACTCCACCTCTCATGCTACATCTCTCCTTCCCACTCCACCTCTCATGCTACATCTCTCCTTCCCACTCCACCGTTTAGTTTCAGACCCACTCTCATGCTACATCTCTCCTTCCCACTCCACCGTTTAGTTTCAGACCCACTCTCATGCTACATCTCTCCTTCCCACTCCACCGTTTAGTTTCAGACCCACTCTCATGCTACATCTCTCCTTCCCACTCCACCTTTTAGTTTCAGACCCACTCTCATGCTACATCTCTCCTTCCCACTCCACCGTTTAGTTTCAGACCCACTCTCATGCTACATCTCTCCTTCCCACTCCACCTTTAGTTTCAGACCCACTCTCATGCTACATCTCTCCTTCCCACTCCACCGTTTAGTTTCAGACCCACTCTCATGCTACATCTCTCCTTCCCACTCCACCGTTTAGTTTCAGACCCACTCTCATGCTACATCTCTCCTTCCCCCTCCACCTTTTAGTTTCAGACCCACTCTCATGCTACATCTCTCCTTCCCACTCCACCGTTTAGTTTCAGACCCACTCTCATGCTACATCTCTCCTTCCCACTCCACCGTTTAGTTTCAGACCCACTCTCATGCTACATCTCTCCTTCCCACTCCACCTCTCATGCTACATCTCTCCTTCCCACTCCACCGTTTAGTTTCAGACCCACTCTCATGCTACATCTCTCCTTCCCACTCCACCTCTCATGCTACATCTCTCCTTCCCACTCCACCTCTCATGCTACATCTCTCCTTCCCACTCCACCGTTTAGTTTCAGAACCACTCTCATGCTACATCTCTCCTTCCCACTCCACCTTTTAGTTTCAGACCCACTCTCATGCTACATCTCTCCTTCCCACTCCACCGTTTAGTTTCAGACCCACTCTCATGCTACATCTCTCCTTCCCACTCCACCTCTCATGCTACATCTCTCCTTCCCACTCCACCTCTCATGCTACATCTCTCCTTCCCACTCCATCGTTTAGTTTCAGACCCACTCTCATGCTACATCTCTCCTTCCCACTCCACCGTTTAGTTTCAGACCCACTCTCATGCTACATCTCTCCTTCCCACTCCACCGTTTAGTTTCAGACCCACTCTCATGCTACATCTCTCCTTCCCACTCCACCTCTCATGCTACATCTCTCCTTCCCACTCCACCTCTCATGCTACATCTCTCCTTCCCACTCCACCGTTTAGTTTCAGACCCACTCTCATGCTACATCTCTCCTTCCCACTCCACCTTTTTTAGTTTCAGACCCACTCTCATGCTACATTTCTCCTTCCCACTCCACCATTTAGTTTCAGACCCACTCTCATGCTACATCTCTCCTTCCCACTCCACCGTTTAGTTTCAGACCCACTCTCATGCTACATCTCTCCTTCCCACTCCACCTCTCATGCTACATCTCTCCTTCCCACTCCACCTCTCATGCTACATCTCTCCTTCCCACTCCACCGTTTAGTTTCAGACCCACTCTCATGCTACATCTCTCCTTCCCACTCCACCGTTTAGTTTCAGACCCACTCTCATGCTACATCTCTCCTTCCCACTCCACCTCTCATGCTACATCTCTCCTTCCCACTCCACCGTTTAGTTTCAGACCCACTCTCATGCTACATCTCTCCTTCCCACTCCACCTCTCATGCTACATCTCTCCTTCCCACTCCACCTCTCATGCTACATCTCTCCTTCCCACTCCACCGTTTAGTTTCAGAACCACTCTCATGCTACATCTCTCCTTCCCACTCCACCTTTTAGTTTCAGACCCACTCTCATGCTACATCTCTCCTTCCCACTCCACCGTTTAGTTTCAGACCCACTCTCATGCTACATCTCTCCTTCCCACTCCACCTCTCATGCTACATCTCTCCTTGCCACTCCACCTCTCATGCTACATCTCTCCTTCCCACTCCATCGTTTAGTTTCAGACCCACTCTCATGCTACATCTCTCCTTCCCACTCCACCGTTTAGTTTCAGACCCACTCTCATGCTACATCTCTCCTTCCCACTCCACCGTTTAGTTTCAGACCCACTCTCATGCTACATCTCTCCTTCCCACTCCACCTCTCATGCTACATCTCTCCTTCCCACTCCACCTCTCATGCTACATCTCTCCTTCCCACTCCACCGTTTAGTTTCAGACCCACTCTCATGCTACATCTCTCCTTCCCACTCCACCTTTTAGTTTCAGACCCACTCTCATGCTACATTTCTCCTTCCCACTCCACCATTTAGTTTCAGACCCACTCTCATGCTACATCTCTCCTTCCCACTCCACCGTTTAGTTTCAGACCCACTCTCATGCTACATCTCTCCTTCCCACTCCACCTCTCATGCTACATCTCTCCTTCCCACTCCACCTCTCATGCTACATCTCTCCTTCCACTCCACCCTCATGCATCTCTCCCACTCCACCTCTCATGCTACATCTCCTTCCCACCACCTCTCATGCTACATCTCTCCTTCCCACTCCACCTCTCATGCTACATCTCTCCTTCCCACTCCACCTCTCATGCTACATCTCTCCTTCCCACTCCATCTCTCATGGTACATCTCTCCTTCCCACTCCACCTTTTAGTTTCAGACCCACTCTCATGCTACATCTCTCCTTCCCACTCCACCGTTTAGTTTCAGACCCACTCTCATGCTACATCTCTCCTTCCCACTCCACCTTTTAGTTTCAGACCCACTCTCATGCTACATCTCTCCTTCCCACTCCACCTCTCATGCTACATCTCTCCTTCCCACTCCACCTTTTAGTTTCAGACCCACTCTCATGCTACATCTCTCCTTCCCACTCCACCTTTTAGTTTCAGACCCACTCTCATGCTACATCTCTCCTTCCCACTCCACCTCTCATGCTACATCTCTCCTTCCCACTCCACCTCTCATGCTACATCTCTCCTTCCCACTCCACCGTTTAGTTTCAGACCCACTCTCATGCTACATCTCTCCTTCCCACTCCACCTTTTTAGTTTCAGACCCACTCTCATGCTACATCTCTCCTTCCCACTCCACCGTTTAGTTTCAGACCCACTCTCATGCTACATCTCTCCTTCCCACTCCACCTTTTAGTTTCAGACCCACTCTCATGCTACATCTCTCCTTCCCACTCCACCGTTTAGTTTCAGACCCACTCTCATGCTACATCTCTCCTTCCCACTCCACCGTTTAGTTTCAGACCCACTCTCATGCTACATCTCTCCTTCCCACTCCACCTCTCATGCTACATCTCTCCTTCCCACTCCACCTCTCATGCTACATCTCTCCTTCCCACTCCATCGTTTAGTTTCAGACCCACTCTCATGCTACATCTCTCCTTCCCACTCCACCTTTTAGTTTCAGACCCACTCTCATGCTACATCTCTCCTTCCCACTCCACCTCTCATGCTACATCTCTCCTTCCCACTCCACCTCTCATGGTACATCTCTCCTTCCCACTCCACCTTTTAGTTTCAGACCCACTCTCATGCTACATCTCTCCTTCCCACTCCACCGTTTAGTTTCAGACCCACTCTCATGCTACATCTCTCCTTCCCACTCCACCTTTTAGTTTCAGACCCACTCTCATGCTACATCTCTCCTTCCCACTCCACCTCTCATGCTACATCTCTCCTTCCCACTCCACCTTTTAGTTTCAGACCCACTCTCATGCTACATCTCTCCTTCCCACTCCACCTTTTAGTTTCAGACCCACTCTCATGCTACATCTCTCCTTCCCACTCCACCTCTCATGCTACATCTCTCCTTCCCACTCCACCTCTCATGCTACATCTCTCCTTCCCACTCCACCGTTTAGTTTCAGACCCACTCTCATGCTACATCTCTCCTTCCCACTCCACCTTTTAGTTTCAGACCCACTCTCATGCTACATCTCTCCTTCCCACTCCACCGTTTAGTTTCAGACCCACTCTCATGCTACATCTCTCCTTCCCACTCCACCTTTTAGTTTCAGACCCACTCTCATGCTACATCTCTCCTTCCCACTCCACCGTTTAGTTTCAGACCCACTCTCATGCTACATCTCTCCTTCCCACTCCACCGTTTAGTTTCAGACCCACTCTCATGCTACATCTCTCCTTCCCACTCCACCTCTCATGCTACATCTCTCCTTCCCACTCCACCTCTCATGCTACATCTCTCCTTCCCACTCCATCGTTTAGTTTCAGACCCACTCTCATGCTACATCTCTCCTTCCCACTCCACCGTTTAGTTTCAGACCCACTCTCATGCTACATCTCTCCTTCCCACTCCACCGTTTAGTTTCAGACCCACTCTCATGCTACATCTCTCCTTCCCACTCCACCTCTCATGCTACATCTCTCCTTCCCACTCCACCTCTCATGCTACATCTCTCCTTCCCACTCCACCGTTTAGTTTCAGACCCACTCTCATGCTACATCTCTCCTTCCCACTCCACCTTTTAGTTTCAGACCCACTCTCATGCTACATTTCTCCTTCCCACTCCACCGTTTAGTTTCAGACCCACTCTCATGCTACATCTCTCCTTCCCACTCCACCGTTTAGTTTCAGACCCACTCTCATGCTACATCTCTCCTTCCCACTCCACCTCTCATGCTACATCTCTCCTTCCCACTCCACCTCTCATGCTACATCTCTCCTTCCCACTCCACCTCTCATGCTACATCTCTCCTTCCCACTCCACCTCTCATGCTACATCTCTCCTTCCCACCACCTCTCATGCTACATCTCTCCTTCCCACTCCACCTCTCATGCTACATCTCTCCTTCCCACCCACCTCTCATGCTACATCTCTCCTTCCCACTCCACCTCTCATGCTACATCTCTCCTTCCCACTCCACCTCTCATGCTACATCTCTCCTTCCCACTCCACCTCTCATGCTACATCTCTCCTTCCCACCCACCTCATGCTACATCTCTCCTTCCCACTCCACCTCTCATGCTACATCTCTCCAGACTCCACCTCTCATGCTACATCTCTCCTTCCCACTCCACCTCTCATGCTACATCTCTCCTTCCCACTCCACCTCTCATGCTACATCTCTCCTTCCCACTCCACCGTTTAGTTTCAGACCCACTCTCATGCTACATCTCTCCTTCCCACTCCACCTTTTAGTTTCAGACCCAATCTCATGCTACATCTCTCCTTCCCACTCCACCTTTTAGTTTCAGACCCACTCTCATGCTACATCTCTCCTTCCCACTCCACCGTTTAGTTTCAGACCCCTCTCATGCTACATCTCTCCTTCCCACTCCACCTTTTAGTTTCAGACCCACTCTCATGCTACATCTCTCCTTCCCACTCCACCGTTTAGTTTCAGACCCACTCTCATGCTACATCTCTCCTTCCCACTCCACCGTTTAGTTTCAGACCCACTCTCATGCTACATCTCTCCTTCCCTCCACCTCTCATGCTACATCTCTCCTTCCACTCCACCTCTCATGCTACATCTCTCCTTCCCACTCCATCGTTTAGTTTCAGACCCACTCTCATGCTACATCTCTCCTTCCCACTCCACCGTTTAGTTTCAGACCCACTCTCATGCTACATCTCTCCTTCCCACTCCACCGTTTAGTTTCAGACCCACTCTCATGCTACATCTCTCCTTCCCACTCCACCTCTCATGCTACATCTCTCCTTCCCACTCCACCTCTCATGCTACATCTCTCCTTCCCCTCCACCGTTTAGTTTCAGACCCACTCTCATGCTACATTTCTCCTTCCCACTCCGTTTAGTTTCAGACCCACTCTCATGCTACATCTCTCCTTCCCACTCCACCGTTTAGTTTCAGACCCACTCTCATGCTACATCTCTCCTTCCCACTCCACCTCTCATGCTACATCTCTCCTTCCCACTCCACCTCTCATGCTACATCTCTCCTTCCCTCCACCTCTCATGCTACATCTCTCCTTCCCACTCCACCTCTCATTACATCTCTCCTTCCCACCACTCTCATGCTACATCTCTCCTTCCCACTCCACCTCTCATGCTACATCTCTCCTTCAGACTCCACCTCTCATGCTACATCTCTCCTTCCCACTCCACCTCTCATGGTACATCTCTCCTTCCCTCCACCTCTCATGCTACATCTCTCCTTCCCACTCCACCGTTTAGTTTCAGACCCACTCTCATGCTACATCTCTCCTTCCCACTCCACCGTTTAGTTTCAGACCCACTCTCATGCTACATCTCTCCTTCCCCTCCACCTCTCATGCTACATCTCTCCTTCCACTCCACCTCTCATGCTACATCTCTCCTTCCCACTCCACCTCTCATGCTACATCTCTCCTTCCCACTCCACCGTTTAGTTTCAGGCCCACTCTCATGCTACATCTCTCCTTCCCACTCCACCTCTCATGGTACATCTCTCCTTCCCACTCCACCTCTCATGCTACATCTCTCCTTCCCACTCCACCGTTTAGTTTCAGACCCACTCTCATGCTACATCTCTCCTTCCCACTCCACCGTTTAGTTTCAGACCCACTCTCATGCTACATCTCTCCTTCCCACTCCACCTCTCATGCTACATCTCTCCTTCCCACTCCACCTCTCATGCTACATCTCTCCTTCCCACTCCACCTCTCATGCTACATCTCTCCTTCCCACTCCACCTCTCATGCTACATCTCTCCTTCCCCTCCACCTCTCATGCTACATCTCTCCTTCCCACTCCACCTCTCATGCTACATCTCTCCTTCCCACTCCACCGTTTAGTTTCAGACCCACTCTCATGCTACATCTCTCCTTCCCACTCCACCTCTCATGCTACATCTCTCCTTCCCACTCCACCTCTCATGCTACATCTCTCCTTCCCACTCCACCTCTCATGCTACATCTCTCCTTCCCACTCCACCTCTCATGCTACATCTCTCCTTCCCACTCCACCTCTCATGCTACATCTCTCCTTCCCACTCCACCGTTTAGTTTCAGACCCACTCTCATGCTACATCTCTCCTTCCCACTCCACCGTTTAGTTTCAGACCCACTCTCATGCTACATCTCTCCTTCCCACTCCACCTCTCATGCTACATCTCTCCTTCCCACTCCACCGTTTAGTTTCAGACCCACTCTCATGCTACATCTCTCCTTCCCACTCCACCTTTTAGTTTCAGACCCACTCTCATGCTACATCTCTCCTTCCCACTCCACCTTTTAGTTTCAGACCCACTCTCATGCTACATCTCTCCTTCCCACTCCACCTTTTAGTTTCAGACCCACTCTCATGCTACATCTCTCCTTCCCACTCCACCTTTTAGTTTCAGACCCACTTTCATGCTACATCTCTCCTTCCCACTCCACCGTTTAGTTTCAGACCCACTCTCATGCTACATCTCTCCTTCCCACTCCCACCGTTTAGTTTCAGACCCACTCTCATGCTACATCTCTCCTTCCCCGTTTAGTTTCAGACCCACTCTCATGCTACATCTCTCCAGACTCCACCGTTTAGTTTCAGACCCACTCTCATGCTACATCTCTCCTTCCCACTCCACCTTTTAGTTTCAGACCCACTCTCATGCTACATCTCTCCTTCCCACTCCACCGTTTAGTTTCAGACCCACTCTCATGCTACATCTCTCCTTCCCACTCCACCTCTCATGCTACATCTCTCCTTCCCACTCCACCTCTCATGCTACATCTCTCCTTCCCACTCCACCTCTCATGCTACATCTCTCCTTCCCACTCCACCGTTTAGTTTCAGACCCACTCTCATGCTACATCTCTCCTTCCCACTCCACCTCTCATGGTACATCTCTCCTTCCCACTCCACCTCTCATGCTACATCTCTCCTTCCCACTCCACCGTTTAGTTTCAGACCCACTCTCATGCTACATCTCTCCTTCCCACTCCACCGTTTAGTTTCAGACCCACTCTCATGCTACATCTCTCCTTCCCACTCCACCTCTCATGCTACATCTCTCCTCCCACTCCACCTCTCATGCTACATCTCTCCTTCCCACTCCACCTCTCATGCTACATCTCTCCTTCCCACTCCACCTCTCATGCTACATCTCTCCTTCCTTCCACCTCTCATGCTACATCTCTCCTTCCCACTCCACCTCTCATGCTACATCTCCTTCCCACTCCACCGTTTAGTTTCAGACCCACTCTCATGCTACATCTCTCCTTCCCACTCCACCTCTCATGCTACATCTCTCCTTCCCACTCCACACTCTCATGCTACATCTCTCCTTCCCACTCCACCTCTCATGCTCCATTCCCACTCCACTCTCATGCTACATCTCTCCTTCCCACTCCACCTCTCCTTCATCTCTCCTTCCACCGTTTAGTTTCAGACCCACTCTCATGCTACATCTCTCCTTCCCACTCCACCGTTTAGTTTCAGACCCACTCTCATGCTACATCTCTCCTTCCCACTCCACCTCTCATGCTACATCTCTCCTTCCCACTCCACCTCTCAGACCTACATCTCTCCTTCCCACTCCACCTTTAGTTTCAGACCCACTCTCATGCTACATCTCTCCTTCCCACTCCACCTTTTAGTTTCAGACCCACTCTCATGCTACATCTCTCCTTCCCACTCCACCTTTTAGTTTCAGACCCACTCTCATGCTACATCTCTCCTTCCCACTCCACCTTTTAGTTTCTCATGCTACATCTCTCCTTCCCACTCCACCGTTTAGTTTCAGACCCACTCTCATGCTACATCTCTCCTTCCCACTCCACCGTTTAGTTTCAGACACACTCTCATGCTACATCTCTCCTTCCCACTCCAGACCTCTCATGCTACATCTCTCCTTCCCACTCCACCGTTTAGTTTCAGACCCACTCTCATGCTACATCTCTCCTTCCCACTCCACCTTTTAGTTTCAGACCCACTCTCATGCTACATCTCTCCTTCCCACTCCACCTTTTAGTTTCAGACCCACTCTCATGCTACATCTCTCCTTCCCACTCCACCGTTTAGTTTCAGACCCACTCTCATGCTACATCTCTCCTTCCCACTCCACCTCTCATGCTACATCTCTCCTTCCCACTCCACCTCTCATGCTACATCTCTCCTTCCCACTCCACCTCTCATGCTACATCTCTCCTTCCCACTCCACCTCTCATGCTACATCTCTCCTTCCCACTCCACCTCTCATGCTACATCTCTCCTTCCCACTCCACCGTTTAGTTTCAGACCCACTCTCATGCTACATCTCTCCTTCCCACTCCACCGTTTAGTTTCAGACCCACTCTCATGCTACATCTCTCCTTCCCACTCCACCTCTCATGCTACATCTCTCCTTCCCACTCCACCGTTTAGTTTCAGACCCACTCTCATGCTACATCTCTCCTTCCCACTCCACCTTTTAGTTTCAGACCCACTCTCATGCTACATCTCTCCTTCCCACTCCACCTTTTAGTTTCAGACCCACTCTCATGCTACATCTCTCCTTCCCACTCCACCTTTTAGTTTCAGACCCACTCTCATGCTACATCTCTCCTTCCCACTCCACCTTTTAGTTTCAGACCCACTTTCATGCTACATCTCTCCTTCCCACTCCACCGTTTAGTTTCAGACCCACTCTCATGCTACATCTCTCCTTCCCACTCCACCGTTTAGTTTCAGACCCACTCTCATGCTACATCTCTCCTTCCCACTCCACCGTTTAGTTTCAGACCCACTCTCATGCTACATCTCTCCTTCCCACTCCACCTCTCATGCTACATCTCTCCTTTCCCACCTCTCATGCTACATCTCTCCTTCCCACTCCACCTCTCATGCTACATCTCTCCTTCCCACTCCACCGTTTAGTTTCAGACCCACTCTCATGCTACATCTCTCCTTCCCACTCCACCTCTCATGGTACATCTCTCCTTCCCACTCCACCTCTCATGCTACATCTCTCCTTCCCACTCCACCGTTTAGTTTCAGACCCACTCTCATGCTACATCTCTCCTTCCACTCCACCGTTTAGTTTCAGACCCACTCTCATGCTACATCTCTCCTTCCTTCCTCCACCTCTCATGCTACATCTCTCCTTCCCACTCCACCTCTCATGCTACATCTCTCCTTCCCACTCCACCTCTCATGCTACATCTCTCCTTCCCACTCCACCTCTCATGCTACATCTCTCCTTCCCACTCCACCTCACTACATCTCTCCTTCCCACTCCACCTCTCATGCTACATCTCTCCTTCACTCCACGTTTAGTTTCAGACCCACTCTCATGCTACATCTCTCCTTCCCACTCCACCTCTCATGCTACATCTCTCCTTCCCACTTCCACCTCTCATGCTACATCTCTCCTTCCCACTCCACCTCTCATGCTACATCTCTCCTTCCCACCCGTTTAGTTTCAGACCCACTCTCATGCTACATCTCTCCTTCCCACTCCACCGTTTAGTTTCAGACCCACTCTCATGCCATCTCTCTTCCCACTCCACCTCTCATGCTACATCTCTCCTTCCCACTCCACCGTTTAGTTTCAGACCCACTCTCATGCTACATCTCTCCTTCCCACTCCACCTTTTTAGTTTTTCAGACCCACTCTCATGCTACATCTCTCCTTCCCACTCCACCTTTTAGTTTCAGACCCACTCTCATGCTACATCTCTCCTTCCCACTCCACCTTTTAGTTTCAGACCCACTCTCATGCTACATCTCTCCTTCCCACTCCACCTTTTAGTTTCAGACCCACTTTCATGCTACATCTCTCCTTCCCACTCCACCGTTTAGTTTCAGACCCACTTTCATGCTACATCTCTCCTTCCCACTCCACCGTTTAGTTTCAGACCCACTCTCATGCTACATCTCTCCTTCCCACTCCCACCGTTTAGTTTCAGACCCACTCTCATGCTACATCTCTCCTTCCCACTCCACCGTTTAGTTTCAGACCCACTCTCATGCTACATCTCTCCTTCCCACTCCACCTTTTAGTTTCAGACCCACTCTCATGCTACATCTCTCCTTCCCACTCCACCTTTTAGTTTCAGACCCACTCTCATGCTACATCTCTCCTTCCACTCCACCGTTTAGTTTCAGACCCACTCTCATGCTACATCTCTCCTTCCACTCCACCTCTCATGCTACATCTCTCCTTCCCACTCCACCTCTCATGCTACATCTCTCCTTCCCACTCCACCTCTCATGCTACATCTCTCCTTCCCACCGTTTAGTTTCAGACCCACTCTCATGCTACATCTCTCCTTCCCACTCCCCGTTTAGTTTCAGACCCACTCTCATGCTACATCTCTTCAGACCCACCTCTCATGCTACATCTCTCCTTCCCACTCCACCTCTCATGCTACATCTCTTCCCTTCCCACCGTTTAGTTTCAGACCCACTCTCATGCTACATCTCTCCTTCCCACTCCACCTTTTAGTTTCAGACCCACTCTCATGCTACATCTCTCCTTCCCACTCCACCTTTTAGTTTCAGACCCACTCTCATGCTACATCTCTCCTTCCCACTCCACCTTTTAGTTTCAGACCCACTCTCATGCTACATCTCTCCTTTCCACTCCACCGTTTAGTTTCAGACCCACTCTCATGCTACATCTCTCCTTCCCACTCCACCTCTCATGCTACATCTCTCCTTCCCACCTCTCATGCTACATCTCTCCTTCCCACTCCACCTCTCATGCTACATCTCTCCTTCCCACTCCACCTCTCATGCTACATCTCTCCTTCCCCTCCCCTCCACCTCTCATGCTACATCTCTCCTTCCACTCCACCGTTTAGTTTCAGACCCACTCTCATGCTACATCTCTCCTTCCCACTCCACCGTTTAGTTTCAGACCCACTCTCATGCTACATCTCTCCTTCCCACTCCACCTCTCATGCTACATCTCTCCTTTCCGTTTAGTTTCAGACCCACTCTCATGCTACATCTCTCCTTTCCCACTCCACCTTTTAGTTTCAGACCCACTCTCATGCTACATCTCTCCTTCCCACTCCACCTTTTAGTTTCAGACCCACTCTCATGCTACATCTCTCCTTCCCACTCCACCTTTTAGTTTCAGACCCACTCTCATGCTACATCTCTCCTTCCCACCTTTTAGTTTCAGACCCACTTTCATGCTACATCTCTCCTTCCCACTCCACCGTTTAGTTTCAGACCCCTCTCATGCTACATCTCTCCTTCCCACTCCACCGTTTAGTTTCAGACCCACTCTCATGCTACATCTCTCCTTCCACTCCACCGTTTAGTTTCAGACCCACTCTCCTACATCTCTCCTTCCCACTCCACCTCTCATGCTCCACCTCTCATCACCTCTCTCATCTTCCTTCCCACTCCACCGTTTAGTTTCAGACCCACTCTCATGCTACATCTCCTTCCCACTCCACCTCTCATGGTACATCTTCTTCCCAGACCCACCTCTCATGCTACATCTTCTCCTTCAGACCCACTCTCCATCTCTCCTTCCCACTCCGTTTAGTTTCAGACCCACTCTCATGCTACATCTCTCCTTCCCACTCCACCTCTCATGCTACATCTCTCCTTCCCACTCCACCTCTCATGCTACATCTCTCCTTCCCACCTCTCATGCCATCTCTCCTCTCATGCTACATCTCTCCTTCCCACTCCACCTCTCATGCTACATCTCTCCTTCCCCTCCACCTCTCATGCTACATCTCTCCTTCCCACCTCCACCGTTTAGTTTCAGACCCACTCTCATGCTACATCTCTCCTTCCCACTCCACCGTTTAGTTTCAGACCCACTCTCATGCTACATCTCTCCTTCCCACTCCACCTCTCATGCTACATCTCTCCTTCCCACTCCATCTCTCATCTTCCTTCCCACTCCACCGTTTAGTTTCAGACCCACTCTCATGCTACATCTCTCCTTCCCACTCCACCTTTTAGTTTCAGACCCACTCTCATGCTACATCTCTCCTTCCCACTCCACCTTTTAGTTTCAGACCCACTCTCATGCTACATCTCTCCTTCCCACTCCACCTTTTAGTTTCAGACCCACTCTCATGCTACATCTCTCCTTCCCACTCCACCTTTTAGTTTCAGACCCACTTTCATGCTACATCTCTCCTTCCCACTCCACCGTTTAGTTTCAGACCCACTCTCATGCTACATCTCTCCTTCCCACTCCACCGTTTAGTTTCAGACCCACTCTCATGCTACATCTCTCCTTCCCACTCCACCGTTTAGTTTCAGACCCACTCTCATGCTACATCTCTCCTTCCCACTCCACCGTTTAGTTTCAGACCCACTCTCATGCTACATCTCTCCTTCCCACTCCACCTTTTAGTTTCAGACCCACTCTCATGCTACATCTCTCCTTCCCACTCCACCTTTTAGTTTCAGACCCACTCTCATGCTACATCTCTCCTTTCCACTCCACCGTTTAGTTTCAGACCCACTCTCATGCTACATCTCTCCTTCCCACTCCACCTCTCATGCTACATCTCTCCTTCCCACTCCACCTCTCATGCTACATCTCTCCTTCCCACTCCACCTCTCATGCTACATCTCTCCTTCCCACTCCACCGTTTAGTTTCAGACCCACTCTCATGCTACATCTCTCCTTCCCACTCCACCGTTTAGTTTCAGACCCACTCTCATGCTACATCTCTCCTTCCACTCCACCTCTCATGCTACATCTCTCCTTCCCACTCCACCTCTCATGCTACATCTCTCCTTCCCACTCCACCGTTTAGTTTCAGACCCACTCTCATGCTACATCTCTCCTTCCCACTCCACCTTTTAGTTTCAGACCCACTCTCATAATACATCTCTCCTTCCCACTCCACCTTTTAGTTTCAGACCCACTCTCATGCTACATCTCTCCTTCCCACTCCACCGTTTAGTTTCAGACCCACTCTCATGCTACATCTCTCCTTCCCACTCCACCGTTTAGTTTCAGACCCACTCTCATGCTACATCTCTCCTTCCCACTCCACCTCTCATGCTACATCTCTCCTTCCCACTCCACCTCTCATGCTACATCTCTCCTTCCCACTCCACCTCTCATGCTACATCTCTCCTTCCCACTCCACCTCTCATGCTACATCTCTCCTTCCCACTCCACCTCTCATGCTACATCTCTCTCTAATGCTGATGGGTGGCAGCTGAAAACACTTGGATTCACAGCTGTGAAAGACAGCTGGCCCTAGAACTCATTTCAGGAATCAAGGAAAGGATTGGAAAACCCTTGAAAGTATTGGAAAAAGTTTTGAAACTCAGCATTTTGTAGCTAAGAGATGTGTTAGGATGACGAAGGGATTCCTATGGGGCCTAAATTATGGTACCCATGGTGAGTGTGAGATTGGGATAGCTGGGGGCAGCAGAGGAGGGTGTTTAGCCTTGAAGGAACATAGACAGTCTGACAGAATGCTGCTGGATGAGCCTCTTACGTAGCCTAGCATCGAACGGCTAGGGGGACTGTAGTCTAGCTATACCCTCATGCTCCTCTAGCAGCAATCACACGCACAGTGACAAACACTAATGATATGCTGCTTACATTATTATTAATGATGCAGCAGAGATGGCTTATCATGCAATTAGGGAGTGTGCTCCAAATGTCAAGGGAAGGCAGGCATGTAATCGATTCCCTGTGGTTAGACTACAGTGGTAATAAACTGATTCAGAGGTGCTGTTGTCAGTGAACGATGAGCTGGGATGTTTAGCACTTCGGCTGCTGCTGCTTCATATTTGCTTGTCACACAGTAGCGTTGGCAATTGAGAACATATTGTCTTGTGCCGCTCATTGTGGAACGATAATCTCCCCACCTGTCCTCTAGCAGCGTTTGATAATGGCCAAGGCCGGCACTACGGAATAGATTAGACGGAGTGACAAATGAAAGTGGGTTAATCGCCGCCAGTGCCACTCTCTCTGTGCTGTTCGTGAGGCAGCACAAACTAAATGCGCTCTATTTCTTTCTCTTTAATAGTAACACTGCTTGTCGGTATGTATCCTCTAACATGTGACTTTCTCTCTGTCACTGAGTGCTGGGGCGAATATTGTACTGGGGTGAATGAACACACAAACCTAGATTTGTCTGTTGGATAAGTAGCTGACACATCTGACTGATGTATTTCTCTTCAGATATTTCTCATGGGGTTTTCAATAGACTGTGGGACTAGGATGGAAGGTAAAGATTGGAAAGGAAGTCCAGTATTTCTTACCTATGAATGTGTAGAAACAATAAGTAAAACCTAATTCATAATTATATAGCACTGTAGGGATTCAATATCAATACCCCCACTATCAGATACTAATTTGCCAATCGACTCTGACTCTTGAGAGACCACAAAAGACTGTAACAGTAAAAATACTATAGCTGGAATGAGACATGCTCTACCCTGAGCTACTGGCCTCTCTGCGTGTGTTGTGGAAAGCAAAGATAACCACTCCAGTGTTACTGTGCATTATTAGAAGATGAATCAAGCTACAGTATGTTTGCAGGCTTGAGTGTGAAGTAGCTGCGGCACACAGTTATTTCGTATGGAGTGTTAGCGCTGTGCCTGTGACTGTAGTAGTAGTCATACCAGTCAGACACAATGTTATGTACAGAGGTGAGATGAGGTGTTGCTGCTCACGCTGACAAGAGATGGAGTGTCATCCTTCTGCTGTTCCAATGCGTTATGTCATCAAGGACTCTGATTGGCTATTCTCAGAGCCACCTTTGAACAAGTTGAATCTGTTGGTTGTTTTTCCCACACTGAGTTTAGCTCGGTAAACATTTTTTTTAAAGAATTGACTGTTGTCAACGATCAAATGCACTGTATCTAAAGAGACTTGTCACTGTATTTCTCTTCAGAGGGGATGATTGCATTTAATGAGTAAACCTGTAACCATGTTGCTCTTAGACAATTGCCCCAAAAATGTTGGTAAAACATTAGCTTGCTGTCTTACATACAATGGAAGAATAAAACCAGTATAGTTATTCCCCCCTCAAGCAATCAATCAGGCTAAACGTTGGTATAGGGACAACGTTGAGTCCCAGTTCAACGGCTCAGACACGAGACGTATGTGGCAGGGTCTACAAACAATTACGGATTATAAAAGGAAAACCAGCCACGTCTGGCTTCCGAACAGGCTGAACACCTTCGCTCACTGATGGGTCACGGTTTTGTCTCACTAGGGGTGATGGTCAGAATCGCATTTATCGTCAAAGGAATGAGTGTTACACCGAGGCCTGTACTCGATTTGGAGGTGGAGGGTCCGTCATGGTCTGGGGTGGTGTGTCACAGCATCATCGGACTGATCTTGTTGTCATTGCAGGCAATCTCAATGCTGTGCGTTACAGGGAAGACATCCTCCTCCCTCATGTGGTACCCTTCCTGCAGGCTCATCCTGACATGACCCTCCAGCATGACAATGCCACCAGCCGTACTGCTCGTTCTGTGCGTGATTTCCTGCAAGACAGGAATGTCAGTGTTCTGCCATGGCCAGCGAAGAGTCCGGATCTCAATCCCATTGAGCATGTCTGGGACCTGTTGGATCAGAGGGTGAGGGCTAGGGCCATTCCCCCCAGAAATGTCCGGGAACTTGCAGGTGCCTTGGTAGAAGAGTGGGGTAACATCTCACAGTAAGAACTGGCAAATCCGGTGCAGTACATGAGGAGGAGATGCACTGCAGTACTTAATGCAGCTGGTGGCCACACCAGATACTGACTGTTGCTTTTGATTTTGACCCCCCCTTTGTTCAGGGACACATTATTCCATTTATGCTAGTCACATGTCTATGGAACTTGTTCAGTTTATGTCTCAGTTGTTGAATCTTGTTATGTTCATACAAATATTTAAACATGTATATTTAAACATTGCTGAAAATAAAAGCAGTTGACAGTGAGAGGACTATTCTATGTCACTGTATCTTCCAATGTCCAATGTTGCTCTGACATATATGTGTATATATTCTTAATTCATTCCTTACTTAGATGTACATGTTTTTTGGGTATATGTTGTGAAACTGTTAGATATGACTGCACTGTCAGATCTAGAAGCATAAGCATTTCGCTACACCCGCATTAACATCTGCTAACCACGTCTATGTGACCAATATAATTTGATTTGATTTACTGTACAAGTTCCTGATTTTGTCTTTTTCTTCCTCAAGAGGAAGCAGACAGGAAAATGAACCAAATAATAAGTTAGGTGCTCTCTGTAGCTACAGTGGCTTGCGAAAGTATTCACCCTCCTTGACATTTTTCCTATTTTGTTCCCTGACAACCTTGAATTAAAATTCATTTTTGTGGGGTTTGTATCATTTGATTTACACAACATGCCTACCACTTTGAAGATGCAAAATATGTTTTATTATGAAGCAAACAAGAAATAAGACAAAAAAGAGAAAATTGGAGCGTGGATAACTATTCACCCCCCCCAAAGTCAATACTTTGTAGAGACACCCTTTTCAGCAATTACAGCTGCAAGTCTGTAGTCTTCTCTATAAGCTTGGCACATCTAGCCACTCAAATTCTTGCCCATTCTTCAAGGCAAAACTGCTCCAGCTCCTTCAAGTTGGATTGGTTCCGCTGGTTTACAGCAATCTTTAAGTCATACCACAGATTCTCAATTGGATTGAGGTCTGGGCTTTGACTAGGCCATTCCAAGACATTTAAATATTTCCCCTTAAACTACTCAAGTGTTGCTTTAGCAGTATGCTTAGGGTCATTGTCCTGCTGGAAGGAGAACCTCCATTCCAGTCTCAAATCTGTGGAAGAATGAAACAGGTTTCCCCCAAGAATTTCCCTGTGTTTAGCTCCATCCATCATTCCTTAAATTCTGACCAGTTTCCCAGTCCCTGCCAATGAAAAACATCCCCGTGGGATTATGGTTGGGTTTGCGCCAGACATAGCGTTTTCCTTGATGGGCAAAAAGCTACATTTTAGTCTCATCTGACCAGAGTACCTTCTTCCATATGTTTAAAAAAATGTTTTTAACCTTTATTTAACTAGGCAAGTCAGTTAAGAACAAATTCTTATTTTCAATGACGGCCTAGGAATAGTGGGTTAACTGCCTGTTCAGGGGCAGAACGACAGATTCGTACCTTGTCAGCTCGGGGGTTTAAACTTGCAACCTTCCGGTTACTAGTCCAACGCTCTAACCACTAAGCTACCCTGCCGAGTCTCCCCCATGCCTTTTGACGAACACCAACTGTCTTTGCTTATTTTTTTCTTTAAGCAATGGCTTTTTTTCTGGACACTGTGGAGTGTACGGCTTAAAGTGATTCTATGGACAGATACTACAAACTCTGCTGTGGAGCTTTGCAGCTCCTTCAGGGTTATCTTTGGTCTCTTTGTTGCCTCTCTGATTAATGCCCTCCTTGCCTAGTCCGTGAGTTTTGGTGGGTGGCCCTCTCTTGGCAGGTTTGTTTTGGTGCCATATTCTTTCCAAAAAAAATGTAATAATGGATTTAATGGTGCTCTGTGGGATGTTCAAAGTTTTTTTTTTACCCAACCCTGATCTGTACTTCTCCAATTTGTCCCTGACCTGTTTGGAGAGCTCCTTGGTCTTCATGGTGCCGCTTGCTTGGTGGTGCCCCTTGTTTAGTGGTGTTGCAGACTCTGGGTTCTTTCAGAACAGGTGTATATATACTGAGATCATGTGACAGATCATGTGACACTTAGATTGCACACATTTGGACTTTATTTAACTAATTACAGTATGTGACTTCTGAAGGTAATTGGTTGCTTCAGATCGTATTTAGGGACTTCTTAGCAAAGGGGGTGAATACATATGCACGGACACCTTTTACTTTTTTTATTTTTTAGTATTTTTTTCATTTCACTTCAGCAATTTCGACTATTTTGTGTATGTCCATTACATGAAATTCAAATAAAATCCATTTAAATTACAGGTTGTAATGCAGCAAAATACGAAAAACGCCAAGCTGATCCCCAAAACAATTCTCTTGTTTTAATTATGCAAGTTGAAAACAGCAGCTAAGGGAGCTAACTAAAAGGTAGTGGAAACGGGAGGTTTAGTGGGTGTGTGTCAGGGTTGCCCAATGCCCACCCGTATCATCCACCTGTCATTATTCCATTTACTTTTTTTACCAGTTAAGAACAAATTCTTATTTTCAATGAACAGTGGGTTAACTACCTGTTCAGGGGCAGAACGACAGATTTGTACCTTGTCAGCTCAGGGGTTTGAACTTGCAACCTTCCGGTTACTAGTCCAACGCTCTAACCACTAGGCTACCCTGCCGCTAACCTACTTTATTCCTAGGAGGATGTGGGCTGTTCCATATGGGAAAGGACAGATAGCCTTTCTCCCTCTTTCTCTCTCTTACTCTGTCTCTCTCTCTCTCTCTCTCTGTCTCTCTCTTTCTGTCTCTGTGTCTCTCTCTCATATCTTAAATACCCACTGTACAATCCCAGATTGAATTCAGTGGGATAAACAGAGAAATGGGAAGAGAACAACAGGGTTTATCTCATGGATTGAATTCGGGGAACTGGATGTTTTGAGAGGGGTAGTCAATTTGATATCCTCTCTGTAGTACAGTTTGCCAGTAAAAAGCGAGCATAAATTGAGTTTTATTTCCTCTGAAATAATCTCAGTCAGAGTCAAATGTTGCCAATCACCAGTTCTGCTCTACCACATACTTTGAAGTGTATCCCCTCCAAAGTATCAAGACAGACAGATGTCATTCTCTGCCCAGCACACACACACACACACACACATACACACACACACACACACACACACACACTGGTGAATAATATGAGAAGAATGCAATGTTTAAAATAATGCAATTATTGAAAGTTGGATCTTTAGGGTAAATGTAATTACAAAGCTTACTTTGAGTTTCATTTGAACACTGTTTGCAGCATTTATGAGATGTAGGTTTGACAGCAAACCTAGACCAGCAGTTTGTCCCTAATCATTAGCTGATTTTAGATTTTAGATTTACATTTGTCCCAGGTGGGTTTGAAATGTGCTTGTGAGGAAAGATTCAATCTCTCAGAAATAACCTGATTCCTTGGTTATCCTTGTACTTGTCATTGCCCCCCCTGACGCGAAGCCTCCTACCCTCTCATGTAAGTCACGCCAACTGAGAGGAGTTATTGCTTCTTCAAGGGTGTTCCTGTTCAGGGATGTATGTGCAAGCCTCAAGTGTGGCCGATCCATGCTGACTGAGAAATGTGGGTCAGAAACAGCAGGATGGCCTTTTCCATGATGATAACTCGCCTCCTGACATCGATCCATAAATGTCAATGTATTGCATTATGTTGTTGTTGACAATATGAGATTGGGTTTTGCTTTCGCTACGCTACTGGAATAGCAATAAGGTTGCTCCTCAGACCTCCATAGCCTCCCAGCTATGTTTCCTTAAGGGGATTATTTTCTGTGTGTGGGAGTCAGAGGACAGCTGTCTGTAGCTTTGGAGGCTATGGAAAGGCAGAAGCTTGGCAGAACAACCCTCTGAAACGCACAACACAGACGCACACTCAGCCATACACACAGCTGCACTGATACTTAGGCTACACACACACACACACACACACACATATATACACACACACACACAGAGTGAGCGAGGATGATGAGAGGCAAATTAGTGTGAGAAATAGCATGGAGAGAAAGGCTCATCTCTAATGTTAGGCTGGCTAACATTCTGATGTCCATAAATGACAACTTCCCCTCTTCCCCTTGGTGTAAAGAGCCCTAATCATTTTACCCCCTTCTCATTCCTCCCTGTTCACATAAATTGCCACTCAAGTCAACATCATTCTGGGAAACAAAAAAGGTCTGCAGATGCACAAATCATATCAAATCAATTGCATACAGTCAGTTAACTGCGCTGGTGCCAACCGCAGAGCTATTGGCTTGTGCTCTGGAATCACAAACAGTCAAATTCACCTTTAAAAGCCCTGAATGTTACACTGAGTGCACAAAACATTAATTCAATCAGTGTAGATGGTTAAAGAAGGATTTTTAAGCCTTTCTATTCAGAGGGTGAATGGGCAAGAGAAAATATTTAAATGCTTTTGAACGGGGTATGGTACTAGGTGCTAGGAATACCGGTTTGTGTCAAGAACTGCAACGCGGCTGGGTTTTTCACACTCAACAGTTTCCCGTGTGTATCAAGAATGGTCCACCACCCAAATGTCATGCAGCCAACTTGACACAACTGTGGGAAGCATTTGAGTCAACATGAGCCATCATCCCTGTGGAACGCATTCGACACCTTGTAGAGTCCATGCCTGCGACGAATGGAGGCTGTTCTGAAGACAAAAGGGGGTGGAGCTCAATATTAGAAAGGTGTTCTTAATGTTTTGTACCCTCAGTGTATGTCTAAATAATGAAGGAGTAGAAAGGCCCTAGAGAGATAGTGCTTTACTGAAATGCCATCTACTCTCCAACAGGCTATACTTAGGAAATCATCTGTGAAAGACAAAAAACTGACAGACCCCTATAAGAGGTTTAGTGCTCAGTGATGAATAATGCCCTCTGGAAATCCAATCATCCAACCAGAACATGCTCTTTTGTTGCTCGGCTTCTCAGTAACTGAAGAGTGAAACATCCTGCAAATGAACATGACACACACACACACATATATGGCGCTGCATTGAGACTGACATTTCTATACGTTGAGATTGGTTATGGTTGGTTCGCCACTTCACCCTGCAGCATTTTTACTGTTTCTTTTCACAGGGCATTGGGGCAACAAATAGCAGATATGGCAGATATTCTGTGCAGTGTGGACAAGCTGTTGTTCAAAGACAGTCTGAATCCCACACATACCCAGACACAAGTATCCCAGGGGACTGGGTGGACATACGGTATACAGCTATGGTTATAAATCTGTCGTCTATTTTTAGGATAGTCAGCAGTGCTGCTGTATACGCTAGGCTGTGTGAATGGAGTAAGGTAGTGAAGGGATGTGCCTGTTTTAAAAGCTTTTCCATTGACTGAAGTGAGTTAACATTAGACCGTTCTGTGGACATCTGATTGAAGGATGGGTCTTCTCACTAACTACAGTGGGGAGAACACGTATTTGATACACTGCAGATTGTGCAGGTTTTCCTACTAGCATGTAGAGGTCTGTAATTTTTTATCATAGGTACACTTCAACTTCAACAAAAATCCAGAAAATCCCATTGTATGATTTTTAAGTAATTAATTTGCATTTTATTGCATGACATAAGTATTTGATACATCAGAAAAGCAGAACTTAATATTTGGTACAGAAACCTTTGTTTGCAATTACAGAGATCATACGTTTCCTGTAGTTCTTGACAAGGTTTGCACACACTGCAGCAGGGATTTTGGCCCACTCCTCCATAAAGACCTTCTCCAGATCCTTCAGGTTTCGGGGCTGTCGCTGGGCAATACGGACTTTCAGCTCCCTCCAAAGATTTTCTATTGGGTTCAGGTCTGGAGACTGGCTAGGCCACTTCAGGACCTTGAGATGCTTCTTACGGAGCCACTCCTTAGTTGCCCTGGCTGTGTGTTTCGGGTCGTTGTCATGTTGGAAGACCCAACTACGACCAATCTTCAATGCTCTTACTGAGGGAAGGAGGTTGTTGGCCAAGATCTCGCGATATATGGCCCCATCCATCCTCCCCTCAATATGGTGCAGTCGTCCTGTCCCCTTTGCAGAAAATAATGATGTTTCCACCTCCATACTTCACGGTTGGGATGGTGTCCTTGGGGTTGTACTCATCCTTCTTCTTCCTCCAAACACGGCGAGTGGAGTTTAGACCAAAAAGCTCATTTTTTCTCATCAGACCACATGACCTCCCATTCCTACTCTGGATCATCCAGATGGTCATTGGCAAACTTCAGACGGGCCTGGACATGCGCTGGCTTGAGCAGGGGGACCTTGAGTGCGCTGCAGGATTTTAACCCATGACGGCGTAGTGTGTTACTAATGGTTTTCTTTGAGACTGTGGTCCCAGCTCTGTTCAGGTCATTGACCAGGTCCTGCCGTGTAGTTCTGGGCTGATCCCTCACCTTCCTCATGATCATTGATGCCCCACGAGGTGAGATCTTGTATGGAGTCCCATACCGAGGGTGATTGACCGTCATCTTGAACTTCTTCCATTTTCTAATAATTGCGCCAACAGTTGTTGCCTTCTCACCAAGCTGCATGCCTATTGTCCTGTAGCCCATCCCAGCCTTGTGCAGGTCTACAATTTTATCCCTGATGTCCTTACACAGCTCTCTGGTCTTGGTTGTGGAGAGGATGGAGTCTGTTTGATTGAGTGTGTGGACAGGTGTCTTTTATACAGGTAATGAGTTCAAACAGGTGCAGTTAATACAGGTAATGAGTGGAGAACAGGAGGGCTTCTTAAAAAAACTAACAGGTCTGTGAGAGACAGAATTCTTACTGGTTGGTAGGTGATCAAATACTTATGTCATGCAATAAAATGCTAATTAATTACTTAAAAATCATACAATGGAGGGATCACGTGACCCTTGAACGAGATGGCCGCATGAACTAAGAGCTCCGCACAAGTAGTTTCCAATTCCTAATCTTACCTCCACTCCAAGTTCAAACTCATTTAGCTTTAGTAAGAAAAAGTCATGGCAGCTACAAAAGGCGACACTACAGGTGACATTTTTACCCGGACTCGAGTATTAGCGACGGAAAAAGCCTCCAAGAAGAAGCTAGCCTCAGAAAAAACTAGCGCCATTAGCCAGGAGCAAGAGAACCCGCTCCCCCACGAGGCACAACGAATGCCAACCTCGCACTCTGTCGAAGACATCCTTTCTGAGTTGAGATCCCAAAGTACAGAACTAAACACTAAATTAGATGCCATTAACTCTCAGCTCAGTGCGATAGGGGGCAAGGTGACAATCCTGGAAAACGCTTTGCCTGACATCAACAACAAGATAACCATAAACGCGGGGCGCCTGGACGAGGCAGAGGGGCGAATCTTATCCATGGAAAACTTATTGACAGATGCCATGGAAACATTAGCATATGCTAAAAAGAAAATCGAGCATCTGGAAGAGAAAACAGAGGACCTGGAAAAACAGGGGGCGAAGGAATAATTGTGTTCTATTCAATCTGGGCGAAAAAGAAGAGGGAAACATGCCACTGATCCGCTACCTGCAAGACAAACTTCCCGAGTGGCTCCACCTGCCCACCGACAGGCCCATAGAACTCGAGAGAGCTCACCGAGCACTGAGGCCCCCAGCAGCAGCCAGACAACCACCGCGCCCAATCACTGACAAGGAACGAGTCCTACAGGCGGCGAAAAACAACACCATCACAGTGAAAAACGCCAAACTCGCTTTACACCAGGACCTGTCAGCTGGAATACGCCGAAAGCGCCGAGAATTTGACGAAGTGAAGAAATACTCCATTGACCGAGACATCTTCAGGGGATTCAAATACCCAAACGAGCTCAGGATTCTTCACCAAGGAGCCTTGCGACACTGCAAAATTCCCGAAGAGGCAAAACGTTTTTTTGAAAGACAATCCTGGCCAATGAGAAACAGACCAATGACTAAATGCGATTAATGCTATTACTAAAGGAGGTAAGACGACATATAGCCGATATCCAGAAACCCACCCCCTAAATGTCATTATAGCCGTCCAATTTATATTTATTTTCCTTTAACTGAGAGGGATGAGCTGTATAGCCTAACCTAGGCCTACTAATGTTTCAGCCTACTTTTATTTCCCTGTTTTTGTTGTTGCTATTATTACTTGGGGTTCCCTATGTCCCTTGGGGGAGGTATATGTAGGCTGGGCTATTGATTTTATTTTTCTCCCCTCTTTTACTGTGGTCTGGACGAGGGCAACTGTGTTATTTACTCAACGCGGGGTGGAGAGGATGAGGAATTTCTTTGGTGGGGAGAGGGAGATGTTGTGCGTTGCTAACTGTTCCCGGTTTTTGTTTTATTCGGAACACAGAATTGAGACTGAGCGGGGGGTTAATAGATCCAACGGGATGTGTTGAGTTGTTTGGGAACTCGGCTGGGGTGTTCAGAGATTATTATTTTATGTACACCATTTATTTTCCTTTTATGTGAACGCAGCTGTAATTACTATCCACTTTTACCCAGCGATGACTTGCACTAAAGTTTGATTACTGCTCGATGACGATGACTAGTACCTTAAATCTATTGACATGGAACTGCCATGGTCTAGGGCATGCAATAAAACGAAAAAAGATACTATGTGCTCTAAAGAAGGAAAAAGCAGACATCGCGCTATTACAAGAGACACACCTCTGTGATGCTGAACATGCCAAACTCCGCAGAGCTTGGGTGAGACAGGTGTATTTCTCATCTTTCAAATCAAACAGTAGAGGCACAGCCATACTTATCCATAAAAATGTTCCATTCATAATTGACAAAAACATATCTGATCCGGAGGGGAGATTTATTTTGATAACTGGGTCACTATATGGTCAACCAATTACTATATTAAACATATATGCCCCTAACACAGATACTCCTGCCTTCATGTCAAAAATTATAACCCTGTTCAATGAGCATTGTGTCTCCTTTGGTGTGATGGCCAGAGATTTTAATTGTACCCTTAACCCAACCCTAGACAAATCATCTCAGGTCCCCACCACAAATCCTAGATCTGCAAAGATGTTGAACTCTCTTACTAAAGAGATGGGACTGATAGATATCTGGAGAGAGACTAATAGCTCATCTATGGACTATACATACTACTCTAATGTCCATAACACCTACTCCCGTATAGATTACATTTTTATCCCAAAGAGTTTCATAAATTCAGCCACTTGTACAATCGGACCCATAGCACTTTCAGATCACGCCTTTGTCCACCTCCGCTTTGACCTCTGCAAAAACATCCCGAGGTCAAAGAGCTGGAAATTCAACACCTCCATGCTATCAAATGACGTGTTCCATATATTGGTAACTACATGGATAGAGAACTACACACAAGACAATAAAGATTCTCCTGTTTCTCCGGCCACAATGTGGGACGCTGCTAAAGCCACACTAAGAGGTCATCTAATTGCATATGCTTCCTCTAAGAAAAAAGCAATGGAAGCACACAGGCTAGATCTTGAGAGGGAGCTGGAATGCTGTGAAAAAATACATAAACAATCCCTAGACAGCACCTCCTGGAGTCATCTTAAAGCAGCCAAAGCCAAACTGAATTTGGACTACAAGTTTTCTTTACTAAACAGAAATACCATGAGTATAGCAATAGGCCCAGTAGATTGCTTGCTTACCAATTAAAAAAGGAGCAGTCAGAGCGTACAATCATGGCTATCCGAACAGCAGAGGACGAGGTCACATATGACCCAAAAAAGATCAATTTAACTTTTCATGATTTTTACTGCAAACTGTATACCTCTGAGAGAAAACACACGGAGGCAGAACTCCACTCTTTCCTAGAGGGAATCTCGCTACCTAAACTATCAGAGACCGACCAAGAAGATCTCAACTCCCCCTTCACTCCTGAGGAGATCCTGGAGGCAATTACCTCCATGCCACCTAATAAGTCCCCAGGCCCAGATGGATTCCCCAGAGAGTTCTACAAAGCTTTTTGGCCCCAGCTCAGCCCTATCTTCATGCCAATGCTGGAGGATGTTTGCAAAAACGGAGTTCTCCCAGACTCAATGCACACAGCTCGCATTACAGTGTTGCTAAAAAAGGACAAGGACCCCCTATCCTGCTCGTCCTTCCGGCCCATAAGCTTGTTGGATTTCGACTATAAAATAATTACCAAATTGCTCGCCAAAAGACTAAACACTCTTCTTCCCAAAATAATAAAAGCGGACCAAACTGGATTTATTAGAGATAGATAACATTCGCCGTCTTTTTGATATTATTGATCAAGTAAACGCACAGAGGACCCCTGTCCTGCTGGCTTCACTGGATGCCGAGAAGGCGTTTGACAGGATGGAGTGGAGCTTTCTGTTTTCAGTCTTAGAAAAGTTCAATATGGGCCCACATTTTATTAAATGGATTAAATCACTATACTCCCATCCAAATGCCATGGTGACTACTAATGGACTGAACTCTGACAGATTCCCTCTGGAGCGGGGCACAAGACAAGGGTGCTCGCTGTCCCCGCTGCTCTACTTGTTGGGGGCGGAGCCTCTGGCAGAGCTGATAAGGAGCAATCCAAGTATTATGGGTGTTTCTGCAGGCGGCCTGCAGCACAAGATTTCACTTTACGCGGATGATGTCTTGCTCTACATATCCAACCCTGAGAAATCCCTCCCTCTCATTTTAGACACAATTGCTCAGTATGGCAAGTTTTCAGGTTATAAGATCAATTTTAACAAATCCACTGTCTGCCCTCTCAATATTACACTCACCAGCTCTATGAAGACACTTTGTCCTTTCCAATGGAAAACACAGGGGTTTCAATACCTTGGGATCTTCATAACACCAGATCTGAATAGCCTTTTTAAGGAAAATTATCTTCCACTCCTGGATCGAATCAAGAACGATCTCCAAACCTGGATCTCCCTCCCAATTAGCTTAGTAGGAAGAATTAATGTAATCCGTATGAACGTCCTCCCTAGACTGAACTACTTATTTCAGATGCTCCCATGCTATCTCCCAGTTTCCTTCTTCAAAACAACTAACCAAAGCATCACCAAATTTATATGGGGCAATAAAAAACCTAGAATGAAGTTTTCCACTCTATCGAAACCTGAATCTAAGGGTGGTTTTGCCCTTCCCTCCCTTCAATTGTACTACTGGTCTGCCCAAATCCGCAACATGCTAACATGGATCACAAACAGACAAGAGTCAACGTGGATTCAGATAGAAGCCCAATCCTGTGGTTCATTGCCCTTAAGCTCAATTATATTCATTAATAACTTTAGTGAAGTGGGCAACATAGCCAAAACCTTTGTGATTTACAGCACCCTACTAGCGTGGAGGGACTGTAAGAAATACCTGGGCATTTCCTCCCAAATATGTTCTCACTCGCCTATAGTAGGCAACCCAGACTTGCCAAAAGCCCTGAGGGATGCCAACTTTAATCTTTGGCATACTCTAGGAATCAGGACCTTTTCAGACCTATTTCATCAGAAAACCACTACACTGAAATCCTTTCAAGAGCTCTGCAGTGAATTCGATGTGCCAAGATCCCATTTTTTTTTTAAATATCTTCAAATTAGACATGTAATTTCCTCATTTACCTCCAAGAGGAGGTTTAGAACTCAGTTGAATGAAGTTGAAACCCTTCTTGTCACAGCACAATCCATTAAAGGCAAAATATCTTACATCTATAGACTCCTGTCTGAGAAAGGAAGCTCCTCCTTTACTCCTTTGAAAATAATCTGGGAAAAGGACCTTGGTCTGACTATCAGTGATGAGTTATGGGCGGAGGTTTGCGACAGGGTATACTGCTCCTCTACCAGTGTAAAAATGAAAGAATCTAATTACAAATTTTTGTACAAATTTTATTATACTCCTTTGAGACTCCATAGAATGAAAACAGATATGTCTCCTAACTGTAAAAGATGTACCTCTGAATGTGGAACCTATATGCATGTATTTTGGAGCTGTAGAGAGATTGCCAGATTCTGGCAATTTGTACATACTGCTGCACAGAAAATACTAGAGGTACAGTTTGATATGACCCCGTGTATCTATCTTCTTAATGCCCAGCAGGACTTTGTTCTTGATCCCGACAGAGAAAATTTGCTCATGACTATTACATACTTTGCTAAGAAAATTATTCTTCTATTGTGGGCCTCTAATACCCCTCCTACATTTAAAATGTGGATTGACCAGATTGTTGACTTTCTTCCTCTTGAAAAGCTCACTTATGACCTCCACAAGAGACAGCCCAAGTTTGATAGACTCTGGTCTCCACTATTCAACTATATTTCAAACTGGACAGAGTGAACGGGGTGACTAGGGAAATGCGCAGATACATGTTGTGTAAGGTACTGTAAAACCGTCGTCTCAGCGAATGCTGCAAGTGGTATGTTTTTTTTTTTTTTTTTGTGTGTGTTTTTATTTTAATTTAGTTTAGTGAGTACGTGTGCGTGTGTGTGTGTGTGTATATGTGTGTATGTATGTACGTATGTATGTGTGTAGGTATATATATATATGCACCAAGGAAAAAAAATAGATTAAGAAAAATAAATGCTTTTATTTGACTTTATCATTCATTTTAATTGTATTTTTATTTTTTGACCTTTTCTTTTTTTTAAACCTGTCACATCTGTGAATGTGGAATGTGTTTTGTTGGTTGATTGAAAAACAAGAAAACTTAATAAAACTTTAAATTAAAAAAAAAAAAATCATACGATGTGATTTTCTGGATTTTTGCTTTGTAAGTAGGAAAACCTGCACAATCGGCAGTGTACTTGTCAAATACTTGTTCTCCCCACTGTATATCCCATAGTCAGGAGAAGAGTGTGAAGTTACTTTATGATTCAGTCGTCTTGGTCAACCCCTATGGAAATCCTTTAAAGAGACATATCATTTAATGTGTTACAACCAGCATATTAAAATCCTCCTGTCTTACATATCAGGATATTAAAATCCTCCTGTCTTACATACCAGGATATTAAAATCCCCCTGTCTTACATACCAGCATATTAAAATACCCCTGTCTTACATACCATTATATTAAAATCCTCCTGTCTTACATACCAGCATATTAAAATCATCCTGTCTTACATACCATTATATTAAAATCCTCCTGTCTTACATACCATTATATTAAAATCCTCCTGTCTTACATACCATTATATTAAAATCCCCCTGTCTAACATACCATTATATTAAAATCCCCCTGTCTTACATACCATTATATTAAAATCCCCCTGTCTAACATACCAGCATATTAAAATCCTCCTGTCTTACATACCATTATATTAAAATCCTCCTGTCTTACATACCAGCATATTAAAATCCTCCTGTCTTACATACCATTATATTAAAATCCTCCTGTCTTACATACCATTATATTAAAATCCTCCTGTCTTACATACCAGGATATTAAAATCCCCCTGTCTAACATACCATTATATTAAAATCCTCCTGTCTTACATACCATTATATTAAAATCCTCCTGTCTTACATACCAGCATATTAAAATCCTCCTGTCTTACATACCAGCATATTAAAATCCTCCTGTCTTACATACCATTATATTAAAATCCTCCTGTCTTACATACCATTATATTAAAATCCTCCTGTCTTACATACCATTATATTAAAATCCTCCTGTCTTACATACCAGCATATTAAAATCCTCCTGTCTTACATACCATTATATTAAAATCCTCCTGTCTTACATACCATTATATTAAAATCCTCCTGTCTAACATACCATTATATTAAAATCCTCCTGTCTTACATACCATTATATTAAAATCCATTATATTAAAATCCTGTTTTACATACCATAATATTAAAATCTTACATACCATTATATTAAAATCCTCCTGTCTTACATACCCCTGTCTTACATACCATTATAAAAAATACCTCCTGTCTAACATACCATTAAAATATTAAAATCCTCCTGTCTTACATACCATTATATTAAAATCCTCCTGTCTTACATACCATTATATTAAAATCTTACTACCAGCATATTAAAATCCTCCTGTCTTACATACCATTATATTAAAATCTTACTCCTGTCTTACATACCATTATATTAAAATCCTCCTGTCTTACATACCATTATATTAAAATCCTCCTGTCTTAAAACATACCATTATATTAAAATCCTCCTGTCTTACATACCATTATATTAAAATCCTCCTGTCTTACATACCATTATATTAAAATCCTCCTGTCTTACATACCATTATATTAAAATCCTCCTGTCTTACATACCATTATATTAAAATCCTCCTGTCTTACATACCATTATATTAAAATCCTCCTGTCTTACATACCATTATATTAAAATCCTCCTGTCTTACATACCATTATATTAAAATCCTCCTGTCTTACATACCATTATATTAAAATCCTCCTGTCTTACATACCATTATATTAAAATCCTCCTGTCTTTACCATTATATTAAAATCCTCCTGTCTTACCATACCATTATATTAAAATCCTCCTGTCTTACATACCAGCATATTAAAATCCTCCTGTCTTACATACCAGCATATTAAAATCCTCCTGTCTTACATACCATTATATTAAAATCCTCCTGTCTTACATACCATTATATTAAAATCCTCCTGTCTTACATACCATTATATTAAAATCCTCCTGTCTTACATACCAGCATATTAAAATCCTCCTGTCTTACATACCATTATATTAAAATCCTCCTGTCTTACATACCATTATATTAAAATCCTCCTGTCTAACATACCATTATATTAAAATCCTCCTGTCTTACATACCATTATATTAAAATCCTCCTGTTTTACATACCATAATATTAAAATCCCCCTGTCTTACATACCATTATATTAAAATCCTCCTGTCTAACATACCATTATATTAAAATCCTCCTGTCTTACATACCATTATATTAAAATCCTCCTGTCTTACATACCATTATATTAAAATCCTCCTGTCTTACCATTATATTACCATTATATTAAAATCCCCTGTCTTACATACCATTATATTAAAATCCTCCTGTCTTACATACCATTATATTAAAATCCTCCTGTCTTACATACCATTATATTAAAATCCTCCTGTCTTACATACCAGCATATTAAAATCCTCCTGTCTTACATACCATTATATTAAAATCCTCCTGTCTTACATACCATTATATTAAAATCCTCCTGTCTTACATACCATTATATTAAAATCCTCCTGTCTTACATACCATTATATTAAAATCCTCCTGTCTTACATACCATTATATTAAAATCCTCCTGTCTTACATACCATTATATTAAAATCCTCCTGTCTTACATACCATTATATTAAAATCCTCCTGTCTTACATACCATTATATTAAAATCCTCCTGTCTTACATACCATTATATTAAAATCCTCCTGTCTTACATACCATTATATTACCATTATATTAAAATCCTCCTGTCTTACATACCATTATATTAAAATCCTCCTGTCTTACATACCATTATATTAAAATCCTCCCTTGTCTTACATTAAAACCATTATATTAAAATCCTCCTGTCTTACATACCATTATATTAAAATCCTCCTGTCTTACATACCAGCATATTAAAATCCTCCTGTCTTACATACCATTATATTAAAATCCTCCTGTCTTACATACCATTATATTAAAATCCTCCTGTCTTACATACCATTATATTAAAATCCTCCTGTCTTACATACCATTATATTAAAATCCTCCTGTCTTACATACCACCAGGCTTTGGTTGCCATGCAGTGTGAGATATTCCAATTCAGCTTTTATCATAAACCATTTAAAACCTTCTATCACTTTCCAACATGATCCAACACCAGCTAGTTTATGGATAGTGTAGCTCCAGTGACTCCCTATTTATTAAGAAATAATGATCAGACTTCACATACTTGCTGTGAAATTGTCAGAAGATTCATTTTCTTCAGCATAGGCACGTGGATTGACACAAGAGGTTTCTCTACTGAGATAGATTTGGAAAGTCACAGAAATGAGGAAGAAATAAAAGGAGAGAGGGAAGGAGATAGAGAGATACACAGAAATGAAGGAAGGGGGGAGACAGTGACATCATCTCTCCCCCGAGGCTGTGTCTAATAAACCCATTGTGCCTGCAGCGTTTTTGGCCCAACGAGGACAGTCGTGCCAGGCCTACTCAACAATATTTTTTGTTGTTGTCATTGTTGTTTTCAATCTCCGTGTCCAACAGAAACAAAACACAGCAATAGCATGGAAAGAGGACTTACTGTATCTGAAATACAATTTGCAGCGATATGGAACAGGGTTATATAATGATACATGTGGAGACTTGATTAATCCCTGTTGAATATTAATACAAAAAAACGTAATTTTAATTGAGAAGTAGGCATTGGTCTGAAGCTTAAAAAGAAAGGTAATTCACACGATTTACCACAATACCTACTTCACCCATGCTCTACCAAGGGTTTTTAGCACACAGCTTTGACCAAGTACAGGAGCTATGTTGGTCTATTGTACTTCAAACAATGTGCATGCAGGTTGCTTAGGATTCAAACCTCCTCAAACAGCCTAATTCTTGCTCTTAGAGGATGTGCTCCCACAATGATGTGATTTGTACCGCAAACAAGGTAAAGTATTGCAGTCTTTGCACCCCACACTCAGACATTACCCCATTCCACTACCTTTTCAAGCTTTTATATGATGTGAAAGCAAGCTTGGTTTTTATACTTACAAGACTACCAGGCTTGATTGAGTGAGTTGTTTTGTCTTGTTGTAGTGCCTTACCTGTATTTCCATAAATCTTTATTTTAACAATACATTCATATTTTTAATAACCTATTTTTACATCAGTAGGGGGTGTGTTGGACACAGTCACTCATATATATATAGAGGTCTATAGAGCCTGTCTGCATTGCTGATTTCTGTAACCGTTAGCTTACCTGCGGAAAATTGACATAAGCTCAGAACCACTTATTTTTCAAAAATGGTCCTGTTTTATCAATTGACAGTCCATTACCACTGACAAATGACTGTGTAGCTTAAAGTTGTGTGTATTTGTATTTTTTTGTGGCAATAAGAATTATGCTACAATAATACACATTTAAAATAGGCCTATGTCTATAAATACATACGGCCTAATACAGCCTACACATTGTTGGAAGTGCAATAGACCAACATAGGTACTGTAGTAGGTCAAATCTGTGCGCTGGAAAACCTTGGTAGAGCATGGGTGGAGTACGCAATGTGGTGCTGGAAAACCTTGGTAGAGCATGGGTGAAGTACGCAATGTGGTGCTGGAAAACCTTGGTAGAGCATGGGTGAAGTACGCAATGTGGTGCTGGAAAACCTTGGTAGAGCATGGGTGAAGTACACAATGTGGTGCTGGAAAACCTTGGTAGAGCATGGGTGAAGTACGCAATGTGGTGCTGGAAAACCTTGGTAGAGCATGGGTGAAGTACGCAATGTGGTGCTGGAAAACCTTGGTAGAGCATGGGTGAAGTACGCAATGTGGTGCTGGAAAACCTTGGTAGAGCATGGGTGAAGTACGCAATGTGGTGCTGGAAAACCTTGGTAGAGCATGGGTGAAGTACGCAATGTGGTGCTGGAAAACCTTGGTAGAGCATGGGTGAAGTACGCAATGTGGTGCTGGAAAACCTTGGTAGAGCATGGGTGAATTACGCAATGTGGTGCTGGAAAACCTTGGTAGAGCATGGGTGAAGTACGCAATGTGGTGCTGGAAAACCTTGGTAGAGCATGGGTGAAGTACGCAATGTGGTGCTGGAAAACCTTGGTAGAGCATGGGTGAAGTACGCAATGTGGTGCTGGAAAACCTTGGTAGGGCATGGGTGAAGTACGCAATGTGGTGCATGAATTTCCTTTCTTTTTCACCTTCAGACCAAAGCCATGTACCACATCCCTTTGGAACTTATTGCTTAAATATACAATTTACAATCAAACGTACATTCATCAGACATAGTAAACGTTGTAAATACAATTCAGGGATGACCACAATTGCTCTTGAAGAGCTACAGGGTTATGAATGCTTTCTTGTTCAAGCCCAGTTCTACCACACCTGATTGTACTATTCATGGTCTCGATGAACAGCTGAGGTCTCGATGAACAGCTGAGTAGTAGAATCAGGTGAGGTAGCTCTGGGCTTGAACAAAAAAGCCTGCAGGGATACCGTAGGGATGGCATGCATCTAACAGATGAGGGCAACGACATCTTAATGGAGAGTTTAAGAGTGGGTCCCTCTACCGTTCTCTCCTCTGTAGTAGAAAGACACGCGGACTAGTATTATTACATGTCACACTCGCTGTCCATTGCCACACAACAATGCCCAACCAACCCAAAGTCTCTTTTAAGAGAAACCTAATAAATTAAATAAGCACACACCGTGCTTGTGCACTCCAATGTTTGTGTGTATGTCGGGAAAGGGAGGGTGTGTATGTCGGGAAAGGGAGGGTGTGTATGTCGGGAAAGGGAGGGTGTGTATGTCGGGAAAGGGAGGGTGTGTATGTCGGGAAAGGGAGGGGGTGTATGTCGGGAAAGGGAGGGGGTATATGTCGGGAAAGGGAGGGGGTGTATGTCGGGAAAGGGAGGGTGTGTATGTCGGGAAAGGGAGGGGTGTATGTCGGGAAAGGGAGGGGGTGTATGTCGGGAAAGGGAGGGGTGTATGTCGGGAAAGGGAGGGGGTGTATGTCGGGAAAGGGAGGGGTGTATGTCGGGAAAGGGAGGGGTTGTATGTAGGGTAAGGGAGGGGTATATGTCGGGAAAGGGAGGGGGTGTATGTCGGGAAAGGGAGGGGGTGTATGTCGGGAAAGGGAGGGGGTGTCAAAAACTATACATGAAAGAGAATGGTCAAAATGGCCATTTTTGGTTCATTCATTGATTGAAGGTTTACTTCTTTTAAACAGTTGATGTGTTGACAGAGGAGGAAGCGTACTCAGTGCTTGATTTGGGATGAAAGAGGTGCAGGAGATTCATTAGACCAGGGTTTCCCAAATTCTGTCCCGTCCCCCGGGGTGCATGATTTGGTTGTTGCCCTAGCTGATTCAAATAACCACAGCTGATTCAAATAACCAACTCATCATCAAACTTTGATGATTTTAATCAGCCGTGAAGTGCTTGGGCAAAAACCAAAGCATTTGATCCAGCCCTGAACCACACCCGAGTCTGCCTATCAAAGTCCTGCTGAGCAGCTGATGTTTAGGCTACAATGTTGTGTAATAGAGTGGAGCTGGAACAAAAGCCTGCACTCCCAATAGGTCTCCTGGAGAATCGTTGGCCACCCTTGATATAAAATATTGCAACATCACAACCAAATACTTTTGTCTTTATATAATTATTCCTTCATTCAATGAATCAGGGATACATTTGATAAGGTAAGCTACTTTAAAGCAAGGCAGCTAACTAAGGCATGTTTATCTATAAACTTACAAGGCAAAATATTCATGCAATTAGGCTATTCCTAGAAGAAAGTTATCGGAATTACATAGTCTACAGTTTAATAAGTGGAATACCTGCTTTAACGGTGTCAGATGTAATTTCTCAACAGTGCTGGTGGAAAGGCAAAAACGAGTCAATAACTTTCATTCTTAGGCCTGTAGCTAAAAGGTTAACTATCCAAGATAGCTTGTAGCATGGCTAGTTATGGTTTAAATTGTATACTTAGTTAGTCTATCATTATTGTACAGGCTACCTAATGCTGAAATATCTCTCAATGAAGGGTAGACCTAATTCTGATCATGGCTCATATGTAGATTTTTATGTGATTGATAATATATTTAAAAAGGAAAACACAATAATACAATTCCATGACTTTTCCACGATTTTCATGACCATAAGAACCCTCATTTGACAACTTGGAACGGCGCATTCTGCGCATTCAGGCTGGCGCATTCTTATCTGCGCAATCTCAAACTCCAACAGTCTACTGCCATGGATACACTGAATTCACAGACTAGTGTCAAATAATCTTGAACAAAGCATAATCAGGATATGAATGCACATTCTCCATTGCTATTCAATGCAGATCTGGCCTTAAATCCAATTCGATCAACCTTTTTTGCTGTGTGTGAATCTGGGCAGGTGATAGGCCACTTTGTTTTATAAAGGAGATGAGATGCCGGTATGGCGCTCCAGACAGCCCCGGCCCAAGTCAAGGACTGATCATCACAAGAGCTGGGGAGTGTGTTGTGAGCCTCCAATCAAGATGATTTGCACATTTCCATTGTCGTTGGTGTTATATTGGTTTAGACATGATGGTAAGGAGATAATTATTTAACATTGAGCTTCAACCAATAGATGCCATAGTCGCGCCAACCGGCACAACTATAATAGTATTTGTAATGAAAACTTTCCTGTCAGCAGCTGAGTGAACATTTCTAATTGCACAGCAGTCTGTAGGTATTGGGTTCTGGCCCGTGTCCCTACGTGTCTCTTCAGTTAGCACTCTGTGAAGACCGCCCGCAGACAGCATTTCGCTTGCGTGTTGATTTTGTTCACCTACAACTGACGCGATCAGGACATGCAAATTGAAATTTCTTAACGAACTCCGAACCAACTATATTCATTTGGGGACAGGTCGAAAAGCATTAAACATGTATGGCAATTTAGCTAGCTAGCATGCTGTTGCTAGCTAATTTGTCCTGGTATATAAACATTGGGTTGTTATTTTACCTGAAATGCACAAGGTCCTCTACAATTAATCCACAGATAAAAGGGTAAACAGAGTTTGTTTCTAGTAATCTCTCCTCCTTCAGGCTTCTTCTTCTTCTTTGGACTTTATATGGCGGTTGGCAACCAACTTTAAGGTGCATTACCACCATCAACTGGACTGGAGTGTGGACCTCAGTTCATCTTTCAATCACCCAGGTGGGTATATGCTCCTAAAAACCAATGAGGAGATGGGAGAGGCGGGACATGCAGCGTGTCAAACAAGTTCTATTTTAGCACCTGGCAATGCAGGCGCACGTGACGTGAGCATTGTGGTCAGCATGTTAGGCTGCAGTGGCCACTTACCGAGGTAGGGCATGCCTGAAGCACTTGCCCTGAGTCTGAGAGGAGCAATACATTTTTGGGGAAACTTTAAAAAGGTAGAAATGAAAAAGATCTTCAGGTTTCAAACTTCATATTGCATACTCATACTCTTGAAGGTGAGGAAGTTTGGTTTTAAGACCGCGGTAAGGGCCACACTGAACCATTGGACATCTGTTAAAGAGCTTGTTTAATACAAAACCAACAGCTGCGAGGGAGTCTGGAGACTATAATTGTCTTCCTCACAGGAAGCCCAGCTCACATAAATCTAGCTCTCAGTTTCTCTCTTCTAACTTAGTGATGCTCATTACCAATGCTGTTATGACAGCATCCTCCACACTGATACTGGCTAGCACCGCTCTTCTGGTGATTCTCAGCAGCAATTCCCCATCACCTCCTCCTCTCCTCCAGAGAGATGGAAGCTATAACACTCGTCTCCTCAGGAGAGATGGAGGCTATAAAACTCCTTTCCTCTAGAGGGATGGAGGCTATAACACTCCTCTCCTCTAGAGGGATGGAGGCTATAACACTCCTCTCCTCTAGAGGGATGGAGGCTATAACACTCCTTTCCTCTAGAGGGATGGAGGCTATAACACTCCTCTCCTCTAGAGGGATGGAGGCTATAACACTCCTTTCCTCTAGAGGGATGGAGGCTATAACACTCCTCCAGAGAGATGGAGGCTATAACACTCCTTTCCTCTAGAGGGATGGAGGCTATAACACTCCTCTCCTGTAGAGGGATGGAGGCTATAACACTCTTTTCCTCTAGAGGGATGGAGGCTATAACACTCATCCAGAGAGATGGAGGCTATAACACTCCTCCAGAGAGATGGAGGCTATAACACTCCTCCAGAGAGATGGAGGCTATAACACTCCTCTCCTCCAGAGGGATGGAGGCTATAACACTCCTCTCCTCTAGATAGATGGAGGCTATAACACTCCTCCAGAGAGATGGAGGCTATAACACTCCTCTCCTCAAGAGAGATGGAGGCTATAACACTCCTCTCCTCTAGATAGATGGAGGCTATAACACTCCTCCAGAGAGATGGAGGCTATAACACTCCTCTCCTACAGAGAGATGGAGGCTATAACACTCCTCTCCCAGAGAGATGGAGGCTATAACACTCCTCTCCTACAGAGAGATGGAGGCTATAACACTCCTCTCCCCCAGAGAGATGGAGGCTATAACACTCCTCTCCCCCAGAGAGATGGAGGCTATAACACTCCTCTCCTCTAGAGAGATGGAGGCTATAACACTCCTCTCCTCCAGAGAGATGGAGGCTATAACACTCCTCTCCCCCAGAGAGATGGAGGCTATAACACTCCTCTCCCCCAGAGAGATGGAGGCTATAACACTCCTCTCCTACAGAGAGATGGAGGCTATAACACTCCTCCAGAGAGGTATAACACTACTCTCCTCCAGAGAGATGGAGGCTATAACACTCCTCTCCCCCAGAGAGATGGAGGCTATAACACTCCTCTCCCCCAGAGAGATGGAGGCTATAACACTCCTCTCTTACAGAGAGATGGAGGCTATAACACTCCTCTCCTACAGAGAGATGGAGGCTATAACACTCCTCTCCCCCAGAGAGATGGAGGCTATAACACTCCTCTCCCCCAGAGAGATGGAGGCTATAACACTCCTCTCCCCCAGAGAGATGGAGGCTATAACACTCCTCTCCTACAGAGAGATGGAGGCTATAACACTCCTCCAGAGAGATGGAGGCTATAACACTACTCTCCTCTAGAGAGATGGAGGCTATAACACTCCTCTCCCCCAGAGAGATGGAGGCTATAACACTCCTCTCCCCCAGAGAGATGGAGGCTATAACACTCCTCTCCTACAGAGAGATGGAGGCTATAACACTCCTCTCCTACAGAGAGATGGAGGCTATAACACTCCTCTCCCCAGAGAGATGGAGGCTATAACACTCCTCTCCCCCAGAGAGATGGAGGCTATAACACTCCTCTCCCCCAGAGAGATGGAGGCTATAACACTCCTCCTAACACTACTCTCCCCAGAGAGATGGAGGCTATAACACTCCTCTCCCCAGAGAGATGGAGGCTATAACACTCCTCTCCCCAGAGAGATGGAGGCTATAACACTCCTCTCCCCCAGAGAGATGGAGGCTATAACACTCCTCTCCCCAGAGAGATGGAGGCTATAACACTCCTCTCTACAGAGAGATGGAGGCTATAACACTCCTCTCCCCCAGAGAGATGGAGGCTATAACACTCCTCTCCCCAGAGAGATGGAGGCTATAACACTCCTCTCCCCAGAGAGATGGAGGCTATAACACTCCTCTCCTACAGAGAGATGGAGGCTATAACACTCCTCTCCCCAGAGAGATGGAGGCTATAACACTCTCTCTCCCCAGAGAGATGGAGGCTATAACACTCCTCCAGAGAGATGGAGGCTATAACACTCCTCTCCTCAGAGAGATGGAGGCTATAACACTCCTCTCCCCAGAGAGATGGAGGCTATAACACTCCTCTCCCCAGAGAGATGGAGGCTATAACACTCCTCTCCTCTAGAGAGATGGAGGCTATAACACTCCTCTCCCCCAGAGAGATGGAGGCTATAACACTCCTCTCCCCCAGAGAGATGGAGGCTATAACACTCCTCTCCTACAGAGAGATGGAGGCTATAACACTACTCTCCTCTAGAGAGATGGAGGCTATAACACTCCTCTCCTCCAGAGAGATGGAGGCTATAACACTCCTCTCCTCCAGAGAGATGGAGGCTATAACACACTCTAGAGAGATGGAGGCTATCTCCTCTAGAGAGATGGAGGCTATAACACTCCTCTCCTCTAGAGAGATGGAGGCTATAACTAGAGAGATGGACTAACACTCCTCTCCTCAGAGAGATGGAGGCTATAACACTCCTCTCCTCTAGAGAGATGGAGGCTATAACACTCCTCTCCTACAGAGAGATGGAGGCTATAACACTCCTCTCCTCTAGAGAGATGGAGGCTATAACACTCCTCTCCTACAGAGAGATGGAGGCTATAACACTACTCTCCTCTAGAGAGATGGAGGCTATAACACTCCTCTCCCCCAGAGAGATGGAGGCTATAACACTCCTCTCCTACAGAGAGATGGAGGCTATAACACTACTCTCCTCTAGAGAGATGGAGGCTATAACACTCCTCTCCCCAGAGAGATGGAGGCTATAACACTCCTCTCCTACAGAGAGATGGAGGCTATAACACTCCTCTCCTCTAGAGAGATGGAGGCTATAACACTCCTCTCCTCTAGAGAGATGGAGGCTATAACACTCCTCTCTCCCCAGAGAGATGGAGGCTATAACACTCCTCTCCTCAGAGAGATGGAGGCTATAACACTCCTCTCCTCTAGAGAGATGGAGGCTATAACACTCCTCTCCCCAGAGAGATGGAGGCTATAACACTCCTCTCCTACAGAGAGATGGAGGCTATAACACTCCTCTCCTCCAGAGAGATGGAGGCTATAACACTCCTCTCCCCCAGAGAGATGGAGGCTATAACACTCCTCTCCTACAGAGAGATGGAGGCTATAACACTCCTCTCCTCCAGAGAGATGGAGGCTATAACACTCCTCCAGAGAGATGGAGGCTATAACACTCCTCTCCCCCAGAGAGATGGAGGCTATAACACTCCTCTCCTCTAGAGAGATGGAGGCTATAACACTCCTCTCCCCTAGAGAGATGGAGGCTATAACACTCCTCTCCCCCAGAGAGATGGAGGCTATAACACTCCTCTCCCCCAGAGAGATGGAGGCTATAACACTCCTCTCCTACAGAGAGACATCTATAGACAGGTTCATCAGAGAGATGGAGGCTATAACACTCCCCTCCAGAGACAGAGTACCACTGGAGGCTATACAATAAACCTCAATCAGAGAGATGGAGGCTATAACACTCCTCTCCTCTAGAGAGATGGAGGCTATAACACTCTTCCTATTCAGAGAGATGGAGGCTATAACAGTTTTCTCCTCTAGAGAGATGGAGGCTATAACACTCCTCTCCTACAGAGAGATGGAGGCTATAACACACCAGCCTCCATCATATTGCAGAAGATGAGGCTATAAATGATGTCCTCAGAGAGATGGAGTAATCAACCTCCTCTCCACACAAACTATAACAATGCCTCTTACAGAGAGATTTTCTATCACTCCTCTAGAGAGATGGGTCTTCACTCCCCCAGAGAGATGGAGGCTATAAAGTCCTCTAATAGATGGAGGCTATAACACTTTTTCTAGAGAGATGGAACTATGAACATGGTACTGTGGTATCCAGTGCAGAGATGGAGGCCTATAACACTAGCCCTCTCACAGATATCTATAATGATGTGTTGTCTGTAGAGTACATGGACCACAGACTGATTAGAGAGATGGAGGCTATAACAGTCTCTCCCAATGGAGCTATAACATGAGATGGAGGCTATAACATCCTCCTAGAGAGATGGAGTCTCTCTCCTCTAGAGAGATGGAGGCTATAACACTCCTCTTCTAGAGAGATGGAGGCTATAACTCAGAGAGATGGAGGCTATAACACCCCATGCCTGATATTTAATAGATCATAGCAAAGAGCACGACTCAAACACCATCATTAAGTTTGCCGATGACACAACCTGATCACAGACAATGATGTGACAGCCTACAGGGAGGAGGTCAGCAATGGGATGACAAGGGGGACTCTTTATCCCTCAGCCTAACAAGCCACAGTGTCCAAAGTTTTGTGCCAGGACAACAGGAAAACCTCTCCCTCAGAAGATGTGATCAAGACAAATGCCTGTTCATTCCATTTTCTATCACTTCTATTGCAGGGTCTTCACAGTGATTGTGGACTAATATTGCAACAGGAAAAGGAGAGATTGTGCTCACAATATCCCCATTCTCATCAATGGGGCTAGTGAGTACCCCATGCCTGATATTTAATAGGAGCAGGTCAAACACCATCATTAAGTTTGCCGATGACACAACCTGATCACAGACAATGTTGACAGCCTACAGGGGAGGAGGTCAGAGTGGTGCCAGGACAACAACCTCTCCCTCAATCAAGACAACCGTCCCCATTCTCATCATGAGTGAGAGCTTCAAGTTCCTATGTGTCCACATCAAACACATGGTCCAAACCAAGACAGTCGTGAAGAGGTCACGACAAAGCCTATTCCCCCTCAGGAGACTGAAAAGATTTGGCATGCGTTCTCAGATCCTCAAAAAGTTCTACAGCTGCACCATCGACTGGTTGCATCACTGCTTGGTATGGCAACAGCTCGGCCTCCGACCGCAAGGCACTACAGAGGGTAGTGCATACGGCCCAGTACATCACTGGGGCCAAGCTTCCTGCCATCCAGGACCTCTATACCAGGCAGTATCAGAGGAAGGCCCTAAAAATTGGCAAAGACTCCAGCCACGCTAGTCATAGACTGTTTTCTCTGCTACCAGTCAGTGTGCAAAAGCCTTCTTAACAGCTTAACAGCTTCAATCCCCAAGCCATAAGACTCCTGAACTGCTAATCAAATGGCTACCTGCATTGTCCCCCCACACCCCCTCTTTTATGCTGCTGCTACTCTCTGTTTATTATCTATGCATAGTCACTTTAACTCTACCTACGTACATATTACCTCCAGTACCTTGACTGACCTTTGCCCCTCACATTGACTCTGTACCGGTACCCCCTGTATATAGCCACACCTTTATTTTACTGCTGCCCTTTCATTTTTTGTTATTTGTAATTTTTTATTAACACTTATCTTTCTTAAAACTGCATTGTTGGTTAAAAGCTTGTAAGTAAGCATTTCACTGTTGTATTCGGCGCATGTGACAAATAACATTTGATTTGATTTGATTAGATGCTAGTGTGTATTGATGAGTGGAGAGGGACATGTAATATCGCTCGCTGCGTTCGCTCGCTGCGTTCACTCGCGTGCCTAACAACATGTGCTGGGCTTTGCTGCCATGGAGTCTTCACAAACTACATAATGTCTGATCAACTGGGATTTATATCAAGTGTTGGGAGGCTGCACGTGCAGTGGCCTGTTTAGTACAGTATTGTATGTTATCCTCAACCGCCACCAGCCATTAGCAGACACACCAGTGTCTCCATTTCCTGTGCCCTTACATACCTTTGGCCCATGACCGGGCAGACTGGTTAGTTTGGCCCCTTGTTAATATAGGACCGGGCAGACTGGTTATTTTGGCCCCTTGTTAATATAGGACCAGGCTGACTGGTTAGTTTGGCCCCGTTTTAGTACTTTTAATAGACAGTGTTAACACACCTCAAATGCAATACTATTGCTCAATTGACATAATAATGACCAACAATGAACACGTTACTCAATATAAATAGGGTATTTACGATAAACAATGAATACATTAACCGGAAAAGGAATGACAAACATAAAAAACTATGATAATGATAACCAGACTCATTTGTTCTTTCAATGTTACAATACACAATGTTTTACAGGACTAGCGATAACATAGTTATGGCAGCAAACATGTTAGGAATAAACTTTGCAGCAACACACTGAATTAATGTGGGGAGAAATGGAGGGAAATGCTGGGCGTGAGTCACGTGACGATAGCTCACTGGCACAATCTTTGCTTTCAAACCCCCCTTCCCTGTCAGTCCGTTTAGCCCAGTAGATATAGAGATGTCATCATATTCGCAACTCACAGGCATATGGAAAATGAATGCTCGGCCTGAGATCCTGTGTTGGGAGAAGATGAGCCAGTTGTGAGAAAAGTGCCCCGAGACAGCAAGTCTCCCCAAGTTTATTTTGCATGGATGGATGGATTGCTGTGCTTCTTATTGTTAGCGTGACAGGAGCAGGGTGTTTTTTTTTCCAAATTCACTCGGACAATTTTGCAATGCTCCTTGACTAACCCCACATGATTGTTCAGCTGAAATGCAAAGGGCTCTTCAGCTCTAATTGTGTCAAATGTTGTTTTAATGGAGAATATTGTTAATCATTTGCATTAACTCAAGTCAATAAACTTGCTTATGAGGAGTCAGGACCAGGCTAAGTTACTGAGGATGTTAAAAACCTGAAGTAGTCAGTATATATATTTTTTAGCTTGTTTTTCTATTAAACTTGTTGATGATGCTATATATCTACAGTACACAGATGTACAATACACACACATACCATAGTGCTGACGTTGCTTCTAGAGGCCGTATGAAACTCGGTAGTGAATGTTGCAACCGAGGACATGTGATTTTTGACGCGCTACACGCTTCAGCACTCGGCTGTTACAGTTGACTGGGGCAGCTCTAGCAGGGCAGAAATTTGACGAACTGACTTGTTGGAACGGTGCCATACAATGACGGTGCTGCGTTGAAAGTTACTGAGCTCTTCAGTAAGGTCATTCTACTGCCAAAGTTTGTCTATGGAGATTGCATGGCTGTGTGCTCGATTTTATACACCAGTCAGCAACGCGTGTGGCTAAAACAGCCGAATCTACGAATTTGAAGGGGTGTCCACATACTTTTGTATATATAATGTGTTTACACACATTTTTTGCTTAAACCTTGTTTTACAATGCAGTGCAGACAGCTTTTAGGCAAAGCCATCTATTTGACAAAATTTTATGAGAATGTATAATGCCAAGGGATGGTCTGAAACTTTAGGCTCTTGCTACTGAAATCAAAACATGCTTTTTTTATTTGGGCATGGTGGAATTTGTTATGCAGGTTTGCAGTAGTATTATGCCGTTGCAGACAACATTGAAAACCAATATTCATTTATTGCTAAAATAAATGTTTTGAGGGTCACAGAGAGGTCTAGAATTATGTCAAAGAGTCATGGTCACAGGTCACAAAAGACACAACTCATGTCGAGTTAACTTGAATGATTCTCCCCTGGTTCATACACACTCTCGCCTCCCACTCTCTTCTTCCTCTCTCTTTCCCCTCTCCTCTCTCTCTCCCTCTCACTCCTCCCTCTTTCTCCTCCCTGAACCACTTAGTCACCCTTTACCTGACATGATCCCTCTGCTTTCAAGTTAACATCATCTAATATTGAAAGTGATCTGAAATGTAGTGGGACAATCTTTGAACACAAGGGGCCAACATCCTGATCCCTGGGCCCCAGTAATCTATATGTATATAATATTATATAATATAATATTCTCTCTCTCTCTCTCTCTCTCTCTCTCTCTCTCTCTCTCTGTATCTCTCTCTCTCTGTCTCTCTGTCTCTCTGTCTCTCTCTCTCTCTCTCTCTCTCTCTCTCTCTCTCTCTCTCTCTCTCTCTCTTTGTCTCTCTCTCTCTTTGTCTCTCTCTCTCTTTGTCTCTCTCTCTCTCTCTCTCTCTCTCTCTCTCTCTCTCTCTCTCACCCCCAGGACTATACATTGACTATGTATTTCCAGCAAGCTTGGCGAGACAAGCGGTTATCCTACTCAGAGATTCCCCTCAATCTCACCCTGGATAACCGAGTAGCGGATCAGCTGTGGGTACCAGACACCTACTTCCTAAATGACAAGAAGTCTTTTGTCCATGGTGTCACAGTGAAAAACAGAATGATTCGACTCCATCCAGATGGAACCGTGCTCTATAGCCTGAGGTAATGTTTGTAATGTTTCATAATACATCTTTTTTTAAATGACTTGGCATTACTTAGGAGAATTACGCAGATATCTGAAATGAATTTAGGGATATGGCTTATCCCTAACTCTAACCAATGAAGGCAACCTAGTGAGCTGGTTGACTTAGTCATCGTTCATAGTCATCCGTCTAACTAGCCAACCGTATGAGAGTGTATGGTCCATATCCTTGAATTTTCCCCAGATTCATCTTAACAAATGACAGGATTCTCTAGACAATAGCATCTGTCAACTGAAAAGCCTGTTTGAGGATTGGTCAGGTTGGATGTGGATGTCAGATTGTTGGGTGGTCCGCTGTATCTCTAGCTTCCATCTTCCCCCTGCCCTGCCCTGCCCTGTCCTGTCCTGCCCTGCCCTGCCCTGCCCTGCCCTGCCCTGCCCTGCCCTGCCCTGCCCTGCCCTACCCTGCCCTGCCCTCCCTACCCTGCCCTGCCCTGCCCTGCCCTGCCCTGCCCTGCCCTGCCCTGCCCTACCCTACCCTGCCCTACCCTGCCCTGCCCTACCCTGCCCTGCCCTGCCCTACCCTGCCCTGCCCTGCCCTGCCCTGCCCTGCCCTGCCCTGCCCTACCCTGCCCTGCCCTGCCCTGCCCTGCCCTACCCTGCCCTGCCCTACCCTGCCCTGCCCTGCCCTGCCCTACACACACACAAACACACACAACACACATCTATACGTACTCCCACCCCCCGCACTATGATCACTATGTGTTGTTGGCTTAGCGTTCCACACACAACACACATCTATACGTACTCCCACCCCCCGCACTATGATCACTATGTGTTGTTGGCTTAGCGTTCCACACGCAACATTATGTAATTCCTCTGCAACAAAGAGCAATTAGACGATTGTTTCATGGAGTGATTAATTGATTATTACATGCGTCGACCATAGAAGCCACATTATTGCTGAGGCTAGATAGCTTCAAGTTATTAGCCTTTCGAGGTCCTTGTCCTATCAGACAAGAGGGAACTGCAAACCTTGTCCTCTACTATCCTATAACCTATCTTACTTCCTGAATACATGCAGCACTACTATTAAAGCTATCAGTTATCAAGTTAAGACTCAAGTACAGACTGTGTGAATTAAAAATGTTTATTGAAACAGGGGCAGGCAAACGACAGGTCAAGGCAGGCAGGGGTTGATAATCCAGAGTAGGAGCAAAGGTACAGGACGACAGTTAGGCTCAGGGTCATTGACAGGCAAAGTTCAGTAATCCAGAGGTGGAGCAAAGACACAGGACGGCAGGCAGGCTCAGGCAGAGTGGTCAGGCGAGCCGGTACAGGGTCAGCACAGGCAAGGGTCAAAAACCAGGAGGACGAGAAAAGAGAGGCTGGGGAAAGACAGGAGCGGACAGGACAAACATTGGTAAGCTTGGCGAACTGACACAGACAGACAGAAAACACAGGTATAAAAACCCAGAGGATAAATGGGGAAGATGGGCGACACCTGTGGGGGTGGAGACAAGCACGAGGACAGGTGAAACAGATCAGGGCATGACAGTATTCCCCCTCTACCTGGGTGGATACCTGGTTGACTGGGGTGCCGTGGTGAAAGCCGCGATGAGGGCTGGCTTCAAAATGTATTTAGCGGGAACCCAGCACCTCTCCTCCGGGCCATAACCCTCCCAGTCAACCAGGTACTGGAAACCCCTGCCCCGTGGTCGAACCCTCAGGAGGCTTCTCACCATGTATGGTGGCTGGCCATCGATGACACGGGGGGAGGGATGGGCCTAGAAACAGAAGACAAGGGGCAGTCGGACATGGTTTTGATTGTAGACACAGAAAAGGTAGGAAAAATACGGAGGGTACGGAGCAACAGAGGACAAAGAGCAGGGGCTAATGATCTTGGAGCGGGGGGGGGAGGTTTTGTCTTCCGGGGGTGTAGCTGCCGCACTATAGCGGCGTACCAGTGCCTCAGTCTTGACCTTCTTGGATACCGGTCGGTGCTGCGGAAGCGAAGTGGCTCAGGCCTTACTGAAACCTTCCTGGAGGTCCTGATTCTCTGCAGAGCAGGCAGACAGGTCTGGGGCAAGTCCCCAGGAAGACGACCCGGGGCAGACAGAGCTGACTTCAGGCAATGAGTGTGACAGGACGGGCTTCAGCCCATGATGGCACAAATAGCCCAGTCATTGGAGGGATTGTGTCGCTGGAGCCAAGACAATCCCAATATCACGGGAAGCTGCGGAGACTCAACAAGCAGGAAATCATCTCGCTGTGGTTCACTGATACTCGTAGGTTGACGGGGGTGGTCTGGTGGGTGACCCGGCCTATAGAGCGCCCGTCCAATGCACTAACACCTATGGGAATGGAGAGGGGTTGAATGGGGATGCCCAGCTCGGACACCAGGGTAACATCCGTGAGACTTACATCAGCCCCCGAGTCAATGAGTACCTAGAGAGACTTGGACTGGTTGCCCCACAGCAGGGTGGCATGGAGAGGGGGGCGAGTAAGGGGAAAAGAACAATTATCTTTAAGACCCATCACTCCAACGAATGAGCTAGGTCCCTTGAAGGGACAGGTAGACACAAAATGACTGGCCATACCGCAATACAGACAACTCTGGGTTTCAAGTCTGCGTATGCGTTCGGCTTGAGATAGCCTAGCCCTGCCGAGCTAGGCTGTCTCCAGCCAAGACAGCCCAGCCCCATCCCTCAGCTTTTTACCAAAACAGGGGTGGGGAGCATGCTTTGTCATTGTTTCAACTGCTCACTGCCTCTTTAATTGGAATCTTAATTGGATTCAGTAAGTCTAGTGTTTCCTGATCGCTGAAGCAGCCATTGTGCACAAATATTCTACATTTTCAAATTGGCCAAACTAATTTATTCGCTATTGAGCCGCCAATTCGCCTGCAGAGTGATTACAGAGAGAACACCACAGGCTTTTGTGCTCCAATGTGTTTTCATGAGGCACCTTTTGTTGACATTCAGAGACAGTGTTTTATGATTGTGCACGTCCCCATTCTCATCAATGGGGCTGTAGTGACATTGAGAGACAGTGTCCACATCACCAACCAACTATCATGGTTTGAAGAGGTCACGACAAAGCCTATTCCCCCTCAGGAGACTGAAAAGATTTGGCATGCGTTCTCAGATCCGTGCACAATATTGAAAATTGAAATTCACTCCATCAAAGGAATGTATATAGCTCCAACTCAACAATAAAGATGCTCATTGACTTTTCAAACGAAAGTCATTGAAAAGAGAAAACAACAGAATTTGCGAAGTTAAGGAAGGTAAGTTTGTACAAGCTTCGATCGGCTACAGTACAGTCTGTGGTTTTGAACATGATTACTCTTTGTTCAAGTAGCTGTTGTCTGAGTTACTGCAGAGGAGCACAAAGCACACTAGTCCAAGAAAAACAAAAGAAGTACAGAGAGAAAATATGGAGAATTGATAGTACTGCTAGCACTGCATGTGCCCAGCACCGGGGGTGACTTGAGGTAAAATAGAAGTCTCTCTCGCTCCTTAGAAGATGACAGAATGCACAGTGAAAATGTTAGAGTTTTCATCTATATTCTTCGTAGCTGTCTATTTATCACCACAAACTGATGCTGGCACTAAGACCGAACTCAATGAGCCATAAGCAATCAGGAAAACGCTCATCTAGAGGCGGTGCTTCTAGTGGCCCGGGACTAGTGCAGGGCAACTTAAATCCATTTTACCTCATTTCTACCAGCATGTTAAATATGCAACCAGAGGGAAAACAACTCTAGACCACCTTCACTCCACTCACAGAGACACTTACAAAGCTCTCCCTTGCCCTTCATTTGGAACATTTTACCATAATTCTATTCTACTGATTCCTGCTTACAAGCAAATATTTAAGCAGGAAACACCAGTGACTCGGTCAATAAATAAGTGGTCATATGAAGCAGATGCTAAGCTACAGGACTGTTTTGCTATCACAGACTGGAATATGTTCCTGGATTTTTTATTTATTTAAACTTTATTTCACCTTTATTTAACCAGGTAGACCAGTTAAGAACAAGTTCGCATTTACAACTGCGACCTGGCCAAGATAAAGCAAAGCAGTGAGACAAAAACAACAACACAGAGTTACACATGCGATAAACAAACATACAGTCAATAACACAATAGAAAAATTTATGCACAGTGTGCGCAAATGTTGTAAGATTAGGGAGGTAATGTCACGGGATTCTTCTGTTAAAGGAGAGGCGGACCAAAACGCAGCGTTGTTATTGTGATACATCTTTAATGAAGATGATAAATGAACAATGTGAAACATTGAAATGTGAAAAAAACAAAAACAGCCCTATCTGGTGTAACAAACATAAAGACAGGAACAATCACCCACAAAACCCAACACAAAACAGGCTACCTAAATATGGCTCCCAATCAGAGACAATGACTAACACCTGCCTCTGATTGAGAACCATATCAGGCCCAAACACAGAAACAGACATCCAACATAGAATGCCCACTCAGATCACACCCTGACCAAACAAAACATAGAACATACAAAGCAAACTATGGTCAGGGTGTGACAGGTAAGGCAATAAATAGGCCATAGAGGCCGAAATAATTACAATTTAGCATTAACACTGGAGTGATAGATGTGCAGATGATGATGTGCAAGTAGAGATACTGGGGTGCAAAAGAGTAAAAAATAACAATATGAGGATGAGGTAGTTGGGTGTGCTATTTACAGATGGGCTGGGTACAGGTACAGCTATTTACAGGTACAGTAAGCTGCTCTGACAGCTGATGCTTAAATTTAGAGAGGGAGATATACGTCTCCAGCTTCAGTGAATTTTGCAGTTTGTTCCAGTCATTGGCAGCAGAGAACTGGAAGGAAAGGCGGCCAAAGAAAGAATTGGCTTTGGGGATGACCAGTGAAATATACCTGCTGGGGGTGGGTGCTGCTATGGTGACCAGTGAACTGAGATAAGGTGGGTTTTACATAGCAAAGTCTTGTAGATGACCTGGAGCCAGTGGGTTTGGCAACGAATATGAAGTGAGGGCCAGCCAACGAGAGCATACAAGTCGCAGTGGTGGGTAGTATATGGGGCTTTGGTGACAAAACAGATGGCACTATGATAGACTGCATCCAATTTGCTGAGTAGGGTATTGGAGGCTATTTTATAAATGACATCGCCGAAGTCGAGGAACGGTAGGATAGTCCGTTTTATGAGGGTGTGTTTGGCAGCATGAGTGAAGGATGCTTTGTTGCAAAATAGGAAGCCAATTCTAGATTTAATTTTGGATTGGAGATGCTTAATGTGGGTCTGGAAGGAGAGTTTAGAGTCTAACCAGACACCTAGGTATTTGTAGTTGTCCACATATTCAGAGTAGTGATGCTGGACGGGTGGGCAAGTGCGGGCAGCGATCGGTTGAAGAGCATGCATTTAGTTTTACTTGCCTTTAAGAGCAGTTGGAGGCCACACTTGCACAGTATCCAAAGAAGGGCCAGAAGCATACAGAATGGTGTCGTCTGTGTAGAGGTGGACCAGAGAATCACCAGCAGCAAGAGCAGCTCGGCTTGCAAACTATTATAGACTACAAAGGAAGCACAGCCGAGAGCTGCCCAGTGACACGAGCAAACCAGTCGAGATAAATTACTTCTATACTTGCTTCGAGGCAAGTAACACTGAAACATGCATGAGAGCATCAGCTGTTCCGGACATCACGCTCTCCACAGCCAATGTGAGTAAGACCTTTAAACAGGGCCACATTCACAAGGCCGCAGGGCCAGACGGATTACTAGGACATGTACTCCAAGCATGCGCTGACCAACTGGCAAGTGTCTTCACTGACATTTTCAACCTCTCCCTGTCTGTAATACCAACATGTTTCAAGCAGACCACCATAGTCCCTGTGCCCAAGAACACTAAGGTAACCTGCCTAAATGACTACCGACCTGTAGCACTCGTGCGGCAAGCGGTGCGAAGTCTAGGTCCAACAGGCTTCTAAGCAGCTTCTATCCCCAATCCCCAATCCAGCTTCTATCCCCAATCTATATGACTCGTGAACATCTAATCAAATGGCTACCCAGACTATTTGCATTGCCACCCCCCCCCCTATTTTATGTTGCTGCTACTCTCTGTTATTTTCTATTCATAGCCACTTGAATACCTCAACCTACATGTACATATTACCTCAATTACCCTGACTAACCGGTGCCCCCATCACATTGACTCTGTACCAGTACCCCCTGTATATAGCCTCCACATTGACTCTGTACCAGTACCCCCTGTATATAGCCTCCACATTGACTCTGTACCAGTACCCCTGTATATAGCCTCCACATTGACTCTGTACCAGTACCCCCTGTATATAGCCTCCACATTGACTCTGTACCAGTACCCCCTGTATATAGCCTCCACATTGACTCTGTACCGGTACCCCCTGTATATAGCCTCCACATTGACTCTGTACCGGTACCCCCTGTATATAGCCTCCACATTGACTCTGTACCGGTACCCCCTGTATATAGCCTCCACATTGACTCTGTACCGGAACCCCTGTATATAGCCTCCACATTGACTCTGTACCAGTACCCCCTGTATATAGCCTCCACATTGACTCTGTACCGGTACCCCCTGTATATAGCCTCCACATTGACTCTGTACCGGTACCCCCTGTATATAGCCTCCACATTGACTCTATACCGGTACCCCCTGTATATAGCCTCCACATTGACTCTGTACCGGTACCCCCTGTATATAGCCTCCACATTGACTCTGTACCGGTACCCCCTGTATATAGCCTCCACATTGACTCTGTACCGGTACCCCCTGTATATAGCCTCCACATTGACTCTGTACCGGTACCCCCTGTATATAGCCTCCACATTGACTCTGTACCAGTACCCCCTGTATATAGCCTCCACATTGACTCTGTACCGGTACCCCCTGTATATAGCCTCCACATTGACTCTGTACCAGTACCCCCTGTATATAGCCTCTACATTGACTCTGTACCAGTACCCCCTGTATATCGTCTCCACATTGACTCTGTACCAGTACCCCTGTATATCGCCTCCACATTGACTCTGTACCAGTACCCCTGTATATAGCCTCCACATTGACTCTGTACCAGTACCCCCTGTATATAGCCTCCACATTGCCTCTGTACCAGTACCCCTGTATATAGCCTCCACATTGACTCTGTACCAGTACCCCCTGTATATAGCCTCCACATTGACTCTGTACCAGTACCCCCTGTATATAGCCTCCACATTGCCTCTGTACCAGTACCCCCTGTATATAGCCTCCACATTGACTCTGTACCAGTACCCCTGTATATAGCCTCCACATTGACTCTGTACCAGTACCCCTGTATATAGCCTCCACATTGACTCTGTACCAGTACCCCCTGTATATAGCCTCCACATTGACTCTGTACCGGTACCCCTGTATATAGCCTCCACATTGACTCTGTACCGGTACCCCCTGTATATAGCCTCCACATTGACTCTGTACCGGTACCCCCTGTATATAGCCTCCACATTGACTCTGTACCGGTACCCCCTGTATATAGCCTCCACATTGACTCTGTACCGGTACCCCCTGTATATAGCCTCCACATTGACTCTGTACCGGTACCCCCTGTATATAGCCTCTACATTGACTCTGTACCAGTACCCCCTGTATATAGCCTCCACATTGACTCTGCGGATGAATATTTTTTGTGTGTTTTTGGTGAACAGTTTTTACTCCTAAACACGTTCTGTTATAGCCACAGACATGATTTAACCAGTTTTAGAGACTTCAGGGTGTTTTCTATACACACATACTTATCATATGCATATACTATATTCCTGGCATGAGTAGCAGGACTTTGAAATGTTGCGCGATTTTTAACAAAAAGCTGCGAAAAGCTGCGAAAATTCGCATCATCCCTAACAGGTTAAGAGCTTGTAAGTAAGCATTTCCCTGTAAGGTGAACCTGTTGTATTTTGAAATTTGAAATTTCAGACTACAAAAATGTTCATTAATTATATTCCACATAATAATTCACATGTCCTATTGCTGCAGGATTTTGGCTCAAATTAAGATCCTACATCTGTAATAATGATGTATTTGCTCTCATAGAATGGGGAATGACGCTTTAGCATTGGACAGGTTTGTGTTGTCTATCCATGAGAAATAACATTAACCCATGTCACAAACAGTCATCAGAACAGACCAGCAGTAGGAAACCCAAGGTGACCACACACAATGACCTCAATATGGTGTGAAAATATGTCCAGGGGAGACGTGCTGATACCTGTGTGTGAAACTAGAACAGACAGCAGTAGAAGTGAGCTGATGGGACGTGTGGAATCTGTTTGTTCTGTTTGTTCTCTCTTTCCTTCCCCTACGGCCCTGGTCCCTCTTCCTCCTTGAGGCCTCTGCTCTGACCTCAAACTTCTGAAGCTCCAGTGGGGTTCTGGATCCTAGTGAGATCCCACACTGTACACAGAGTACACTGAGCCTGTGCCAGTGTCCCATCGCGCCATCTGGCATTTGAGGTCACAGTAGGTGGACAGCCATATGGGGCTCAGTTGGCACCACTTGTAGTCAGTAACCAGCCAGCAACCGCAGGGTGCATGTGACGTGTCTAGTGCAGTAGTGCCTATGTAGAGGTTAGTTGTATGCCCGCTTACCAGTTGCTTGGGTACTCTTGCTTACAGCTCGCTGCCGCCTGCTAGCCCTTGTGGTGAATTGGGGAGCAGCTTCATGCACAAGTCTGCCCTTGTTGGTACAAAGCCTCTTAATGACCAAGACTCCTGTCGGGCCTCCTCGCAGCGCCACACGTTAACTGGTTGTCTTGAAACTCCAGGCTAACTGGCAGGGGATCTCGGAGCAGCAGTTGGCCCCAGAGATGCATCTGTGTGGACATGTCCTAGTAGCCATCAACCACCATCCCGCTGCCTTGTGCGCTAGTCTGGTACAACAAAGGCTAGGGGAGCACACCCTGAGAAAAAAGCAGCGTGCTGCCGACGCGCGGTGGGCAGACGCCGACAGACTGGTGTTCCGGCAGCCTCCTTCAGCTGTGGAAGATACTGGTCGTCCTTGCCACTGGAATTTCACCTTCCTGCAGTGAAGTAGTGCTGTTGGGGATTGCGCACCCTCAGCGGCACTTTAAATAACTTATTTTGCACGGTTATCCACTTCTGACCTCGGTGAAGCCATCAACCAGCCATCAACCGGAAACCGGACTAAAGTCCGAGTTGGGGTGTCTGGTGATGGGGCAGGAGTGAATGCACCGGGAGCCCTTAATCAGACCCTTACAAGCCAGCTGCACAGGGCTATGATTGGACTCTACAGTCACCAAAGGATTCATCGTTAACTCAGAAGTGGAAGTCATCATCGAATACGATGGACTACCATAAGCAAGTCAGTAACCAAGCAACCGATGGTTATGTTGGAAACGTGAAAATGATACTTAAAATGAATACTTAAAACAAATATTCACAGAGACACACAAAACATTCACGTGTGCACGCACGCACGCGCGCGCACACACACGCACACCACTGGCCTACCACTGGCCTACCACTGGCCTACCACTGTACTGTATGTGTACACATTCCTTTGTAGATTGTGCCAGAGGCGCTTGCTTAAGTTCTACCCCATTGAATCCATTTTGACACAGAGATCAGAAAGTTTCTGGCAAGTAACCGGCAATTTGCTCCTTGGTTAAACACTTGGAAGTCAGAAACCTTCAAAAGATGCATCAAAGGGAAATTACTGCTGACAAAGACAGGGTGACCGCAGGCGGAAAGAGAACATCCATCTCAACCTTGGAGGCTTTAAGGAACATGCACACTCCTGGGTGCAAAACGTCTGGAGTGTGTAATTTGAAACAGCGAGCAATATATATATTTTTTCATTTCTTCATTGATATTAACTGGCTTTGTGACAAGACTCTCTGTGTTATGCGAGAGTTTGGCTTGTTACAGGTCCAATGTAGCTGTTTTTATCTCAATATCTCTTGGTATGAATTAAGTAAGTACCTTGCAGTGATTGTTTTCAATTAAAATTGCAAGAAAGTAACAAAAATAGCTTCTTAGCAAAAATTAATTTCTTAAGCAAGAATTTTTAGCTGGGACTGTCTGGGAGTGGTCTGAGTGGAGAGGAGGAAATTGTTATTGTCAGAGAGGTTTGGAACTCTCTTGGTTATTGGTCTATTATCTCATTTAAACTCCATCCTACCAAAAATACTCCATCCCACCAAAACAGGCTGAAACAGCATTATCATAATTTTCACAATTTCATAGTATTATTCCATAATGTTGGAAATACAGTATATATAAAACACAGGAAATCATGTTTTTGACTGCACTGGGACTTTACCTTCTACTGCCCCTACAGAAACAGAGCTACGATGTACTGTACATCACCTTTCTGCTTTTACTTAGCCCCTTGAGGCGATATAAGAGTAACACTCTGTAAACTGGTCATCTCTGTATACCCGTCGCAAGACCCACTGTTGATGCTTATTTATAAAACCCTCTTAGGCCTTACTCCCCCCTATCTGAGATATCTACTGCAGCCCTCATCCTCCACATCCACCCGTTCTGCCAGTCACATTCTGTTAAAGGTCCCCAAGGCACACACATCCCTGGGTCGCTCCTCTTTTCAGTTTGCTGCTGCTAGCGACTGGAAGAGCTGCAACAAACACTCAAATTGGACAGTTTTATCTCAATCTCTTTTATTCAAAGACTCAATCATGGACACTCTTAATGACAGTTGAGGCTGCTTTCATGTATTGTTGTCTCTATCTTCTTGCCCGTTGTGCTGTTGTCTGTGCCTAATAATGTTTGTACCATGTTTTGTGCTGCTACTATGTTATGTTGCTACCATGCTGTGTTTTCATGTGTTGCTGTCTTGCTATGTTGTTGTCTTAGGTCTCTCTTGTCGTGATGTGTGTCTTGTCCTATATTTATATTTTATTCATTTTTTAATTTTAAATCCCAGCCCCCGTCCTCGCAGGAGGCCTTTTGCTTTTTGGTAGGCCACCATTGGTAATATGAATTTGTTCCTAACTGACTTGTCTAGTTCAATAAAGGTTCAATAAAACATTTAAAAAAATAAAAAATTAAACACAGAAATACAACCCCAATCTGTGTGGCCTCAAATCACTGCCATACTCTGTACGCTTCTGTTTACCATATCTATTTTGGCAGGAAGGTGCTTATATTAGACTAATGATAGGTCAAGGTATCGAGTTGTGATTGACATCTGGAACCTTTTCTCTAGTGTTGTAGATCAGTGCTACATTATCTGAGAGAAATAAACAAAGGCAATTGACAGGCGAAGTGACATCAGATGGGGAATCTGCAGGCCTAGTTTTCTGTTTTCCTGGTGGGAGATTATCTGATGGGACACTCCACTGTCTGATGGTCTATTTCACAGAACCCCAATACCTCTCACTGTGTAGTCCAGTGGGGACATAGGTACAATAGAGTACAGTAGGTGTTCAGTGTATTGAAATGAGATGTTTTCTCATTACAGGTACCATAAAGGGACGTTCTGCGGCATGTAAATGTTACACTTGAAACCCTTCATCATGTGATGATGTTGGTTTGACAGCCGCTTACTCATGCAAAAGTATTTTCGCTTTGCTACCACTGTGAGAGCATCAATCAACCATTCTTTGGTCTGCTTTCATGATCTCAAATAAGTTGCCTGTTATCTCTCTGGTAGAGAAGGACGGTGATGAGGAACAATGTGTTCACTAAAATGTGCTATTCTAAAGAACACGACTATAAGTGTGCCCCCTGAATGTGTGCAAGAACACCACATTTTTCAATGGTAATACATATTTAATTTGTGGCAAATTAGCTAATAATGACCTGCTCGCTAACGCCAACTATGTAGCTACCTGAAATAGGGTATGAGAGAACACCCGTCATTCTGATTAATGGGAAATATGAAGAAAAGGCCCAAGCGCACCCAGATGGCCCAGTTACTGGTACTTGAAATCAACTAGTGGTTGACCAAGATACTAACTTATAGTAGATTCTTGGCCCAGCTCTCCAGACTGTGATTCTTGGCCCAGATCTCCAGACTGTGTCTAGAGATGGAGGGTGTTGTACCCTGTGCTCACTCCTGTGGTGGAGCAGAGCTGAAGGATGCATCGACCTTGCCTCAGCTCGGCTGCAGTCTAGGGACGATGGTGGGTGATATAGAGGGACAAGTGTGAAGGAGGCAGGGAGGATGGGATTATCTCTCCGCTGTACCACAGAGGATTGGGCTCCAAGTTGAGCCTCTCCGCTGGCCGGGATGTATCAGTGTCGTCAGGTGTGCTTAGACGATTACCCATGGTGCCGTGCAGATCCGTGGCTGGCTGGCAGCACCCACTGTGGGCATCCACCTTCTCACGCAAGACCACAGCCAGAGAGAGTGACTCCCTATAACTCACCATCTATCAACTCCTTCTGTTCCTGCTTCTGCCTGATGAATACACTGACCTTATCTATTCACTCATGTCTGGTATTACAGTGTAGGACTCGGACCAGTTCCAGTATGATAAAGACTGCCCTGCCCTCTGTGGATGATTGACTTTGTTCCGGCCAGAGATTTCTCCTGACCACCAACCTGATCAAGAACAACTCTGGTCCCTAGTTATAAGAAAAGTAACCATTCTGTCTTACTTACAGAGTGTAGAATCATGCTCCTGTTGCTGATGGAAATGGTATTGGCGCAATCTCTGGCAGGCCCCCTGTACAAATATAAAAAGTCCCCTGTGTTGGCACTAAATAACTAATTTTGAAAACAACCAAATGTTAATTTAAACATGCAATATATTCAGTATTTGAGTCTGAATTTCACAAACTAGAGCTCTCCCAAGGTTTCTGAACCAGTTGCAACAGGGCAGAGTGTTCCCCTTTAAGCCCCCCAGTATACAGAGACAGAGTCATTTGCTTTTAAGGTGCCCTGTCCCCCTTGGGTCACACAAGACCTTGCATAAATGTTCGATAAGTCTCCAAAGTTACCGTTTGAATACATTTCTCAAAGTATTCTACTCAGTCTGGGTAAACTAAGGCGGCCAAGTATTCACAACCCTAAAAGCCAATTAAATATGCGTTCAGAGTCCATTGTGTTTTCTAAAAGAACATCACAGTAGGTCAGACATTTGGCTTACAAATAGGAGTGTGTACAAACACATACACAGACTGTGGAAAATGTGAGTTTTTAATGTGATCAGAGTCAGCAGACTAGTGTGCTTAACATCTCAGCGGGCAAAACTGGTTGAAAAATGACCTCATAACAAGAAACTAGTTGAAATGACAGGTCACCCCAGATGGACTGAAGATTTTAATCTATACACTTATAGATCTTTATGTAGGGTGTCCACCTACTCTGCTCAGTGTGGGTGAAAACCAGCTTTGGTGATGAAATTTCACTACCTTATGTTATAAAATATATTTTCCAAGACAAATAGGATTATTCATGTTCTGAATTGTTCAAAAGCATATCCAAAATGTCAGATTTCGTGACCTAATACATCCGTTAGTAAGCACCGGGCTCTGTTGACAGAACGGTGCCGCTTTTTCGCAGCAACTTTTGAGGATTTCACGTGAGGTGTTCAAAATTATTTCCGCATGTCGCAAAAAGCTAAATTAGCATGACATGAGCTGAATTGAATGTAAAAGGCTTTGAAAATAAAAGGCTTGCTGTATGCACAGTGCTCCATTAAAATTTCACAGAGATACTGTCACGTTCACTGTCTTCAAACTCCCTGTCATAGATGAGCCAAAGAGCAGTGTGCATGTAATTCCACATCTTTTAATAAAGTGAAACTTTCACCAAAAAAACAGGTAAACAGAAACCGACGCGATCGTGACGCGACCGTGGCGCACATAAACACACAGAGAAAATAAATAATTACCCACAACATAGGTGGAAAAAAGGCTGCTTAAGTATGATTCCGAATCAGAGACAACGATAGACAGCTGCCTCTGATTGGGAATCACACGCGGCCAAAGACAAAGAAATAGAAAACATAGAATGCCACCCAAATCACACCCTGACCTAACCAAATAGAGAAATAAAACGGCTCTCTAATTTCAGGGCGTGACAGATACCCTTGTTTTTGTGAGAAGCCTTCTTAAAGGAACAGGAAATTCTCATTAATATGAAGAGTATACTAAAATGTCATGTCTCAAAATCTATCGTAACTTTTTATTGTTTTATGTCCTGTGGATTCAAGAAGGAAGATGAGTTCAACGGGAAAGTGAGTCAAAAAACATTTATTCTCGCACAGCATCCAGCCTAGCTGACGTGATGCTGTACAACTTGCTTACTTCAGTCACCCTCATTTTTGCCATCCTGCAAGGGTAAAAACCCCAATCAATTTTAAGACCGATTATGAGACATGACGTTTGGACCATCGGTTTTCTTAGAGGATTATCTACACAATTAACATATTATTTTACCCATTGGCCAAAATATGCATTTTTGATTGGACAACCTTCTTTATGCCTACCAGTATTTGGCCTCTAAAAGAATTAGTGCTCAGGTTTAATGGTGGTTTGGCAGCTGGGGCCTATAACTAGATCCATTCCACACCTTTCCATGGTTATATGATTTCCATTTGTCATTTGAAGGACTTCCCTGAGTGAGCTTTAATGCTGGTGATAAAGAACACTGCAAGAGAAGAAATTGACATTTATGTTAATGATCTGGATATTAAGGCAGTAAATATTTAAAACACACATCAGACAGTTTTTGCAGGAGGCTACACATTTGCATATTTTGCATATTTTCAATACTTTCTACTGTACGATACAGCTCTGTTTTTCAAGTTAATTTCCAGTCATTAAGTTATCTTCACAACACTGACTAGAGGGCACGAGAAGTTGACTTCGAGATCTCAACATGTTCTTCACAAGGTATTCACGGCATCCATTTTCTTTGTTCTCGTTGAGTTGTGCCAGTAGACTTCCACCTAAGGCACTCTTCCCACTCAACCGATTCTGGCAGTTGAGATCTTTACAAGATGAAAAGAGTTTGTCCTCTCACCATCACCCTCATCTCTTGCCTCCCTGGGATATCAATGTCTTGTTAGTGGGCTCTGTCAGTGAGAATATGAGAGATGGACTGTAAGCCAGAGTTTTTACAATTACTAGCATGAACGCTTAGGCCTACCCTTTGACATACATAGAGTATGCTTTCACATATGACCTCAAGGCAATTCTACTTTCATATTAACGTATTTGATGTGCTAAGGTTATTTTGAATAATATATTCCCTTTCAGCATTGCTTTTATAAGTTAGACCACAAGGTCGCTTATGATCCGACTACATCAGAGCTCTCCAACTGGTCCTGGAGAACTACTGGTTATCTGGGCTTCATTCCAGGCCTTCAGTAACACACCTGATTCAGCTAATCAGTTGACTGAAGACCATGATTATGAAAAATATGAAAAAGTATGAAAAATGTATGCAATCACTTCTGTAACTCATTCTTGATTAGAGCATTTGCTTCAATGACAAATCTTTCTGGAATATAGATAGTGTGGGGCTATTATCAGTAGCTGGCCTGGGAATCCCTGTAGTGAGCTAGTGTGTGATTCACCTCCCAGGTAAAGGGAACTTGTACAGTTGGATTATTTTAAGAATCTAGGACGAGGATTAGGTTTGGCCTTTTAATCCTTAAATCCATGGGCTGCACCCACTGATGCAGAATCATGTAGGGCTTGTTTAGTGGTTCTATAGTCGTGTAGTGCTTATTTATCTGACATCACAGGCTACTGCATAATGAGAGTTGGCTAGAGGAAAAGTTAATATTGAGGCGTGCAGCTGTAGGCTTACTCACCTGTTCTATTTACAGCAACACCACTGTAGACCGGTTAGTTCCGCGAAGTCCATTGCTGTTAAATCCCAGGTTGTTCGTGTTTTCTTTCTTTGCCACGTGTCTGGGAAACATTGAAAATGAGTTAGCTCTTTATTTGAATTGTCTAATATCTTGCTGGAAGTGCTGCTGCGGCAGTGATATACTGTAGCTGCTAAACAAGGTGGAGATAATCTAGAAATTTACCCAACGTTGATTTAACTGGGGATCGATATCAGCTCATGGTTATTGTCGACTTCATCACACTATTAACTTTATCTGTGCACTGACAAGATATGAGAGAAATAGATTATGAAGAACCTCCTGACGCTGCTATAAAAAGCCATTAAGTAGCCATATGTGCCTTTGCTTCAAGGATGTAGTTATCTTAGACACAGGCACCAGATACTGATTGAGATTTTGATTGTAGCTAATAATTAATGTCTTCATGCTACTCGGCCCAGGTTCCTTGGTCCTAAAGCTCCACTTAAGAAATGACAGCGTGAAGTTGGGATCCCATCGGCAGTACCACCTGAACCTTCAAAATGACATCCTTGGTCTGTACTGACTCTTGACAATGTCTTTTTCCCCTTCAGGATTACCACTACAGCAGCTTGTATGATGGACCTGAGACGATATCCGCTGGACGAACAAAACTGCACACTGGAGATAGAGAGCTGTGAGTGTCTATCTTTCTCGCTTTCATTTCAACTCAATTACATTTCATTTGATCTATCTTCCTCACTTTAAATTCAACTCAATTACATTTCAGTTGATCTATCTTTCTCGCTTTCAATTCAATTCAACTCACTTCAATTTTATTTGAATTGATATGAATGGGAAACAACCTGTGCCAAACCAATGGTCTGTAGTAGTACTGTATGTATAAGGAATCCACAAAGTTGAAGACACAACTTCAACCAGTTACTATAACACAATAATATCTCAAGCATTGAAAACTACTCATGGACATGTACAGTAAATGAGGGGAAATGAATAGTGTTTCCTGTCGGTAGATTTGTCAGTGAAACCTAAAGCACCCAATTAAAGAATACTATGTTGCATCACTTCAGAAATTCAGGGATTTCTGCATTACAATGATGTATAGATATTAAGACAAAAAGCTGCCAAGGTCTACTTTATATGCTGCTTTTTGAAAAGTGTACTCCTTTCTCAACAGCTTGGTAAATGCTTTAAGGGCTTTCATTAACCTTTAAGGGGCAGTGCAGTTAAAAACGTGTTTTATATTTTGATGACATTTTCGCACTATGAGGTCGAAATAACACTGGAATTATGAAAATGATAATAATGCCCTTTTGTGTAAGAGCTGTTTGAAAGAAATGCCTGGAATTTCAGCCTGTTCAGGTGGCATGGAACCTTTGGCCTACGTCACGACATCACTATGTGATCTGATTACAAAAGACAAATGACTGTGCATCTGGGTAAAGGGGTGGGCTCTAGACCATCCTATCAGCCAATCTGGATATGTAAATATCTCAGGGAAATGAACAAGAACAAATACTTTGGAGTTATTTTCATTAAATAAACACAGTGTTTTATTAGACATACAGTGATTTAAAAATACAATTACAAAGACTGCATGGGGTTTTAATACGTCTAATTTAGTCATTGACATTAACATTAATCACTTGAATAAATATAAATAGAAAACAAATGTTTTAATAAAAAATATCTGTTATCATCTTCTCCTCTTCAATGTATCTACAATTTGAGAGGTCACGCAACACAAAAGCATGAGGTAACAGCACTACGTTTGCATTATCCTAATATGTTCACCTTCATCTTGACAGAACCCAAGAACATTGTACAACCATTGTGAACACAAATGGCCTAGTCAAATCTAATTGTGACCTGTTTTGACTTTATCAGGTATAGATTTTGGGGAGGCAAACGCTAGTTCCAGTGTGATCCTGGACATGGCTCAGTGACTGAAGGCATTACAGCCAGGGACAGAGAGCCTCACAGGACACTTAGTTATTCAACTTTGAGCTCTATAACACATAGCCTTCCCCTTCATTTTAGTGGCTGACTTATTGCCGGGCACAACAGTGACAGTGTGAAGCGAATATCTAATGCATCTCTCCCTGTTTTTAAAAACACCTGAGGCCTCTCCTGTTTCATCTGTGCTGCTGGATTCAGAGTTTGTGAAGCTGCAATGTGACGTGGGCTCTGGCTCTGTAGACCCCTTTGTGATCTGATGTGCTGCCTTTCCAACTTGGCAGCCGTCCTGGTCTATCTTGTCCTTATTCCCCTCTTCTCTTTATCTCCCCCCATATTTCTCTTTATCTCCCCACATATTTCTCTTTATCTCCCCCCATATTTCTCTCTCTCTCTCTCTCTCTCTCTCTCTCTGGTGTTTTTTCTAGGGAGCATGACAGGTTGATTGCACCTATCTCCCTTAACCAGCTTTGACAGTAGAAGCAGAACTTTCAAGTGTTTTTTATTTTATGTCAGATTTTCATCAAATTCAAATTAGTTGTGTAATTGTTTTGGACTAAAACGAAATAGCTGAACCTGATTTCATTAGCATCCTTTAAATGCAGAATATGACGTTTTCCAGTAAAGGTTATTGTTGCCGCATCGTGCTGCAAACAAAACCCCACCATTTATTATAATTATTCAATTACCATACAAAGAAGCATTGATATAACATGAATCATAATGTTCTTGTTTTGTAACTTGTAAAGGTCTGCTGCCTATTGAATAAAACAGAATAGGAGGGAAGAAACATACTCAAAGGGCATGTTGTAAATCCCAATTAAAAGTCCCCTAGGAAGTGGGTGTTGAAATGGGAAATAAGATGCTGATTAAGTAGTATTTTATAATTCAGTTCGGCTTTAAAATTACTCTTGAAAGTTGTAATAGTAGAATGGACAAGAAATTGGGTAGTGCATCATCAGTTCCTCTTGTCATGTTAGTCCTTGCATACCTTAGAGACCTACAGTATTTCTAACTTGTTGGAAATGTCCAGATAAACTAGCCCATGTCAGTTTTTTAGTCCGTAGATTTTGTTGTAATTTTTTTGTCCCTCAAATATCACATGAATACACTTTAGATGTATAGAATGTATAGAATGAGCTTTAAAACTGCAACATTTTCTTTGCATCCCATGACAAAATGTGTAAAATTGCAGGAAATTATCTTTAAACCTGCAAAATGTTCTCCACCAACAAGAGGGGTGTGAACAGTTTGTGTCATGAACAGTGCTTGTGCCCATAGAAATGGACTTGGCGCGTGCCAAGGGGGCAGGGGGCGAGCGGTATGTTCCCCAATGCTGGAAGGGGGGGGCCCTAGTGAAAAAGTGTGGGAATCTTTGCTCTATACCAGGGCACCAAGGAATAAAATAAATATAGTCAAACGTTTCCATTTTTGTCATTTAGCAGAGACTGTCATCCAGAGCAACTTACAGTTAGTGTGTTCATCTTAAGAAAGCTCGGTGGGACAACCACATATCACAGGCATAGAAAGTACATTTTTCCCAATAACGTAGTTATCAGTAGAGTCAGAGCTAGAGGGAGGGGGGGCTGGTTAAGTGTTTATTTTTCATTTTTATATGAGGTGAAACAGTCCTTTATCCTAGTGCCAATAAGGCTGCTGAATGACAATCACTAGCAGGTCCAGTGGGCTGGCCTACACTTGACAATGTAGTTGACAATGTTCTGATGTGTACAATGTGTTTAGTAGTGTACCATTGAATCACCTACTGTAAGAATCACACTGGTTGTATTTATTGTACACAGAGCCGCAAACAACATGTCCTCGTGGGGATAATAACGTTATTGTCTTATCTGTCTGTTTTAGGCATGCATGTGTTTGGAATATAGTCTTTCAGCTCCATGTAGATGTGTATTTTTCTTTATCCCTGTCAGAGCTGATGTGTTGCTAGTTCAGACGCCTTCTGACAATATCACAAAGTGTCAGATGAAAGCCTTGTCAGGTTCAGAAGGAAGGAGGGAAGAGAGGATAAAGCCTCAGAAAGTTTGGCAGGATAAAAGGAGTCCCCTAGATAGAGTATAAGCCTTCAAGCAAAAATAACTATTCAACACTTCTGTGTAAATGACTTTAATCATTAGTGTGAGCACTTAATATGCACGATACAATTAGTGTGATGCAGTTATTTAGTCTCCCCTTCTATAAATTGTTCCAGTTATAAGCCCCTCTGTCTTCATACTAATATGGTTGTAATGAAATACATCTTTTGAGCGGACTTGTTCCCTCCTGGGAATAGGAGTGTGATGAGATGAGACTTGTGCCCTCAAGGTGGACAGTGGAAGCAGTTATTTTGGATAGTCTGCCTCTCCTCTATGTGGCTCATTGCTGGCCAGGGACACTAATGTGAAATGCCTTTTTCATGGAATCATGTGTTAAGTGACTTTTGTTGTCTCACTGCTGTTTTTAGGTCAACACAACAACACAGTATGTCTAGCAGAGTGGCCGTGTGTGGCTACTTTATATTAAAGAACAACTGACCCATGTCACTGCACAGTGCTGGGTGACTTTCAGCAATATTGCATGAGGGTTAGTTTATGACCTTAAAAAACACCTCCTGTCAAGCTACATTTGTTGTGTTGTTTCTTCCCAGCTTCTCTATAATGTTTGCAAATCTGGGCTGTAGTACAATAGGCCACATAACCTGTATCTAGGAAGTGAAAACCTTGGACTGCATTATTCAACCATGTCAAACTCAAAATGTTATAGTAGTTACGTAGTATAGTACATGCTCATGAATTTCACACGCATCCAGTACTACATTAGTAAAGCATACTGTATGGACTAGTCCACTGTATAAATCGTGCTGCCAGATGTATAGAATATACTTAATTCACACCTTCTGTAATACACTCAGCAAAAATATAAACAGGCCTTTTTTTTATGCTGTTGTCACAATGAAACTCTCATCTAAGCTCAAAATTCCACCAAGTAATAGTTAGATTTTCTGCACCAGCAGTGCACAACGTAGGGAGCGTCACTGCTATCAGATCCTATTTTAGAAACCACAAATGTCCTCTGGGGTCTGAGCAGTTGGTACACTGCAGTTTTTTTCTGCGCCTTAGATCTTCCCATCACAGCTCCTGCAGGTTTGCCAACCAGCTGAACTGAAGACAGCTCGCTGCGCGCTGTCGGACTTTAGAGACACTTTTAATTGGACACCAGGAATACGATTAAAGTAACTTTGAACCTTGGGTATCAAACATTAATTTTAGTTATATTTTAGAGGAACCTCTCAAGCACATGCAGGGGAAAAAGCGTCAGTTGTTTGAGACTCTGACTGATTTTCCTGTGCTCTCTCCAGTTAAATTTGAAAAGAGCATCAGACCTTCCCATGCATTAAGTCTGAAACGTGGCTCTTAAATCACCCGGTGTAGCCCTTTGATGGCATTTCTGAGACTCTCTCTGACTCAATGTATACTTTACAGACTTCAATTAGGCTTAGCCTTTGCTTTTGGTTTACTTTTCATTTAAGTTTGATGATGGTGTATTCATCTATAAACCAAGGGATGTGTGTAACTCCTAGCATAAAGCAAGTTTTAATTTGTTGGAGGCCACAGGTTTCCCATGTATCCTTACTGGAAATCCATCTGTGTAACTCGATAGGAATATATTATTTACACAGTTTCCAAGTGAAGCGCACCTCTCAAGTTAGTATTTGGCCCTAAGAGAGTAAACCTCCAGGATTCACTTGTCAATTTGCTCAAATTCAACACAATCTAACACTCAATTCGTGCAAATATGTACAAAAAGTATTTCAGCAGATTTAGTGTGTTTTTGCTCATTTTGTGTGTGGCTTAATTAGTAGGAAATGACAACATTTTTGGTGTGACTTAATTCATAGGAACATACTTTTTGGGGAGACAATCTTCGGAACAATCTTTTGAAAGTTATTAGAACAATGCATGATGGGCAATGGTGTTCTACACTGCCTTTTTTGTGTCCCACATTTATTCATATAAAAAACAAACGTTTTAACAACCTAATATTGTTAATCCACCAGGTTGTCACCGAATATAATTATAATATAATAGTAGCCTTACATTTTTTTGTATTTTATTAATGCCAATACTGTTTTCTATGCTTGTTTTCACTTACTACTTTGGGATACTGGGTCACTTGTAGTCAGAAAGGCCCATTTTTCATGTAGGCAACAATAGGCCTACACGATTTTCTTCATAACGCATTTCATATTTCATGGAGCCTACATTACAACATTTTCTTCATAATGCATAATGCATTTAATACAAGGCAATGACAAATTTTATGAGGGATGCCAGATTTGTTTTGTTGGTATTGATGAAGGTATTTTATTGGGGAATGGGAATGCATTTTTATGATGCAAAATTATAATACACACCATAATACACAAACACTTACACACATATACACACACTCACTTTGTTTGATCTCATATTATAGCCAACTCTTTTGTATGAATTATTTTTAATAAAATATGTGTTATGTATTCATTATCTTTAACTGGTTAAATGTTTGTAGTTTGCATGTTTCAGTAGTGATTAGCATGGTTAAATAGTCATACATCTCTGCTTAATTTAGCTTTTGGTATATTTGGCATTTTTATACATATTCTGTATTTCCACTGAAGAAAGCAATAATTAATCAACCCACTATTGTAAATAAATGGACACTACCTGTTATAAAATGGAAATTGCTCTCCGTAAATAAATGGACAATACCTGTTATAAAATGGAAATTGCTCTCCGTAAATAAATGGACAATACCTGTTATAAAATATAAATAAAAAACCTGTTATAAAATGGAAATTGCTCTCCGTAAATAAATGGACAATACCTGTTATAAAATGGAAATTGCTCTCCTTAAATAAATGGACACTACCTGTTATAAAATGGAAATTGCTCTCGGTAAATAAATGGACACTACCTGTTATAAAATGGAAATTGCTCTCCGTAAATAAATGGACACTACCTGTTATAAAATGTTATAAATAAATGGACACTACCTGTTATAAAATTGCTCTCCGTAAATAAATGGACACTACCTGTTATAAAATGGAAATTGCTCTCCGTAAATAAATGGACACTACCTGTTATAAAATGGAAATTGCTCTCCGTAAATAAATGGACACTACCTGTTATAAAATGGAATTGCTCTCCGTAAATAAATGGACACTACCTGTTATAAAAATGGAAATTGCTCTCCGTAAATAAATGGACACTACCTGTTATAAAATGGAAATTGCTCTCCGTAAATAAATGGACACTACCTGTTATAAAAATGGAAATTGCTCTCCGTAAATAAATGCACACTACCTGTTATAAAATGGAAATATCTCTGTAAATAAATGGACACTACCTGTTATAAAATGGAAATATCTCTGTAAATAAATGGACACTACCTGTTATAAAATGGAAATATCTCTGTAAATAAATGGACACTACCTGTTATAAAATGGAAATTGCTCTCCGTAAATAAATGCACACTACCTGTTATAAAATGGAAATATCTCTGTAAATAAATGGACACTACCTGTTATAAAATGGAAATTGCTCTCCGTAAATAAATGGACACTACCTGTTATAAAATGGAAATATCTCTGTAAATAAACGGACACTACCTGTTATAAAATGGAAATTGCTCTCCGTAAATAAATGGACACTACCTGTTATAAAATGGAAATATCTCTGTAAATAAATGGACACTACCTGTTATAAAATGGAAATATCTCTGTAAATAAATGGACACTACCTGTTATAAAATGGAAATTGCTCTCCGTAAATAAATGCACACTACCTGTTATAAAATGGAAATTGCTCTCCGTAAATAAATGGACACTACCTGTTATAAAATGGAAATATCTCTGTAAATAAATGGACACTACCTGTTATAAAATGGAAATTGCTCTCTGTAAATAAATGGACACTACCTGTTATAAAATGGAAATATCTCTGTAAATAAATGGACACTACCTGTTATAAAATGGAAATTGCTCTCCGTAAATAAATGGACACTACCTGTTATAAAATGGAAATATCTCTGTAAATAAATGGACACTACCTGTTATAAAATGGAAATATCTCTGTAAATAAATGGTGAGACATGTTCAGTCTGAAACCATGTGTTTTACAGCCCTGTAAAAACAATACAAGTTATATCACCTTAAAAATAGTTTATTTACAACATATGGGGGTATAAGATATTGGTAATAGTGGCATGGGAGAGTGTGAAATTAATGAAATACCCTAAACCTAAGCTTTGTTCAATGTCAGCAGCAATTTCCAATGAGACAGGCTCAGTCTGAAGCCATTCGGCTATGGGTTTCACAGCCCTATAATAATGATACAAGTTATATCACCTTACAAAGGGTTTATTTACAATCTCTGGGGTATAACATGTTGGGCAAAGTGGTTTAAGAGAATCTGACATACAACCCCTAACTTGAGTTCAGCCTTCGCCAATGAGAAACAAGAGGGGCCTAGCTTCGTCCTTCATGACTGTGAAATGCCTCAATTCTAGGCCATAGAAAATCCTCCATCCATCTCATTAGATCAGAACAGGATGGATCAACAGATCATATTACTGGTTTGCATCCTAAAAAAAGGATAGTTGTGTTTTGCTGCTTAATACACTTCCATTATTTGTCTACCCATATGATGTGGATCATTGTCAGGTCATTAGATGTATAAGCTTCCGCAACAACATAACACCATGGTTGTAATAACACTTTAAACAGGTAGTTTCTAAATCTGTAGAATGTGTTTGTTGTGGGTCCACACTGGTAAGTTAACTTATGCAAATTAGATAGTCACAGAGGATTTTCTTCTGAATAACTGGTCAGAGCATAGCACTTTCCATTCAGCTTCAGGTAACTTTGATGTAAGGCTTGATCCCACCTGTAGTGACTACTTCTATCTGTCACACCCATTGTTGCTTATCCATTGTTCACTAGATATATCAATGTATCTACACCCAACACAATGTTGAAAAACAGAATGCTTTCAACCACTAGATATCATAACTAGACGTGAGCTGGAGGTGGTCCCAACGCTGCCACCAATGTAGCAGAAGAAAGTGAAAGCTGCAACAGGGACTCTAACCAGGGCTCATACGTGGCAAAGTGAGCTGTAATAGCTGTTGTCATGAAAGCCCAGTAGGCCTCTGGGCAGAGACAGTAGGTATACAATGCTGGCATATGCCTTGTTACAACAGCCTAAGTATATAGCATGATTGACACGACCATAATAATCATCATGAAACGGCCTTGGTAGTGCCATAAGTGTAGGCCAGCGTAATTCATTATTTTACATTAATCCTGTTTAACGGCATTGATATGGATTAATTGGTCAGAGTCCAGACTCGTTATAGTGGCAAATACCATGCAGTTGAACCAGGGGAATTTAAACCAAACAGATTTTTTTCTACAGGTCTTCTGTTTCCCTACATGTATTGATTAATTAATTTCCCATCATGAAAAGGTGTCCCATTCCCCAATCAAATACCTTCATTGATACCACACACACACAAATAATACAGTGTCACGGATCCCTCTGGAACTTGCGCAAACCTAGCCCCAATTCCCACTATTTGTATTTGTATACAGTTGAAGTCGGAAGTTACCTTAGCCAAATACATTTAAACAAAGTTTTTCACAATTTCTGACATTTAATCCTAGTAAAAAATCCTTGTTTTAGGTCAGTTAGGATCATCACTTTATTTTAAGAATGTGAAATGTCAGAATAATAGAAGAGAGTGATTTATTTAAGCTTTTATTTCTGTCACCACATTCCCAGTGGGCCAGAAGTTTACATACACTCAATTAGTATTTGGTGGCATTGCCTTTAAATTGTTTAACTTGGGTCAAACGTTTCAGATAGCCTTCGACAAGCTTCCCGCAATAAGTTGGGTGAATGTTGGCCCATTCCTCCTGACAGAGCTGGTGTAACTGAGTCAGGTTCATAGGCCTCCTTGCTCACACATGCTTTTTCATTTCTGCCCACATATATTCAATAGGATTGAGGTCAGGGCTTGGGGTCAGGGCCACTCTAATACCTTGACTTTGTTGTCCTTAAGCCATTTTGACACAACTTTGGAAGTATGCTTGGGGTCAGTGTCCATTTGGAAGACCCATTTTCGACCAAGCTTTAACTTCCTGACTGATGTCTTGAGATGTTGCTTCAATATTTCCACATGATTTTCCTTCCTCATGATGCCATCTATTTTGTGAAGTGCGCCAGTCCCTCCTGCAACAAAGCACCCCCACAACATGATGCTGCCACCACCATGCTTCACGGTTGGGATGGTGTTCTCCGGCTTGCAAGCCTCCCCCTTTTTCCTCCAAACATAACGATGGTCATTATGGCCAAAAAGTTATTTTTTTGTTTCATCAGACCAGAGGACATTTCTCCAAAAAGTACGATCTTTGTCCCCATGTGCAGTTGCAAAACGTAGTCTGGCTTTTTATGGCGGTTTTTGTAGCAGTGGCTTCTTCCTTGCTGAGAGGCCTTTTAGCTCATGTCGATATAGGACTTGTTTTACTGTGGATATAGATACTTTTGTACCTGTTTTCTCCAGCATCTTCACAAGGTCCCTTGCTGTTTTCCTGGGATTGATTTGCACTTTTCGCACCAAAGTACATTCATCTCTAGGAGACAGAACACGTGTCCTTCTTGAGCGGTATGATGGCTGCGTGGTCCCATGGTGTTTATACTTGCGTACTATTGTTTGTACAGATAAACGTGGTCCCTTCAGGCGTTTGGAAATTGCTCCAAAGGATGAACCAGACTTGTGGACGTCTACAATTTATTTCTGAGGTCTTGGCTGATTTATTTTGATAATTCCATGATGTCAAGCAAAGAGGCACTGAGTTTGAAGGTAGGCCTTGAAATACATCCACAGGTACACCTCCAATTGACTCAAATGATGTCAGTTAGCCTATCAGCAGCTTCTAAAGCCATGACATCATTTTCTGGAATTTCCCAAGCTGTTTAAAGGCATAGTCAACTTGGGGTATGTAAACTTCTGACGCACTGGAATTGTGATACAAATTAAATAATATGTCATTAAACAATTGTTGGAAAAATGACTTGTGTCATGCACAAAGTAGATGTCCTAACCGACTTGCCAAAACTATAGTTTGTTAACAAGAAATTTGTGGAGTGGTTAAAACACAAGTTTTAATGACTCCAACCTAAGTGTATGTAAACTTCCGACTTCAACTGTATACGTGCCCTTTGTTCACCATGGTTTTGTCGATTGTTGTTAAAATCAAAGTCATGGGTGCTGAATACAACAGGTGTAATGCCCGGGGTGTAGTGGAGGAAGGGGTCAGACGCAGGAGACAGAGAGTTCAGAGTAGGCACGTCTTTAATACACCGACCAGGTGAAAAAGCAGACGCCTCTCAACACCAATACCCCGAACCACAGGGGAACTAAACTGTATCCAAAAAACGGCTCACGTACATGAAATAGCCGTGACATACATGCGTGCACGACAAGTACACATAGAACAATCCCGCACACCCAGCAGGCGGGCCGGCTGGCTAATAAAGCCCAACTAATAACCAAATTAACAACAGGTGTAACCAATAAACAGACAAGGTGGGGGAGGAAAAAAATCAGTGGCAGCTAGTAGGCCGGTGACGACGACCGCCGAGCGCCACCCGAACAGGAAGGGGAGCCACCTTCGGTAGGAGTCGTGACAACAGGTGTGGACCTTATAGTGAAATGCTTACTTACAGGCTCTAACCAATAGTGCAAAAAATGTATTCGGTGAACAATAGGTAGGTAAAGAAATAAAACAACAGTAAAAAGACAGGCTATATACAGTAGCGAGGCTTTAAAAGTAGTGAGGCTACATACAGACACCGGTTAGTCAGGCTGGTTGAGGTAGTATGTACATGTAGATGCGGTTAAAGTGACTATGCATATGCAGTGGGGCAAAAAAGTATTTAGTCAGCCACCAATTGTGCAAGTTCTCCCACTTAAAAAGATGAGAGAGGCCTGTAATTTTCATTATAGGTACGCTTCAACTATGATAGACAAAATGAGAAAAAAAATCCTGAAAATCACATTGTAGGATTTTTTATGAATTTATTTGCAAATTATGGTGGAAAATGAACAAATACTTAATCTCAATACTTTGTTATATACCCTCTGTTGGCAATGACAGAGGTCAAACGTTTTCTGTAAGTCTTCACAAGGTTTTCACACACTGTTGCTGGTATTTTGGCCCATTCCTCCATGCATATCTCCTCTAGAGCAGTGATTTTTTGGGGCTGTTGCTGGGCGACACGGACTTTCAACTCCCTCCAAAGATTTTCTATGGGGTTGAGATCTGGTGACTGAAATGCTTCTAACGAAGCCACTCCTTCGTTGCCCGGGCGGTGTGTTTGGGATCATTGTCATGCTGAAAGACCCAGCCACGTTTCATCTTCAATGCCCTTGCTGATAGAAGGAGGTTTTCACTCAAAATCTCACAATATATGGCCCCATTCATTCTTTCCTTTACACGGATCAGTCGTCCTGGTCCCTTTGCAGAAAAACAGCCCCAAAGCATGATGTTTCCACCCCCATGCATCACAGTAGGTATGGTGTTCTTTGGATGCAACTCAGCAATCTTTGTCCTCCAAACACAACGAGTTAAGTTTTTACCAAAAAGTTATATTTTGGTTTCATCTAACCATATGACATTCTCCCAATCGTCTTCTGGATCATCCAAATGCTCTCTAGCAAACTTCAGATGGGCCTGGACATGTACTGGCTTAAGCAGGGGGACATATCTGGCACTGCAGGATTTGAGTCCCTGGCGGCGTAGTGTGTTACTGATGGTAGGCTTTGTTACTTTGGTCCTAGCTCTCTGCAGGTCATTCGCTAGGTCCCCCCGTGTGGTTCTGGGATTTTTGCTCACCGTTCTTGTGATCATTTTGACCCCACGGGGTGAGATCTTGTGTGGAGCCCCAGATCGGGGGAGATTATCAGTGGTCTTGTCTGTCTTCCATTTCCTAATAATTGCTCCCACAGTTGATTTCTTCAAACCAAGCTGCTTACCTATTGCAGATTCAGTCTTCCCAGCCTGGTGCAGGTCTACAATTTTGTTTCTGGTTTCCTTTGACAGCTCTTTGGTCTTGCACATAGTGGAGTTTGGAGTGTGACTGTTTGAGGTTGTGGACAGGTGTCTTTTATACTGATAACAAGTTCAAACAGGTGCCATTAATACAGGTAACGAGTGGAGGACAGAGGAGCCTCTTAAAGAAGAAGTTACAGGTCTGTGAGAGCCAGAAATCTTGATTGTTTGTAGGTGACCAAATACTTATTTTCCACCATAATTTGCAAATAAATTCATTAACAATCGTACAATGTGATTTTCTGGATTTTTTTTCTCATTTTGTCTGTCATAGTTGAAGTGTACCTATGATGAAAATTACAGGCCTCGGTCATCTTTTTAAGTGGGAGAACTTGCACAATTGGTGGCTGACTAAATACTTTTTTGCCCCACTGTATGATGAACAGATAGTAGAAGTAGCGTAAAAGAGGGGTTGGCAGGTGGTGGGTGGGACACATTGCAGATACCCCGGTTAGCCAATGTGCGGGAGCACTGGTTGGTCGGCCCAATTGAGGTAGTATGTACATGAATGTATAGTTAAAGTGACTATGCATGTATGGTAAACAGAGAGTAGCAGCAGAGTAAAAAGAGGGGTTGGGGGACACACACAATGCAAATAGTCCGGGTAGCCATTTGATTACCTGTTCAGGAGTCTTATGGCTTGGGGGTAGAAGCTGTTTAGAAGCCTTTTTGTCCTAGACTTGGCACTTCGGTACCACTTGCCATGCGGTAGTAGAGAGAACAGTCTATGACTGGGGTGGCTGGGGTCTTTGACAATTGTTAGGGCCTTTCTCTGACACCGCCTGGTGTAGAGGTCCTGGATGGCAGGCAGCTTAGCCCCAGTGATGTACTGGGTCGTACACACTACCCTCTGTAGTGCCCTGCAGTCAGAGACCAAGCAATTGCCTTACCAGGCAGTGACGCAACCAGTCAGGATGCTCTCAATGTTGCAGCTGTAGAACCTTCTGAGGATCTCAGGACCAATGACAAATCTTTTTAGTTTCCTGAGGTGGAATAGGCTTTTTTCGTGCCCTCTTCACGTCTGTCTTGGTGTGTTTGGACCATTCTAGTTTGTTGTTGATGTGGACACCAAGGAACTTGACGCTCTCAACCTGCTCCACCACAGCCCCGTCGATGAGAATGGGGGCGTGCTCGATCCTCCTTTTCCTGTAGTCCACAATCATCTCCTTAGTCTTGGTTATGTTGAGGGATAGGTTGTTATTCTGGCACCACCCAGCCAGGTCTCTGACCTCCTCCCTATAGGCTGTCTCGTCGTTGTCTGTGATCAGGCCTACTGTTATGTTGTCTGCAAACTTAATGATGATGTTGGAGTCGTGCCTGGCCATGCAGTCGTGGGTGAACTGGGTGTACAGGAGGGGACTGAGCAAGCACCCCTGGGGAGCTCCAGTGTTGAGGATCAGTGTGGCAGATGTGTTGCTACCTACCCTCACCATCTGGGGGCGGCCTGTCAGAAAGTCCAGGATCCAGCTTCAGAAGAAGGTGTTTAGTCCCAGGATCCTTAGCTTAGTGATAAGCTTGAGGGTACTATGGTGTTAAACGCTGAGCTGTAGTCAATGAATAGCATTCTCACATAAGTGTTCCTTTTGTCCAGGTTGGAAAGGGCAGTGTGGAGTGCAATAGAGATTGCATCATCTGTGGATCTGTTTGGGCAGTATGCAAATTGGAGTGGGTCTAGGGTTTCTGGGATAATGGTGTTAATGTGAGCCAATACCGACCTTTCAAAGCACTTCATGGCTACAGATCTGAGTGCCACGGGTCTGTAGTCATTTAGGCAGGTTGCCTTTGTGTTCATGGCGCAGGGACTATGGTGGTCTGCTTGAAACATGTTGGTATTACAGACTCAATCAAGGACATGTTGAAAATGTCAGTGAAGACACCTGCCAGTTGGTCAGCACATGCCCGGAGCACACATCCTGGTAATCCGTCTGGCCCCGCAGCCTTGTGTATGTTGACCTGTTTAAAGGTTTTACTCACGTCAGCTATGGAGAGCGTGATCACACAGTCGTCCAGAACAGCTGATGCTCTCATGCATTCCTCAGTGTTGCTTGCCTCGAAGCGAGCACAAAAATGATTTAGCTCATCTGGTAGGCTCGTGTCACTGGGCAGCTCGCGGCTGTGCTTCCCTTTGTAGTCTGTAATAGTTTGCAAGCCCTGCCACATAAGACGAGCATCGGAGCCTGTGTAGTATGATTCAATCTTAGCCCAGTATTGAAGCTTTGCCTGTTTGATGGTTCGTCGCAGGGCATAGCAGGATTTCTTGTAAGCTTCCGGGTTAGTTTCCCACACCTTGAAAGCGTCAGCTCTACCCTTTAGCTCAGTGCGAATGTTGCCTGTAATCCATGGCTTCTGGTTGGAGTATGTACGTACAGTCTAGAGGTCAACCGATTATGATTTTTCAACGCCGTTACCGATACCGATTTTTGGAGGGGCAAAAAAGCCGATACCGATTAATCGGACAATTTATTTATTTATTTATTTGTAATAATGACAATAACAACAATACTGAATAAACACTTATTTTAACTTAATATAATACATCAATAAAAATCCATTTAGCCTCATAAATAATGAAACATGTTCAATTAGTTTTAAATAGTGAAAGTGAAAGTGCAATATGTGCCATGTAAAAAAGCTAACGTTTGAGTTTCTGGCTCAGAACATGAGAACATTTGAAAGTTGGTGGTTCCTTTTAATATGAGACTTCAATATTCCAAGGTAAGAGAATTTAGGTTGTAGTTAATATAGTATTTATAGGACTATTTCTCTCTATACCATTTGTATTTCATATACCTTTGACTATTGGATGTTCTTATAGGCACTATAGTATTGCCAGTGTAACAGAATAGCTTCCGTCCCTTTCCTCGCCCCTACCTGGGCTCGAACCAGGAACACATCGACAACAGCCACACTCGAAGCAGCGTTACCCATCACTCCACAAAAGCCGGGAATAACTACTCCAAGTCTCAGAGCGAGTGACGTTTGAAACGCTATTAGCGCACACCCAGGTAACTAGCTAGCAATTTCACATCAGTCACGCCAGCCATTAGGCTGATAGGCTTGAAGTCATAAACAGTGCTGTGCTTGCGAAGAGCTGCTGGCAAAACGCACGAAAGTGCTGTTTGAAATAATGCTTACGAGCCTGCTGCTGCCTACCATTGCTCAGTCAGACTGCTCTATCAAATCATAGACTTAATTATAGACATAATAACACACAGAAATATGAGCCTTTGGTCATTAATATGGTCGAATCCAGAAACTATAATTTCAAAAACAAAAGTTTATTATTTCAGTGAAATACGGAACCATTCGGTATTTTATCTAACGGGTGGCATCCCTAAGTCTAAATATTCTTGTTACATTGCACAACCTTCAATGTTATGTCATAATTCCGTACAATTCTGGCAAATTAGTTCGCAATGAGCCAGGCTGCCTGAAATTGTTGCATATACCCTGACTCTGCGTGCAATGAACGCAAGAGAAATGACACAATTTCACCTGGTTAATATTGCCTGCTAACCTGGATTAATTCTAGCTAAATATGCAGGTTTAAAAATATATACTTCTGTGTATTGATTTTAAGAAAGGCATTGGTGTTTATGGTTAGGTACAGTCGTCCAACGATTGTGCTTTTTTCACAAATGCACTTTTATTAAATCATCCCCCAGCGTTGCATCGATTATATGCAACGCAGGACACGCTAGATAAACTAGTAATATCATCAACCATGTGTAGTTATAACTAGTGATTATGATTGATTGATTGTTTTTTATGAGATAAGTTTAATGCTAGCTGGCAATTTACCTTGGCTTCTACTGCATTCGCGTAACAGGCAGGCTCCTCGTGGAGTGCAATGAGAGGCAGGTGGTTAGAGCATTGGACTAGTTAACTGTAAGGCTGCAAGATTGGATCACCCGAGCTGACAAGGTGAAAATCTGTCATTCTGCCCCTGAACAAGGCAGTTAACCCACCGTTCCTAGGCCGTCATTGAAAATAAGAATGTGTTCTTAACTGACTTGCCTACTTAAATAAAGGTATAAATAAAAAACGGAAACATCGGCGCCCAAAAATACCAATTTCCGATTGTTATGAAAACTTGAAATCGGCCCTAATTAATCGGCCATTCCGATTAATCGGTCGACCTCTAGTACAGTCACTGTGGGGACGACGTCCTCGATGCAATTATTGATAAAGCCAGTGACTGATGTGGTGTACTCCTCAATGCCATCGGTAGAATCCCGGAACATGTTCCAGTCTGTGATAGCAAAACAGTCCTGTAGTTTAGCATCTGCTTCATCTGACCACTTTTTTATAGACCGAGTCACTGGTGCTTCCTGCTTTAATTTTTGCTTGTAAGCAGGAATGTTACTATATCCGTTGGTGCGTATGAGTACCTGTGCTGTATATTTTGGGCTTTCGTGCCTTTGTGGATTGCGCAGATGATTGCGGGTCTCGTCCCATGTGTTAATCATTGTGCACTTGTGTTATTTATTCGAGGTACTCCTCGCTCTTTTGTTTGGGTTTCAACCCTGTGTTTTTGTTATGGGGTTTGTTTGATCTTCATCCCTGTGCCTTTACACAGCACGCCATAATTTGAGGCTGTATAAAAAGCCCTATTACGCATTCCTGCACCTGTCTTCCGAATCATTTATACCAACGTAACGTACAGACAAATATGGCTTTTAACTCCAATCTGGCAACCCTCATAAAATCCGACATTGCACCAGTATCCCAAAATATTGAAGAAAAACAAGCATAGGAGAGCATTGGCAATAATAAAAAACTTTAAAAACTTAAGGATACTATTATATTATAAGTATTTCGGTGACAACCTGGTTGATTAACAGTATTGTGATGTTAACATGTTTTTGTTTTTATATAGATATATGTGGGACACAAAAAAGGTAGTGTAGAACACCATTGTCCATCATGCATTGCTCCAATAACTTTCAAATGATTGTTCCGAAGTTTGCCCCCCAAAAATGAATTTTCCTATGAATGAAGTCACACAAAAATGTGTCTTTTCCTAAGATTTAAGTAGGAGAAAAATGTGTGTATTTTCACATGAGTTAAGCCACACAAAAACGCACAATGTCTGATGAAATACTTTCTGTACATATTTAGTGTGAGATTGTGTTGTTCAATTCTAATCCAGTCAGCTCCAGTCAGAGACATATTTGAATGTCTGGTTTCAGCCCAAATGTTGTTTGAAGTCAAGTTACAGTATATTATGATGAGTGAAGTCTCCCACCACACTCCTTAAAAGGTCTCCCTTAGCAAAATAAAACAAATCAATTCTGAATTTATTTTATAGCTTTATAAAATGCCTCTAGTCAGATGGCCTATTATGCTACCTCTAACAATGTTATCAAGATACATTTGATGTATTTTTACTGACAAAGCTCCCAAACCCGTGAGTCTATGGGAAGATACTTTGTGTTAGCTTAGCATAGCCATCTATCCTTTAAGACAGGGGTGGGCAATTCCAGTCCTCGAGGGCCTGATTGGTGTCACAGTTTTGCCCCAGCTAACACACCTGACTCCAATAATCACCTAATCATGATCTTCAGTTTAGAATGCAAGTTGATTAATCAGCAGTGTTTGGTAGGGATAGGGAAGAAGTGTGACACCAATCAGGCCCTCGAGGACTGGAGTTGCCCACCCTGCCTTAATAAGACTTCAAATTAAAGTCAACCAGGGACAAGGGAGACCCAGCCTATGTAGAAAGGCAGGGCTTTTTCTCCTCAGTTCTCTTCACTCTCTCTCCTCTCTCCCTCCTTCCTTCTAGTTCTTGTGCATCACTGATTCTGCAAGGGGATCCAATCAAGCCAAATACAGTGATGAAAAAGCTATGACAGCAAATGGAGGCAAAATATAATTTGCAAAGTCGGGCACAATGGAGTTAAGTGGATCAGAGAAGCCCAACCAACCAAGCAGCGACCTGATATCGCCATCTCTATAGCAGGGTTTGGAAGGATGTTTATTGTGTAGGCTCTATAATAATAACGCATTGGTTATTGCAAATTAACTTTGATTTAAGAATTGCAAACTGCGTATTGACTTGTATATACTGTATTACCTAACTTAACGATCTATCACAAAAAACAAATAGCTCTTAACAGCCTCTTCGAAATAGCTTCAATGAAACACATACTGTACCATCATGATGTCGTGTCTGACTATGATTCAATTATTTGACATGCTATTCTATCAAATCCATTACCTAACGTTTAGTTGATTTTGTGATTGAATTAAATCATGTAACAATTAAACCATTAATAGAGAGGTTATCTCCCGAATCCACTCTCTTAAAGATCTGAAGATCTTTTATATCAGTCCATTATTAATCATCACCTCAATCAGTCTCATTCCGATTGTCGTAAGTACTTGGTTATCTACACGAACCCTTGATAATAAATTGAATCAGCAACACACAAATTGGCTTAATTATTTATTTACTAAATACCTAAATAATCACACAGGATAACATATATGTACACAGGATAGATCACACATCGATTACTAATCATGTCATGAAAAGCCCCTAGTAGGCTAACCCGATATGACAGCTGGTTACACAAAGGAAGGGGGTTGGGTTTGAATGAAAGAGTGGGAAGACTGAGGGACAAAGGGATTGGGTCTATCAGACCTTGAGAAGCTATGCTACCGTAAATACAGAATGTTATGCATTCTAATAACTGCCCATTCAGAAAAGGAAAATGCAAGATATATATATTTACTCTGAGCTGAACTTCGATAGATGGGTCGAAGATGGAAGACTGGTTTACCCAGCAGAGATTGCCATTGTCCTTTGAAGAATCTTTCTGGTCGTAATGTTGTAGAGTGGATACGTTGTAGTACCCTGTCGCTCTTCTGAGATTGTCCTTTCCTAGGCCACGTACGTTTACAGCTGCAGCTGATAAGTCGACGTCTAGGATGTATCACTTCTTTAGTGAATAATAGTTCAAAGTTCATACCAAGTTGACATAATCAGCTCGTGCTGTATTCTGGATGGTCTAGTCGAAGTTCACCATTCCAGTGATGGTGATCGTCACCTCCACGTTGAAATTCTCCCTTTTAAACGTTAGGACAGCAGTCCTAACATTTCTGGAACTAAATGTTAATTTCGTTTGGTTGTAGATGAAATGAGCCCTTTTAAACGTATGGACACCAGTCCTCATGTCATCGGGAACTAAGTTTGACTTCTGTCAAAGGGATTTTGTACTGGGGGAGAGAAGGGCGTGTTTTATAGTTCTCAACCACTGTCTGTTCACTTGGGCATGGCCACTGAGTGGGCCTACGTTTTACTAAGAAACAATTATCACATTTAGGAGGCTGAAATTATATTTTCACAAATAGTTTCATATTTAAACATTTAAATTGCATAACAATTCAATGTGAATCTGATAACTAGAATGTGTAGACTTTCCAAGATACAACTTATGTCGTCCTATCATCAGATATAATGCCCCAGACAACAGCTGATGTGACATCATATTCTTTAAGTACCAACGGACACTTTCAACTCGTTGAGAAAGGGAAATATTGATCCATTCCCCAACCTTTTGATGTTACCATACTCTCTCTATGTTAACAGAGGGCTTTCCAAGAGTCCATTCTGTAGAGTGGGTGAGGGTGAGAGGTGAGAGGACAGAGGAAGAGAAAGGGAAGGCCTGCGTGGGACTAATCAATGAGAGTTCCTAAATAGTCCTGTCAAATATCACTCAGCCCTGAGGTCCACGTGCACACCACACACACCACGCTCTCACACATACATATTCATGTGAATATATACACACACATGCACGCACACAAACATACACACATGCAGGCATGCAGACACACAGTCACACAAATACACACACACAAATTCATAAACACACACACGCACATTTTGATTACCAGTCATTATGAGGAGGAAGTTTTTTGTTTGATTAGGAGAGAGACAAGAGAAAAACACCTTATTTATTTCTCATTCATTAACCTGTGATTTGGAGTGTTGCAGAACCCTCCATCTCTGTCTCTGGTCTCTGTTATAATGCATGCACACAGTTCCCTGGAGTCAGCCTAATTGACCACTGGATTATGAAGTGGATTATGCAAGGACCAGTTTCATGGTCTGATTGAGAAAAACAAATCATTGGGATTTTATAAGATGTTACTCAATAGTTCACCCAGGTGGTAGGGTAGCCTAGTGGTTAGAGCGTTGGACTAGTAACCAGAAGGTTGCAAGTTCAAACCCCCGAGCTGACATGGTACACATCTGTTGTTCTACCCCTCAACAGGCAGTTAATCCACTGTTCCTAGGCCGTCATTGAAAATAAGAATTTGTTCTTAACTGATTTGCCAAGTTTAATAAAGGTAAAGAGTCCCCTGGCTGCTAATTTCTGTACAAATTTTAATTGAGTAAGCACTGAGGCATAGAAAATAACATTGTTTTATTTATGTATTTATGCTCAGTTAAAAAAAGAATAATCTCATTGTGGTCAAAAGTTGACTTCATATTGTGGGTGTTTTGTTTAAATCTTCTCTATTCTGTCTGCCACTCGGATCCATGTAGCAGACATGTTAGGTTGACGCTACAGTATTTACAATGCTTCTGATTTAATCAACACATTCTTTGTGTGCCTTATATGATGATTATGTGCCCACAATTGTATATGTTGAATTTAATAATCCTTGGAGACACATACACGTTCATTATATTTCTGACTGGCTGTGTGCCCTTGTGTTCTCCATAAAATGCCCTGCCTCCTCTCTCGTCCTCAGATGGGTACACCACTGATGACATAGAGTTCTACTGGCGAGGAGGTCATAACGCTGTGACGGGGGTGGAGAGAATAGAACTACCCCAGTTCTCCATCGTGGACCACAAACTCATCTCTAAGAATGTCGTCTTCTCTACAGGTGATGTCTTATGCACCAACCGGCCCCTATATTAAGCTTCTCTCTCCCATTTACTCATCATTATAGCTAAGTACAGATACAAAGGTTGCAGAGTAGACAAAAAAGTGCTTCTGTTACAAGGTTATCCTTGGCCAGTTTCTGAGTAGGATGTCTTGTCGTTTTCCAGAAAATGCCGTGTTACGTCAGTCTAGCTGGTTTTCTGTAATGGCCCAAGCTGAGCTCGAGGCCCTCGCTGTGCAGTGCAGGGACCATGGGGCTGACTAAGGGCCTGGCTGGTAAATTGCATCCATTTATAGGTCAGTTAGATGCTCTGACATTGGGGCTCCTCTGACAATCTGGCACATGCATGCCGTTTCCAGGACATTACCCCCATAGGGGGAGAGCGAGGTTCTTATTAAGGTGGAAGAGTAATGTAGGGTTGCGAGAGAGAGGCAAAGGGTGACCCTGTGGTGGTTCCGGAATGGATGTGGGATGTTCCTGCTTTAGCCGAACTGGCACAGGCCCCACAGGCAAAATGGAGGCCACCCCCTTCTCAGAAATGGAGCATGCTCATGACTTATTAAAAAAAATGTTTTCATTGAATTATTTATTCATAATCTACATTATTTTTATTTTCATGAATTTGTTATGCAAGCAGGCAATAGGACAGTGGCAGTGTATGTAGAGGTTCGGGGAAACAACTTTATTGAATGGGAGCAGTACAATTACACAGAGTGAGTCAAACAATTACAGCTTGTCCTGTACCCTATGATGCTCATGTGTCCCTATGAACTGGTAAACCCAATGTTTTCTGATGCATAAAGAATGTATAGTAGTTACAGCTCATCCCTTTCTTTATGGGCTGTGACTGCACTGCTTAGGCATTTAGGATGGGGGATTACCATTTTCTACTGCAGCCTGCTGAGACCAGGAAGGTTACATGGAGAAGCACACATCAGCAGAAATGGTTGGCATTTATCAAATACCCCCCCACCCCCTCCTCCAATGTTGTGGTGAAGACCAACAAATGCTCTTGTTGCTTTATTAACCAGACTGTAACCTTAACACCCCCACTGTTTCATTAGTCCTTGAGGAAACCCTGCCTGCATCTCTATTTGCTGTGCGCCGCACACTAAACTCACTGAAAGTCTTTAACTAACGGCAACGTCAAAACTAACTGTGAACTACTCACTGGAGATGTGTGCCGGAGGCGGTTTTATACCCACTCTGTAATGCATTCACATTCTCTTCCTCTTGCACCTTCTGTTTAGCTTTTCCTCAGCTCCTTATACCGTGGGTCCTTCTTGATGTCAGCTCTAACGGTCCCCTCGCCTGCCATTGTAGTAATAATACAACCTAACCAAAATACATCCCAATCCCAAAGGACCCAATATATGAGTGTGTTCAAGCAATGCTGCCATACAGCAGTCTGCTGGGTTTATTTCAAATAAAGCCTAGATAAGAAAAAATGTAGTGCTCTCCTAGGCAGGAAAAGAAGACCTCTCTTCATACATTTAGAGATAGTCATAACCCCGATAATGCACGAGAATGCTGATGCCACAGAGTTAGACCCAGAACAAGTATTCTTTCTGTTGAGTATTTCCCCGACAGATATCTTGGAAATGACAACAGGTAGTGGGACCCTTCAGGCAGCCTTTGTCAGGCATACTGTAGGTTGTCAATCAAATTCTGTAGTGATAGCCTCTGGAGGCAAACAAAAAATAAAATAAAATGAAATGTTATTGGTCACATACACATGTTTAGCAAGTGTTATGGTATGACAAAATGCTTGTTTTTCTAGCTCCAACAGTGCAGTAATATCTAACAAGTCTAACAATCTAACAATTTCACAACAATACACACAATTCACACCAATCTAAGTAAAGGAATGGAATTAAGAATATATAAATATATGGACGAGAAATGTCAGAATGGCATAGACTAAGATACAGTAGAATAGAATACAGTATATACAAATGAGATCAGTAATGCAAAATATGTAAACATTATTAAAGTGACTAATGTTCCATTTATTTAGTGTCCAGTGATTTCAAGTCTGTGTATATAGGCAACAGCCTCTAATGTGCTAGTGATAGCTATTTAACAGTCTGATGGCCTTGAGATAGAAGCTGTTTTTCTGCCTCTCGGTTGCAGCTTTGATGCACCTGTACTGACCTCGCATTCTGGATGATAGCCGGGTGAACAGGCAGTGGCTCGGGTGGTTGTTGTTCTTCCTGTGACATCGGGTGCTGTACTACTACTATTGGTAGTACTACTACTACTACAACTACTGTGATTATTATTATTTGACAATGCTGGTCATTTATGAACATTTGAACATCTTGGCCATGTTCTGTAAATATCGGCACAGCCAGAAGAGGACTGGCCATCCCCTCATAGCCTGGTTCCTCTCTAGGTTTCTTCCTAGGTTTTGGCCTTTCTAGGGAGCTTTTCCTAGCCACCATGCTTCTACACCTGCATTGCTTTCTGTTTGGGGTTTTAGGCTGGGTTTCTGTACAGCACTTATATATCAGCTGATGTAAGAAGGGCTATATAAATACATTTGATTTGATTTGATCCCTAGGTGTCCTGGAGGGCAGGTAGTTTGCCAGGTAGTTTGTAGTTTGTGATGAGTTGGGCAGACCGCACCCCCCTCTGGAGAGCCCTGCGGTTGCGGGCGGTGCAGTTGACGTACCAGGCGGTGATATAGCCCGACAGGATGCTCTCAATTGTGCATCTGTAAAAGTTTGTAAAGGTTTTAGGTGCCAAGCCAAATTTCTTCAGCCTCCTGAGGTTGAAAAGGCGCTGTTGCGCCTTCTTCACCACACTGTATGTTTGTCAGTGATGTGTACGCTGAGGAACTTGAAGCTCTCCACCTTCTCCACTGTGGTCCCGTCGATGTGGATATGGGGGTGCTCCCTCTGCTGTTTACTGAAGTCCACGATCATCTACTTTGTTTTGTTGAGTGAGAGCTTATTGTCCTGGCACCATACTCTGAGTCCTCACCTTCTCCCTGTAGGCTGTCTTGTTGTTGTTGGTAATCAACCCTACTACTTTTGTGTCATCTGCAAACTTGATGATTGAGTTGGAGGCGTCCGTGGTCAAGCAGTCATGGGTGAACAGGGAGTACAGAAGGGGGCTGAGCACGCACCCTTGTGGGTCCCCAGTGTTGAGGATCAGCGAAGTAGAGGTGTTGTTTCCTACTTTGGAGGCTACTATGGTATTGAATGCCGAGCTATAGTCAATGAACAGCATTCTTACATAGGTATTCCTCTTGTCCAAATGGGATAGGGCAGTGTGCAGTGCAATGGCGATTGTATCGTCTGTGGATCTATTGGGGCAGTAAGCAAATTGAAGTGGGTCTAGGGTATCAGGTAAGGTAGAGGTGATATGATCCTTGACTAGTCTCTCAAAGCACTTCATGATGACAGAAGTGAGTGCTACGGGGTGATAGTCATTTAGTTCAGTTACCTTTGCTTTCTTGGGTACAGGAACAATGGTGGTCATCTTGAAGCATGTGGGGACAGCGGACTTGGATAGGGAGAGATTGAATGTGTCCGTAAACACACCAGCCAGCTGGTCTGCGCATGTACTGAGGACGCGGCTGGAGATGCCGTCTGGGCCGGCAGGGTTAACTGGCTTAAATGATAAGTAGAGCCCACAGTCATGGTAGCAGGCCGCGTCGATGGCACGGTGTTATCCGCAAAGCGGGCGAAGACGGATTTTAGCTTGTCCGGAAGCAAGACGTTGGGGTTTGCGACTTGGCTGGTTTTCCTTTTGTAGTCCATGATTGTCTGTAGACCCTGCCACATACGTCTCATGTCTGAGCCATGGAATTGCGACTTCACTTTGTCTCTATACTGACGTTTTGCCTGTATGATTGTCTTACTGAGAGAATAACTACACTGTATGTATTCTGCCATATTCCCAGTCACCTTGCCATGGTTAAATGGGGTGGTTTGCGCTTTCAGTGTTGCGCGAATGCTGCCATCTATCCACAGTTTCTGGTTGGGGTAGGTTTTAATAGTCACAGTGGGTACAACATCTCCAATACACTTCCTTATTAACTCAGTTACCATATCAGTATATTCGTCAATGTTATTCTCGGAGGCTACCCGGAACATATCCCAGTCCGGGTAAAAACAATCTTGAAGCGTGGATTCCAGTTGGTCAGACCAGCATTGAATAGTCCTTAGCACAGGTACCTCCTGTTTCAATTTCTGCCTATAGGAAGGGAGGAGCAAAATGAAGATTTTCTGAATGGAGGGCGGGGGAGGGCCTTGTAGGCATCCCGGAAGTTGGAGTAGCTGTGGTCGAGTGTTTTAGCAGCGCGAGTACTACAGTTGAGGTGTTGATAGAACTTCGGCAGAGTTTTCATCAAATATGCTTTGTTAAAATCCCCAGCTACAATAAATGCGGCCTCAGGATGTGTGGTTTCCAGTTTGAATAAAGTCCAGTGAAGTTCTTTGAGGGCCGTTGTGGTATCAGCTTGAGGGGGAATATACACGGCTGTGACTATAACCAAAGACAATTATCTTGGGAGGTAATACGGTCGCCATTTGATTGTGAGGTGTTCTTGGTCGGGTGATCAAAAGGACTTGAGTTCCTGTATGTTATCACAATCAAACCATGAGTAGTTAATCATGAAACATACACCCCCGCCCTTGTTCTTCCCGGAGAGATATTTATTCCTGTCTGTGCAATGAACCCGAGAACCAAACGGGCTGTATGGACATAGACAGTATATCCTGAGAGAGCCATGTTTCTGTGAAACAGAGTTTGTTACAATCTTTGATGTCTCTCTGGAAGGTAATCCTCACCCTCAGCTAATGAACTTTATTATCTAGAGACTGAACATTAGCGAGTAATATACTCGGAAGTGGTGGGTGTTGTGTGCGCCTCCTGAGTCGGACTAGAAGTCCACTCCGGGTATCTCTTCTCCCTGCCGGCGATGTTTTGGATCAGCCTCAACAGGGAGTGGGACCATTCAGGCAGCCTTTGTCAGGCATACTGTAGGTTGTCAACCATATACTGTAGTGATAGCCTCTGGAGGCAAACGTAAAGCAATGTGAAATCAATAGAAAGTTATTCTGCAACAAGCCCAGCAGACACACCACCTGTATGTCAGGTATGTTAATCTTGTGTCATCTTACGTTAACAACGTCTATATGTTGATCTTTCTCCCTGTAGGATCCTACCCCCGACTCTCCCTCAGCTTCAAGCTGAAGAGGAACATTGGCTACTTCATCCTGCAGACCTACATGCCCTCTATCCTGATCACCATCCTTTCCTGGGTCTCCTTCTGGATCAACTATGACGCTTCCGCTGCCAGAGTGGCTTTGGGTAGGGACTTGTGTGTCATGGATTTGTCATGTGACCAACTAAGCTAATGAGAACCTTAGCCAAAGCAAAAGTTTGAGGCATGGTTTCCTTAGCGGGAATCCATAGTGTAACACTATGTCATAAAAATACAGGATGTTGTGCTGTGTCTTTAAAAGAATATCTATATTGGTTTTGAATCTAATCTATAATAGTCTCACCTTACATTGCCAAACTATATTCGCTTGAATTCAGGAAGGAGAAAAAATATTTGTTTGTTTTATGTTGGAGTTTCACTTTAGCTTTTTACCAACGACAATGGAGAAAAGGGGTTGATGTAGCAGCATTGCAGAACACAACAACCGAGACGCTTCCTAAAGGAGAGTGATGGATGACTGAAGTGATTTGTTTCCACTTTGATTTGAGTGCCTCTGCGTTTTTTTGTTCCCCTTTTTTTGGAAGTCAACATTTTCTCGCTGTCATCCTTCATTACGTAAGTCTAGACCATGAGGTCTGTGGTGCGTGGGATGTAGGAAGATCCCCTCTCTCTCACCCCTCCCTCTGGCTTGCACCCTCGACAAGAGCAGTACTCTCCCTGATTGGAGACTGGCCTGCATTTATTTATCCAAGAGGGAAGCATGTGCGGGATTTAATGAAAACCAGAAGTAATGCTTAATCGTGGAGTCGGCTGGACAGGGAGTTACAGGGTCAACCCAGATCAGACCTCTGTTTATGAATCGTTTGACCCTGTCCTGCTTTCAGGCATTATAGACACTAACTCTACAACAAATACAGCTGTAGGAGGTGCATTGCAATTGGGTATGGATGCAATGCTTAGTTTATATCAGAATCAGAGGTGGACAATGAAGAATGTCATTTACAGAATGCATGCAGAGTCAATGCCAAAAAAAGCAAGAATAATCTGTGTCATATTAAAAGAGTTGAAACAAGACATTAGTAAGCTTCGACAAAAAAGTAGAAAACACCAAAGTCCCTTTTAACAGTGAGTTGACCTCCAATTTGACTGTCACGACTCATTAAACAGAAATGGTAATGAAAGCCAGCAGGGGCTTTCTTGTCAGTCACAGCAGCCTACTCAGATCTGAGGTCAAGGTTGAATTTCTCTCTCTGTGGGAGTCCTCTGCTAATGAGGTGGATTGTTGGTCTCCTGTGATGATCTGTGATGGTAATGATGGGCAGGTTATTTTCCCAGGAATCACCACTGTGCTGACCATGACCACCATCAACACTCACCTGCGGGAGACCCTTCCCAAGATCCCCTACGTCAAGGCCATTGACATGTATCTTATGGGTTGCTTCGTATTCGTCTTCCTGGCCCTGCTAGAGTACGCCTTGGTCAACTACATCTTCTTCGGCAGAGGACCCCAGCGCCAGAAGAGAGCGGCTGAGAAAGAAGCTGTCGCCAACAATGAGAAAATGAGAATGGATCCAAACAAGGTACAGTGGACACCAGGCACCTACACAGCATTTTCCTGTACAGAATACCCAGTATTTTAAAGAGTAGCCCTCTGGATAGATGGTACAAGTTAGGTCAGGCCTCTCCATCCCTATTCCTGAAGAGCTACCGTCATGTACGTTTTTGCTCCAACCCTAATCTAGCACACCTGATTCATTAATTAGCTGTTTGGTAAGCTGAATCAGGTTAGTTACAACTGTAGTTTGAAAACCTACAGGATGGTAGCTCTCCAGGAACAGGGTTGGAGTGAAAACCCACAGGATGGTAGCTCTCCAGGAACAGGGTTGGAGAGCCCTGCTCTAGGTAGTGAATCATCTTTGTGCGCATTTAGAAAAAATGACTACATACTTGATAGAAATATGACTTATCATAAATATTCACAAACGGTATAATAATTACACGTGTAGTCTTTCCTGTATCGTGAATCACTGTACTAGTTGTTCCTGTCCCGTCTGTTTTCTTAACTTCACTATTTCACTGTGAACACACACACACATTCATTTTAACGCCAACATTTTCAGATGAAAGTAGTGCCATGACTTGACTCTTTAGCTTATATGAATTTGATGTTTTCTCTTTTCGTCTTCACTTTATGAAAGTGAATTTAATTATTGAAAGGACTGATTGTGAAGACAAGCAAGGTAATCATGATGAGGAATAGTTTCACCACTTCAAATGGGGGGTTGGATTAATGCTACTCTGCCTTACCGTCAAGGAGAACAAGCCTTCATGAGCCTACATCAGTCCTGTGAGAAATCCAAATAAGGCGCTTTGCCATCTGAAGCACAGGCAGACAGAGCACATCTGTCACTGTGTTCTTTTGTCCAAATGAAATGGAATGAAAGGCCAGGAACCCTTTAGAACCCATGGGAGAGCCTAGAGATATGTGAAGTGAAGAATAATGTGATGTGTATTCTTCCTATTACATTGACCTGTTTTGTAATGTACCGAAATGGGATGGAGAATTTCAAAAGCATTTCTCTAATCTACATGGTAACTGGGTCAACTCAATGAACACACGGTGTATCAGGGTCTGTTTTCAGGTTGACTCATACAACAGAAAACTTGCTTTGGATAGAGATTTGGATGTTGTGGATTTCATTTAAATAAAGAGATGAATAGTAGTTTATTGTTGTATTCAACTGTGAGTAAAAGACACACTCAGAGTTTAAAAAAAGAGTTACAGCAACTGCCACTGACCATGGTTACCTAAAACATCATTGTCTATTTTGTGTTGCCTCTCCCGGCAGCTGACTCAAGTGAGCATAATTATTTTTTATGCTTGCAGTGGTTGGTGGGAAATGTAGTTCAGAGAGACGATACTCTGTATGCCAGAATGAAACAGAGGGATATTGACGCTCATGACTCGATGTGGGAACCAATCTTTGTGGACGATGCAGCGATAGGACTAGGCGAGGAAAAGAATAAGGTACTGGATTAACAACTGAGAGTGACAACTTACAGTACAACGCAATACATATTTACAACACAACTAGAGTCAGTTTTATAGTTTGACTTGTTAAATTGTACCTAGAGTTTCCATCACCATCATCATTATCATCATCATCGTCCTCCCCTTATCCCTGAACTCCACTTTTAGACACTGGTTTGCTCATTCTAAACAAATGTAAATGTTATGTACATATCTGCAGTGCTCTATATGGTAACATCTAGCAAATAACAGCGAGGGATAGCTTCCCGTTTTGGTGAATACATTATACGTTTCATTAGCTATGTTTCCATCCAATTGGTGACAGATTTTCATGCGAATATTCTCACATCTGCATAAAAACAACATTTTCCCACCAGAGATGTATTTGCATTACATGTACTTGTTTACAGATAAAAGGCTGTGCGTGATGATGTATTGCACCTAAAAATACATTTTGCGGTTTAATTCCCATGTACCAAAGAGAAGATACAAGTTAAATGGGTTTCTATCGGTTTTTCAACTGTACTGATGGTTTTCTCACTAACAAATTTGTGTTATATTATTATTTATTTTGGCCCACTCCTCCATACAGACCTTCTCCAGATCCTTCAGTTTTCGGTGCTGTCGCTGGGCAATACGGACATTCAGCTCCGTCCAAAGATTTTCTATTGGGTTCAGGTCTGGAGACTGGCTAGGCCACTCCAGGACCTTGAGATGCTTCTTACGGAGCCACTCCTTAGTTGCCCTGGCTGTGTGTTTCGGGTCCTTGTCATGCTGGAAGACCCAGCCACGACCCATCTTCAATGCTCTTACTGAGGGAAGGAGGTTGTTGGCCAAGATCTCGCGATACATGGCCCCATCCATCCTCCCCTCAATACGGTGCAGTCGTCCTGTCCCCTTTGCAGAAAAGCATCCCCAAAGAATGATGCTTCCACCTCCATGCTTCACGGTTGGGATGGTGTCCTTGGGGTTGTACTCATCCTTCTTCTTCCTCCAAACACGGTGGAGTTTAGACCAAAAAGCTCTATTTTTGTCTCATCAGACCACATGACCTTCTCCCATTCCTCCTGGATCATCCAGATGGTCATTGGCAAACTTCAGACGGGCCTGGACATGCGCTGGCATAGTGTGTTACTAATGGTTCTCTTTGAGACTGTGGTCCCAGCTCTCTTCAGGTCATTGACCAGGTCCTGCCGTATAGTCCTGCCGCATAGTCCTGGGCTGATCCCTCACCTTCCTCATGATCATTGATGCCCCATGAGGTGAGATCTTGCATGGAGCCCCAGACCGAGGGTGATTGACCGTCATCTTGAACTTCTTCCATTTTCTAATAATTGCGCCAACAGTTGTTGCCTTTTCACCAAGCTGCTTGCCTATTGTCCTGTAGCCCATCCCAGCCTTGTGCAGGTCTACATTTTTATCCCTGATGTCCTTACACAGCTTTCTGGTCTTGGCCATTGTGGAGAGGTTGGAGTCTGTTGGATTGAGTGTGTGGACAGGTGTCTTTTATACAGGTAACGAGTTCAAACAGGTGCAGTTAATACAGGTAGTGAGTGGAGAACAGGAGTGCTTCTTAAAAAAAACTTAAAGGTCTGTGAGAGCCAGAATTCTTACTGGTTGGTAGGTGATCAAATACTTATGTCATGCAATAAAATGCAAATGAATTATGTAAAAATCATACAATGTGATTTTCTGTATTTTTGTTTTAGATTCAGCCTCTCACAGTTGAAGTGTACCTATGATAAAAAATTACAGACCTCTACATGCTTTGTAAGTAGGAAAACCTGCAAAATCGGCAGTGTATCAAACACTTGTTCTCCCCACTGTATATACTGTATATATAGCGACTCTGGTATTTGCACGTTTGCTCTTGCCAACAGCTCGCAGATAGAGTGCATGTATAGCCTACACTACATGATGAGATATTTGTATAGCCTACACTACATGATGAGATATTATGGACAAAAGAACGATATTATGTTTATTTGTCAAACGGCAGCCGAGCATCGATGATCATGTCACCAGAATAAGACGCTCAATATTTATTGGAAAGGAGCATCAAGTTCATCACCTTGCACTTTTACCTAGCCTGTGAAGTTCATCCCAACTTATTTCATCTGTAGCATAATAAACTGCTTTCCCCGTGAGTTTTCTTCCATATGATGGTTATTTGATCAATATTTGTGCATAAAAACATTTCCACTGCCATTTCTCACATAATACATTTTACAGAAACAAAAAGATCCCACCTTACCCAGCATATGTTGTTTTGTCGACATTTGTAAATGTTCTCTTTCCATCAGGCCTTTCATGGCATTTTTTATCTTACGTACTTTACTCGCATAAAAACATTGGATGGAAACCTGGTTAGTGTGTTATTAATTGCTGGTATATTATGATATGGATGATTAGGTTGTAATACAGATGTAGAATCTTAGTTTGATCACCCTGTTGCAGGAGAATTTTCCAGGAAATGTCAAACTTGTAGTGTGTTTGAGGTTTAAAAAGGCTCCTGAAATTGTTATTTTCACTTTGAAATTTCACACGTTATTTTCCATCTGAAAAATGTATCAACCCTACAAACATGAACGTCAATTATAATTCACATTTCCTGTTGCTGCAGGATTATTTTTCTACTGTAGCAAACTGGCACAAATGAAGATCCTACATCTGTAAGGTCACCCTATTGTTGGTTCTGTGTTCACACTGAGAATGATTATGAAGTCACCTTACCCTCTCTATCCTCCCCTCTCTACCATACATTATCCTTTAGACCAACACTGGTGTTGTTATCATCTGTTATCGCCATCTTTGTTTACACTTTGTGTTATATCCGTTTTTTTAGTCATCCAATTCTAGATTTAACAATTGTGCCTGCTATTTTGTTCATTCAACTCGACATTGTCAGTGAGTATAACTCACTGCAAATCAGTAAGTATAGTATGCCTTTCACATTCTAGGGACCCACAGCTCCCTTTTACCCACATAAACATGGGTTTACCTGTTTTTTCAAGTTTTGTTTGCATGCCATCCCACATTATGAAAATATTTATGTTAAAAGACAATTAGTATTTGAATTATAAACTGTTAACACTACAATATAAATATGATATGGTGTTTTCCCCATCAGTTTTCTCCCATATGATGGTTATTTTATCAATATTTTTGCAAAGTCAATGAATTCCATTCTGGGGTATAAACTTAAGACATATTCCATTGATATTCATTTGTCATTTTAAGATGTATGGGGTAATGGTTAGGACAGGGTGAGTAAAACTAAATTAGTTGTTTTCTAGAACAAATACAGTAAGTCATCCAGATTTAACATGAATTGAGTTCAGGGGCTCTTACAAAAAGACAACTTTGGCGGATACTAAGTATTTTTTTAACCGCCCGCTTTGGGCTAGATGTGTCAATGAGTAGTTCATACATGTATAATCTATGAACAGAATTACTGTCTTACCTCAATTAGCCATGAAATCCCTAGTTTGAAAACGACTGTTTTTTTGCACCATTTTCCCTACAGTTCCCCCACGTGGGCCAGCCCCCTAGCAATTCGAGTTCAACCAATGAGCTTCATCTCCTTGCCATATGAGTGAAAGCTAGTAAAAGGCACATGATAGAGAGAGAGAGCTATGACATTGTGCACCTTTCAGAACTACTGGCTAAAAAAGTATACAAAAGTACAGAATAATCTCTTTAAGAGTGATGTCTTGGTATGGATAGTGGAGACATTAAGCGTTAAGTTTGTCCATCCATTACATGTAGCATAACTAATAATGCATTTAACTTCTCACCTTGTAGATGGACCCGCATGAAAATATTCTACTGGGCACCATAGAAATTAAGAATGAGATGGGAGCATCGGAGCTGACCCTTGGTCTCAGTGACCCCAGGAGCACCATGTTGACTTATGACAGCTCCACCCTGCAGTACCGCAAAGCAGGGCTGCAGGCCAGGCACAACTTTGGACGCAACACCCTGGAGCGCCACATGCCTCAGAAGAAGAACCGGCTACGGAGGCATGCTTCACAGCTGAAGATCAACATTCCCGATTTGACTGATGTAAACTCTATCGACAAGTGGTCGAGAATGATCTTCCCCACTGTCTTTTCTTTGTTCAACATAATCTATTGGCTCTACTACGTCAACTAAATGGACTTCAGCAAGGGCAGAACTAAACAAACAACAAAGCTAGTTTTTCTCTGAATAGTTATCATTTTGCTGTTTGTTCTTGCAACACAAGACTGAATTACTAAAACAAAATCAGGACTGACTCCATTTTACCTTGGAACACCTTAATTGCTGGCTAACACATGAAAACCTTAGAGGAGAGAGAGAGAAATTCAGAACATATACTGTATGGTGCCTGTACCAGAGTTTTTGTTTATAATTTTACAAGTACAATATTTAGTGAATTTAGTATTTTATCATTTTTAAACGTTTGTTTGCATATATTTGTATGTTTTTACATTTTAAAATCTTTATATATATCTATCTGTCTAATTTGTTGCCAAAACATAGTTAGAAATATTAATGATATATTGATTTTTAAATATCTCAGACCACAAAGACACTCCTTAAAACAGTTACAAGCATGTTCAGGTCAATATTTTCTAAGACTCATTACTTCAAAGATGTAATATTATTTATCCTAGAATTTATTTTGTCTTTATATTGTGAAGTTTCACGTTTTCATAGTATTAATATATTAAGTCATAGTAAAAGGGTTTTACGATTAACCAACCTTTTCTACCTTGATATAGTTGATAAATCATATTATTTATTTTGAAGCATTATTTCAATTCTATGAAAGTGTTTGATAGTGTAGTAGATACTATTTTAGACAACAGAAACAAACATCATTCCTAACCTTGACAGAAGAAACTAGAAAGTAAAGTTTATCGGCCGTTGACATTGAATGCTCTAGCATAGCTAACAGATAAATGCATCACAAAGCCTTTGATTCATGATTTGATTTAGTTTTCTTAAAATATTCATTCAGAAAAGGTACAGAATATTAACTTGAAATGTAGAAGTTGAATATATTGCAAAAAATTAGAAGAAACTGAGAAAGAAATGGAGAAAGAGAATGTTGCATTAGTCTTCAAAGCAGTTTAAGAGTCAGTGATACAGTGATAGATCATGTAGAAGATCAATTGAAGAAAAATACACAAACGTGTCTCTGAAAAATTGTCCTTTGTCCATTTCGGTCCTTTGTTCACATATCCGGAAGATTACAGGATAATATGATGTATTTGCTCATAATTGTTCTTCACATGGATATACAGAAACAAACATTGGCTCTAGTTTGTTAAGAAACATCAGATGGCATCTTGTAATTCCTATTCCTAATGAATTGAGCCAGCAGTTAAGGATTCTATGATAGGCATTTCATGATGCATCAAAAGACAATCTTTCCTATCACCATGATGTGTAAATATCTCTTGTATATGATTATTTAAAAAGTAATGATATCTATCACAGTTCCAGCGAAGATCCATCCAGAATTTGTCCATGATATAATTATCTTCAGGAAGTTGGAAGGTTTTGAAAACAAAGGTTTTGAGCAGCTCCACCTTCTTAAATGATACACTGTTATTACTGCCATTTCTTTATCAAATATCCAGGTGTTGACAGTAACTATACAAAACAAAGAGTATGATAGAGAGAAAAGGCTGCTCTGCAAGCTGGCAAGAGAAACCACAATGCACGAAAGCACAATGCTGCTCCAAATCTCAATTGAAAATGGACTGTCGTCTTAAGATAATATGTTTATTTCTGATAATCAGTTCATTAAGTTTCTCTACTTTCCTTCCAAATGATTACTATAAGTATACTGTAATAATACTAATTTCCTGCCAAATGATTACTATAAGTATACTTTAATAATATGTATTTCCTTCCAAATGATTACTATAAGTATACTGTAATAATACTCATTTCCTGTCAATGCATTCCATTACTCTACTTTCCTGCCAAATGATTACTATAAGTGTACTGTAATAATACTTCTTTCCTGCCAAATGATTACTATAAGTATACTGTAATAATACTTCTTTCCTGCCAAATGATTGCTATAAGTATACTGTAATAATACTTCCTTCCTTCCAAATGATTGCTATAAGTATACTGTAATAATACTTCTTTCCTGCCAAATGATTACTATAAGTATACTGTAATAATACTCATTTCCTGTCAATGCATTCCATTACTCTACTTTCCTGCCAAATGATTACTATACGTATACTGTAATAATACTAATTTCCTGATAATGCATTTTTACTCTACTTTCCTGCCAAATGATTACTATAAGTATACTGTAATAATACTCCTTTCCTGCCAAATGATTACTATAAGTATACTGTAATAATACTAATTTCCTGTCAATGCATTCCATTACTCTACTTCCCTGCCAAATGATTACAATAAGTATACTGTAATAATACTCCTTTCCTGCCAAATGATTACTATACTTATACTGTAATAATACTCATTCCTGCCAAATGATTACTATAAGTATACTGAAATAATACTAATTTCCTGTCAATGCATTCCATTACTCTACTTTCCTGCCAAATGATTACTATAAGTATACTGTAATAATACTAATTTCCTGCCAAATGATTACTATAAGTATACTGTAATAATACTAATTTCCTGTCAATGCATTCCATTACTCTACTTTCCTGCCAAATGAGTACTATAAGTATACTGTAATAATACTCCTTTCCTGTCAATGCATTCCATTACTCTACTTTCCTGCCAAATGATTACTATAAGTATACTGTAATAATACTAATTTCCTGCCAAATGATTACTATAAGTATACTGTAATAATACTAATTTCCTGCCAAATGATTACTATAAGTATACTGTAATAATACTAATTTCCTGTCAATGCATTCCATTACTCTACTTTCCTGCCAAATGAGTACTATAAGTAATACTGTAATAATACTCTACTTTCCTGATTCTGTATACTGTAATAATACTAATTTTGCCAAATGATTACTATAAGTATACTGTAATAATTATTCAATGCATTCCAATACTCCAAATGAAGGACTCCTTTCCTGTCTGGTTGTTTACCTTATTAGTAATACTCCATGAAGGATCACCTTATGGCAACACTGCCAATAGTAGAGTTAGCATTCAATGGAAATGAAGAAACGTCAAACATTTTGGAAACCGAAACACACAGTAGTACATCGTACAACTGTTGCGTGTACCATGTTTGACCACTGACTTTGTAAAACAACATTTTGCATACAAACAGATCCAAAAGCCATAGTGTCTGTATAGTAGGTGGTGCAACACTTCTTGGTGCTCTTGAGACTGCTCCCTCAAAACAGAGATATAGTTAGAAGAGAGAGACTAGAACATTACAACATCTCCTATGTTTCTTGAAAATGTATGGAAACACACACAGCGATAACTGCACAAATATTATAAATGATTTATTAGTGATTATTTCTGATCATTTTAGTGTTTGGTGACTCCCTTAGATGATCGGTAACAATTAAATATAGAAAACAACCCCATGAACATATGAATTATCATTACATGCAGATGTTGTGACATCACCTCAAGTGCAATTGCATGTTTTCAACATACGTGGTATTCACCCCAAAACAATTCATATTGCATGTTTTCAACATACGTGGTATTCACCCCAAAACAATTCGTATTGCATGTTTTCAACATACGTGGTATTCACCCCAAAACAATTCGTATTGCATGTTTTCAACATACGTGGTATTCACCCCAAAACAATTCGTATTGCATGTTTTCAACATACATGGTATTCACCCCAAACAAACAATGTTTTCAACATTGCATGTTTTCAACATACATGGTATTCACCCCAAAACAATTCGCATGTTTTGCATGTTTTCAACATATGTTTTCAACATACGTGGTATTCACCCCAAAACAATTCGTATTGCATGTTTTCAACATACATGGTATTCACCCCAAAACAATTCGTATTGCATGTTTTCAACATACGTGGTATTCACCCCAAAACAATTCGTATTGCATGTTTTCTTCTCACTTCTTTACATCTGCATGTTCTTTTCTCAATAATATCAATGGACAAAAGTCCACTTCCTTCTCTTTTTTTGGGCTTTTGATGAAGTCTTCTGACACTTACTTTTACACAATCCAAACAAAGGTAGCCATCGCACTCTTGTTGTGACGTGATGAACATCATTTAAATGTACAGTATAAGGATGAACACGTAATGGTTGAAAGTAAAGGGTTCGTTTAGGATTTTGTGTGTGTGTGTGTGTGTGTGTGTGTGTGTGTGTGTGTGTGTGTGTGTGTGTGTGTGTGTGTGTGTGTGTGTGTGTGTTAACATTCTATTATGGTTTGAAGTGGTGATAGAAATTTAGCTACTTATTATTAAGAGAATGATTATAAAGTTGATGAGTGATACAGGATAAACATGAGACTACGGCTGGAATTCAGTCAAACCCGCACAGCAGAAAAACATGATACATTTTTTTAACATACATTTTCTGGCAGAAAAAGTAAGGATAGGGTGCATTTTTACAAGACATGACCTAAGTGATTTTACCACCCATGTGGTTTTCTGCGGTAAAGGTTTGATTGAATACACCCTTATTAACCATGCATACTAAATATGGCTATTTAACCTAATCTATATCTATATAATGATTTGGTTATATGGGCTATTTTTTACTATTGACTCATGTTTAATGTATCATTACAATATTGTGTTTGTGTAATTTATTTACATATACTCATATGGCCCTATATTACATTTTGTTTAATGTTCACTCACTCTATTTTAAGATGTTACCAGATCATCTACATGTACATTTGTAGAAGCTTGAATATGATTAATACATACATTGATCTACAGAAATGTCTTGATATCGGTGTTGTACGATTTTTCACAGGGTTTGGGGTTGGGCTGTGTTCAAAAACCTGTTTCTAGGTGTGCATATAATATATTGTTAGTAAACATCAATTGGAGCCTGATATTCCTGTAAATAGAAGACTAAAATCAATTTTCAACTTACTTATTTGTACTTTACTGTAAGACGAATGCAAAGCAATTTCATGGTTTCAGCTGATATGACAACGATAATGTAAATATTTTGAAGAGTACCACTCGATCACTTAGTAAAACATTGTGTTTTAATGACTCAACTCAGAATGTCTTCAGTTTTTGCCAAATTGTCAAGTATTATCAAAGGCAAGAATGTAGTTGATGTAATTTTGCAGCACATGCCTGAGGTAGCTGAGACATGTAATCAGGAGTATAAGCATTTCTAGTTCCACTGATTGGAAAGATACACATACATGTGCACGCACACACACACACATAAACCTGCATGCACACACACACACACACATAAACCTGCATGCACACACACACACACATAAACCTGCATGCACACACACACACACACATAAACCTGCATGCACACACACACACACACACATAAACCTGCATGCACACACACACACACACATAAACCTGCATGCACACACACACACACATAAACCTGCATGCACACACACACACACACATAAACCTGCATGCACACACACACACACATAAACCTGCATGCACACACACACACACACACACACACACATAAACCTGCATTCACACACACACACACACACACACATAAACCTGCATTCACACACACACACACACACACACACACACACACACACACACACACACACATAAACCTGCATGCACACACACGCACACACATAAACCTGCATTCACACACACACACACACACATAAACCTGCATGCACACACACACATAAACCTGCATGCACACACACACCCGCACACACATACAAACCTGCATGCACACACACACACATAAACCTGCATGCACATACACACACATAAACCTGCATGCACACACACACCCTCACACACATAAACCTGCATGCATGCACACACACATACACACACACAGGTCAAATATAAAGGAGCTTAATGGGACTCTAATAGCTAGCGTTAAGTCACCCATCTCAGGTTCGCACAACTAACCAGTTCGCTACTGAAATGTTACAGAGACGTATTCATCTACCCAGTGATGCTACAATACAACTGTTTGTTGATTTCTATATTTGCAGTGTATTATATGTATGTGTGTGTTTGCGTGTGAGAGCGTGTACGTATGTTAGCCAGTGGGATGTTTTAAAAGCACATCTGTAACTGGCAAAATATTGGCTTCATAAAATGGCTTCACTTTGAAAAATGTGTTTGTACCTCACAGCAGTTTTTCTTTCATATATTTTTATATTTCTATAGTCCTATAAAAAGATTCCTTTGAATGAACCATCTTGGTGACAGTGTATGTTGGCACACACTCACAGATGAAGCCTTAGCATCCTGCCCTGCCCTGGGCAGTCCCTCTAGTGTCACATCAGAGAGCAGCAACCCCTCCCTCTTCTTCACAAAGAGCACCTCCAGAACACGATCTATACTGAAATCTATGAAGCTATGAATAATGTGTTTTTATTACAAGAAAACCTGTGGAGAAAAAAAATGTCAATAAATATTGTATATAGTTCAGAATCTATGAATTCACATGTTTATTGCCGCTGCTGTTGGGACTAATCTATGATGTTTATTTGTCTTCTCTGTAGGCTTCTGATCATTTTCCTGTTATTCATCCATTAATATAGAATTCAGCTTCTGTCCATCAGTCTATCAATCTGCTGCATCATTATTTAGTTTCCTATTTTGTTACATTCTGTATGAAGTTATGTTATATGGTATAGCACAATTTAGTCATGCATACATGCATAAAGAGAAATGAGGGTAAATGCACAGTGTTCTCACTCCATTACATAGGCCTGCATAGATGTTCAGCTTTTCCACTTGATTGTTTGATGGAAAAGCTTTATTTGAAACCCTGTAAAACCACTATCCATACCTTTATCATTTTACTGTCTGTGAGATTCCTACCTTTTGTTCTTTACCTGCCTCCACCACACACACACTCTTAGGAAAAAGGGTTCCAAATGGGTTCTATGATTGTCCCCATTGGATAACCCTTTTGGGTTCCAGGTAGAACCCCCTGTAGAAAGGGTTTTATATAGAGCCCCTAAAGGTTCTACATGGAACGCAAAAGGTTTCTACCTGGAACCAAAAAGGATCTACCTGCAACCATAAAGGATTCTTCAAAGGGTTCTCCTATGGAGACAGCCAAATAACTCTTTAAGGTTCTGGATAGCACTTTGTTTTCTAACAGTGCACCCTTTAACAGATAAATGTATGTTACGTCGAAACATACTCAGCCTCTGTATAGATGCAGCTGTAGACATGTGGATAGTTTGGAATCAAAGCTTAATATCAGTATTCAAAGTGTAGTGTTTTCACCTCACATTCCTACCTGTAGAAATATGAATAGTGTTTTTTTGTCTTCTTGTGAACTTTAATTGTTTTTGTAACTTTCTTATTTAAGAATGGATCGTTTAAAATCCAATATGAGTGGTACCTTGTTACCTTTTCTCTGTTTTCCCTTACGAACTGGGTGGAGTGGATGACTTCTATACAAACCACCTCACTGGCTAAATTCATAAGAGTTGAAGAAAAGCGTCATGGCAACATGTTGACAGTGAACAATTTGTGTGATGAAAGACATTTTCTATAAAAAACAAATACAATCTTATAAAGAAATGATATATATGTATACACATTTATAAATATATTGCAGCCAATCTCTGTGTGTAAATATGAACAACTGTTGACTAATGTGTGGTTCTTGAATTTGAAATAATGCCATTATGAATAAACAATATAATTACTGAATGTGGTTTTGTTACAATTCAGCACTTATTCGTGTTTTCAGATGTAACTAAATAAAACTCTGACTTTAGTCCTATCAGTAGTAGTACCAGCCTGTCCAGGTCACTAACCTTACTCTTAACTCACATCTAATGACAATACATAGGCCATTCAAGATAAACTGGATAGAGCATAGTACGAATTACAGTACTTGTCCGCTGCCATGATAATGTTCGTTTATGTAATTGAGTATTGGTTGACTCTGTACTGTGAAAGAAAAGTATGCACAATTTGCTTTAAGTATAGAAATATACATGCCAGCTATATTTGGATGCATCTGTAAAACCAGATGTGCATCAGAGCCAGTAGAGCTTTGTTTGGTGTCCCCAAGCGAACGGTTTGAAGCCATATTGTATAGACACCTTGTGTTACTTCCTATTCATTGGAGCGATAGAAGCAGTTTGATGATGTGTGTGATTTATGTTTATCTGAAAACACTTAACGGATCAAAACCTGCACATGTTCCCCAATGACTGGAAACATACAGAACCAATAAACCAATCATGTTATTGCTTGAATTCCAAATTACCTCCCAATAGAAACACATATTTGATACATCTCAAACCGATCTTGATGAAAGTGATTGACAAGCAGACACAGACATGGAAAAGTAACACTGTTTGTTTTTTCCAGGGCTTGATCAGGGGAACTACATTATTACATCCACATGCTCTATCCCAGCTTGTGAACCAGAAATCCCTCACAGAGCCCATTCATGTCTAATGAAAATGGGGGAAAGCATTTCAGTCTGATGGAAAAAATGATGTAGTCACAGAGTGTATGTACTTTTCAGGAAGAACTAGAAGGTGCAGTGGTCCGGAAGCCTAAGGGAACTTGGTAGTATTTTGTTAGAATGTGATGAAAAGGCTAGACCGGTGCTGGCAGTACATTTAAACCTAACTGAAGGGTAACCTTCGACATGAAAAACCTCAAAACCTATTCCTTTCTTCGAGGATCATTCAGCCTCCTTTCTAATGGGTGAAGTAACTATACATGTGATGCAACAGCCACCATGTCACATTCTCATCAGTGGTATAGAACACCGTTAGAATCATTTGGAGAGGTGATGACCACACCCCCACATGTAGATTTAACATGTTTATACACATACAGTATGTGACTCTTTTCAGGAAACTAGGAGTATGTCGCATGTAACTACTTCACAGGAGAGGCATTTGAAAAAAAAGTATCTATTTTGTGTTTTTGGGCAAAAAAGTATTCTGGAAGGTGAACTTTCATGTGCTTTAATAACAAACTTGTATTCCATCCATAAATACAAGTAAAATTGTTGAATTACGAGTCTAGTTTGTTTAGCCACGGAAAAAGCCAGGGACCTTCCAGCTAGCCATGATGCCGGGAGATGAGTTTGGATTGGTCTGCCTTGTAGCATGCTTCTGTCTATAACGTGAGCTGCTCAGTATGTGTTGATAGTCCGTCCTACTGCACCGTTTTTGAAAAATATATAGCCATCAAGAACTACAAAAGTTTTGCTACTTTTCTCAACAACATTGATGCCCTGAATTTAGCAGGCGCTATCAACAGATCAGTTGGAAAAAGTGATGGGCTACTTTCTGCACAGGAGTTCAATGGTTCCAGTCTGCCATGAAGTGTTCATCCATGTGTTCATCCATGTATACAGGTAAGAGATACATTTTCAGATATTATACGTTTTCAATTTGGTCAGACAGTCGTTTTCATTGCAAGTTAAAGCGTACTGTTCGTTAGCTAGCGAACATTAGCTTGCTTGGCTAGCTAACATTGCGTGTACGTTATGATCTGTGTAGTAATATCATTTACATTTAAGTCATTTAGCAGACGCTCTTATCCAGAGCGACTTACAAATTGGTGCGTTCACCTTATGACATCCAGTGGAACAGCCACTTTACAATAATGCATCTAAATATATATAATATAATATTATTTGAATCAGAAATCCATTCGCATTGCTAGATAAAGCCTAATGTTAGTTAGTTAGCTAACATTGAACCTAGTTGGTTAGGTCTTTAGCTACCTGCAGATTCATACTACAGCTATGACAATGTGTACATGTCTAGACAATAGTGACCCATCCACTTAGCTAGATGTGGCTGGGGGGTGATTACAGCATTTCCTTCACATCACCCATCAATTTAGTGCGTCGGGTAAGTGGCATCTAATAATTATAAAATATTTTTATCTGGACACTTTCTGTTTTTGATATTGCAACTATGCAAGAAACCATTTCACTGTACCGTTTACACCTTCTGTATCCTGTGCATGTGACAAATACATTTATATTTTAGTTGATGTAGTGTGTGTTTACCAGAGACGGTGATGTGAAGAACAGTTTATTTGTCACAAGGTGTACACGGTACAATGAAATGGTTACTTGCATAGTGGAGTCTTTTGTTTAGACATTGGGGCGGCAGCGTAGCCTAGTGGTTAGAGCGTTGGACTAGTAATTGGAAGGTTGCGAGTTCAAACCCCCGAGCTGACAAGGTACAAATCTGTCGTTCTGCCCCTGAACAGGCACTGTTCCCAGGCCGTCATTGAAAATAAGAATGTGTTCTTAACTGACTTGCCTGGTTAAATAAAGGTAAAATAAATAAATAAACATGTAGCTAGCTAGCTAAACAATGAACCAGAATCCAAACTTATAACGTTACTACCCTGCATGAATCTGCAGGTAGCAAACCAACCAGATTCAATGTTAGCAAATTAGCTAACTTTAGGCTATAACTAGCAATGCAAATGGCTCTGAGATATAAATAAAATTACTACACACATCATACATATAACGTTAGCTAGCGAGCCAGTCATTTTACGTTAGCTAGCTAGCTAACAGTACGCTTTAACTTGCAATGAAAATTACTTTCTGACAAAATGTAGGTAGCTAGACTCTTACCTGTATACATGGATGAATGCTTCTCCTTCTCTGTCACAGATGCCATGGTTGCCCTTAATTTGAAGATGTAATCGGGAGACAGGTATTACATACAATTGCCTTCTGTGTGTTCTCTTTTTGACTCCCTCTGCATACATGCAATCAAACACCAGATTGTTCTCCATCTCATTAGCTATCATACCTGGCGGTGGAGAGCAACATTGTGCAGTTCTACCACGTGATATCTTTCAAAAAAGCCCCTTTAGAAAGGATTACCTACACATACTGACCAGCTCATGTTATAGACAGAAGCGTGTTTCAAAGCAAACCATTCCGAACTCATCTCTCGGCATGTCCAGCCCATCCATTATCTCAGCCAATCATGGCTAGCGGGAAGGTTCCAGTCTTTTTCTGTGGCTAAACCAACTAGGCTTGTAATTCAACAATTTGATTCGTATTTACAGATGGCATCCACATTTGTTATTAAGGCACATGGAAGTTCACGTTACAGAAGGCATTTCAGCCCCCTAAAATGCTGTGTACTTTCAAATGCCTCTCCTCTGAAGTAGTGATGCGCAGCATATGCCTAATTTCCTGAAACAAGTCACATTTTTTTTAAAGAGGATAAATTGACATTGGTTTTAAAGTTATTCTGTCTGCCTGCAGTTGGATGTAATGGGAGAGAGTCCTGAGGGATGTAACTCAACAAAACATTTGCAATTTGGTTTTGGTAAAATATGTAAAATGGGCACTCTAAAAAATGTAGCGGTTCAATCAGTGAGGTGTGAGAACCCTCCGAGTGTTACGTGTAAATGAGTGAAGAGGTGTGGAGTCAGGCGCAGAGAGCAAAGGATGTGGGAAAAACAACACGCTTTAATGTCCTGGAAACATAACATGTACAAAAGTGGAAACACAAATGAACAGAAATATAAACGGACAGCGTGAAACCCAAATGCCAACCAAAATACACTCAAACAAAGAAACAGGAGAACAAGCCCGCACGAAACAGAAGCGGGCTGAACAGACTATATATAACCCTATCCTAACAACCAAACAAGAAACAGGTGCTACCAATTAGACAGAACTAAACAAACACAGAACAACGGATCGGCGATAGCTAGTAGACCGGCGACGACGACCGCCGAGCGCCACCCGAACAAGAAGGGGAGTCACCTTCGGTAATATTCGTGACACCGAGACCCTTGTCCTTATGCAAATAACTTCTCCCTGCCCTTTTATATTCACAAATACACCACAATCATAATACATACTTCATAAATGTGATTTGATTTGATAATCCAAACTTTGCAGCTGGAGTAGTTTTCACACCCCAAAAAAATACACAGATTTGTGTATTTTTTTTATTTTATTTTTTAGCTTGGTCTCTGGGAAAGACATGATGAGTGCATAATAATAGTGTGGGGTGGCCCAGGGGAGACCCGGAGAGGAAGAGCGGGGAGTGGGGATGTGGAGATCTGCTGGAAGAGTGCTTTTTGGTCCTGACGGTAGAGACAATTCCCGGGTGAGGGGAGACCCATGTGTGTTCTTCCACTTCTGAGGCCCAGGCAACATAGTTAGCAGCATTCAGCACAGCACTCATAATTGAGCATTACTCTGTAGCATTCTGCTGTAAAATGGCAGTAAACTCCTGTTGACTTAGATTGCATAAATACACCTGCATCCAATGTGGGAGTGCATACAAATAGTGTTTGTTTGGAGATTTTCTATTAAATGTTTGACATGCTCAGATCAAGGACTTTGTTCTATCTAATCATGGCTTGTGTAGCATTTTTTCAATCATAGTATCCTGTCTCATCAATTCATATGAAGGCCATAAACGAAGAAAAATCACTTGCTATGTCAGGAGAGGTTACTGACAGCTTGGATGTTGTTGGCTCATGTTTCTTTATGTTTTCCAGTGAAGTCTACATTAAAACTGAAGCTCACGGAAGCTCTACTGATGCCTGAGAGTAGTGCTCTCTCCTGTCAGACAGCTCAAAGAGTTGGAAGAAGAACGGCATGACTCATGACACCCGTATGTGGGCATGAAGAGAACTCTCTTCCCTGTGCTGCTCTTCACCCACAGCCCCTGGTCCTGGATTACAGTACCGAGCATTTCAGATTACACATAGAAGGGTTGCTGAGCCCAGATAACATAGAGAAGATATTGTTGCAGGGTGAATCACTCACAACAAGAACACTTCATATTTTCATCTAAGGCAGATGGAGATTTCTTATTATCTGGAGGACGGACCCACACTGGAAAGAGGAGGCCACTTCACCCCCTGTGTTTGGGAAGAGGAGGCAGCCACCCCCCCCTGTGTTTTAGAAACAGGAGGGAGCTTCACCCCCGTGTGTTTCGGATGAGGAGGCAGCTTCACACCCCTGTGCTTGGTAACAGGAGGCAACTTCACCCCCTGTGTTTGTGTGTTTTTCAAGATTTATTAGTCATACAGTATGTACGGGATACAAATGATATACACCGTCCAACGAAATGCTGACTTGCAGGTTCCTTCTCGGCAATGCAACAACAATAAGAAATAATACAAGATAAGAATACGAACATAAAGTAAATGGAATAAGTATAATTGAAAAAACAGCTAGCTGGAGCTCTTCTGAGCAGTTAGCTTTTGAGCCTATCTACTTAAAGCTAATTTAATGCTGATTCTGACTTCGGCTCTGACCCTCTACAGCAGGGGTGTCAAAGTCAAATGGACGGAGGGCCAAATAAAAAAATCAGCTACAAGACGAGGGCCGGACTGTTCGAATGTTCATTGAAAATTTTTTAAATGACGCATATAGTCTAGTGAACCTAATTGAACCTACTGAAAACCTAACAAATATATTACAATATGATCAGATAAATAAAGCAATATTTTCTTATGGCTCTGTCAGTAATCTTTAATTTTCAACAGACACAAAAGACAAATTTCCTTTATATAAATATCCCCATAACATGAACATTAAATGAAAGAAACCGGTATTCAAGGCACCATCAGTAGACTATATTTTCTATTTTAGCAAAAGTGGGCTAAATTTACTTCAAAGAAAAAACAATAATAGCAATTTTCTATCATCCACTCAACTGAAATATTTTTAAAATATAATTGGATTGAAATACAAAAAATAAAGTGCAAAAATCTATTAATCAAAAACAACACTTTGTTTAAGGAGAAGTAACATGCAGTGAAAACAAATATTAAATTTTAACTTTTAAACTTGAACTGAGTAAAAACTCTAAATATGTGATTGCACAGTAATGTTCACTTGTTTGAGGTTGAGGGTGATACTTGGTGGTGTCCCATCTTTTCCACAAGTTCATCAATGTTCGGGGTAAGGCTCTGAGCTGAAGAAATCCTCAGAATTGAGTGGAGGTGTTCAGCAGTAAGTCGACTTCTGTGTGATGTTTTGTTCAGGTTCATCAAAGAAAACAGTTGTTCACACAGGTATGTGCTGCCAAACATAGACAACGTTTGAGCAGCCTGGATGCGCAGCTGGGGCATTGTGCCGGGGAGGAAACGGGCGAACTCGCAGCACCCACTGCCGCATATTTTGCCCTCAGTGCATCATTGCATTGGAGGTCAATCAACTCCATTTGGAGGTTTGGTGGTGAGCTTTCCACGTCAACAGCAAATGGGTTACCGAGCAGTTCCAACCTGCTTTTTTGTGCTTCAAAGTCAGCAAATCGGCGTCGAAAGTCAGCGGCAAGCATACCTATTTTATCAGCCAACTGTGTGCTCGGGAACGCACTGGTAGAGAGCTTCTCTTTCATGGTCTGGCAGCTGGGAAAGTGGCTCAAATTTTCTTTCCGCATCTGCGTCTCCCACAGAGTCAGTTTGGTTTTAAATGCCTTCACTGTACTGTACATATCAGAGATGACACGATCCCGACCCTGCAGCTGCAAGTTTATTGCATTCAGATGACTCGTAATGTCACACAGAAAAGCCATTTCACACAGAAACATTTCGTCTCGGAGTTGTGTTGTGTCTTTCCCTTTGCTGTCCAAGAACAGACAAATCTCCTCACGAAGCTCGAAACATCTTTGAAGCACCTTTCCCTGGCTTAGCCATCGCACCTCTGTGTGATAAGGCAAATCACCATGCTCCGTTTCTAACTCCGTCAGAAATGCCTTGAACTGGCGGTGATTCAAACCTTTGGCTCTGATAAAGTTAACTGTGCGCGTGATGATGCTCATTACATGCTCCATTTTCAAGGCTTTACCGCACAACGCTTCCTGGTGTATGATACAATGATAAGCTGTCAGCTCACCTGTCGCGTTTTCCTCTTGCATCTTTTCCCGTATCTTCGCCACCAGTCCGCTCCTGTGTCCACATCGCAGGTGCTCCGTCGGTTGTCAAACCCACGAGTTTTCCCAAGGCAGCTCCATCTCATTTACACATCTTGACACCTCTTCATACAAATCATGCCCCGTAGTTGTGCCATGCATAGGACGTAAAGCCAAAAACTCCTCTGTCACGCTTAGGTTGGAGTCCACTCCGCGGATGAAAATTGACAACTGGGCAATGTCAGAAATGTCGGTGCTCTCATCCACAGCCAAGGAATATGCAATAAAATCTTTTCCCTTTTTCACAAGCTGCTCTTTTAGATTGATGGACAACTGGTCTACTCTCTCGGCAATGGTGTTTCTGCTCAGACTCACATTTAAAAAGAGTTGCCTTTTTCTGGGCAAACTTCGTCACAAACTTTAATCATGCAGTTTTGATGAAATCCCCCTCCGTAAATGGCCGGGCTGATTTAGCGATCTCTTCTGCCAAAATAAAACTGGCCTTGACAGCAGCCTGGCCTTGTGATTTGGCTTTTTGAACAGAGCCTGTCGAGATTTGAGGCCTCGTTTTAATTCCTCTGCCTTTTGTAGCCTTTGTTCCATGTCCATATTCTTGTTTTTGTCCGTGTGTTTCGTTTCATAATGTCGTCTCAGATTATACTCTTTCAGTACCGCCACACTTTCTCCACACAGAAGACACACAGGTTTTCCAGCTACCTTCGTGAACATATACTCCGACTCCCACCTTGTTTGAAACCCCCGGTTCTCAGTATCCACCTTCCGTTTTGCCATTTTTGATGGGTATCTGAAAGTTAATTTTACTGTGATGCTGACGACTGCTGTGCCAATAAATATTGAAATGAAGCAGCCTACTGCTCGGTGCGTCACCTTTGCATTGTGGGAAATGTAGTATTGGTGCGTGTAAAAGATCTGCGGGCTGCCGGCTTGCTGCGGGCCGGTTCTAATAATAAATCAAGATCATCCCAGGGGCCGTAAAAAACCTTCTTGCGGGCCGGATGTGGCCCGCGGGCCTTGACTCTGACATATGTGCTCTACAGGATGTCCGGTAAGAAGGCGGATGCTTCTGATGTTTTTATTGCTTTTCTTCAACAACACCACAAATTAGGCACACACACACACACACACACACACACACACACACACACACACACTTCAGTTCTTTACAATGGATCTTGATTGTAATGACTTGGAATTGTTGAGGTTCTATAAGGCAAAAATATGCACATCTGTAAACAGTATTAGTATACAATGTACATATATGTACATGCATAAATGGCATATGGCATATATAACACGTCTATAAAAGACTATAAACACAGCATCAACATAAATCTAGTCAGATAAACTAATTACTGAGATTGACAAGGGGGCAAGATTTATGGCTGGCTGAAGGTCTTATTGGATCTGCCTGGCGCCAAAGGGTCAGAAATTACTCTGCGCATGCCTGAGCTCCAAGAATTCCATAAGCTTGGCCATGGCAGCGCAATAAGACACTAGCAAAGGACACCATGAAAAGCATTGCAGTAGACGTGCTCATACAACAGACTATTTACTAATATGAGCAAATAACAAATTCCGCGTAAGCAGTTGTGCAACCAATGCAATAATGGCACTTAGGCAATGAACTATACACAATATGCAAAGCAGAGGAGCAGAGCAGGGCAGGGCCCACGCCGGCCACAAACTGTCATTGGCACCTTACCGGCTGCTTCGGCTGAGGTTTGAAGACTCCCTCACCACTGCTAAAAAGCGATGGCTTCCACGGTGGAGTGGGATGGTGACCCCTAGACGAGGCTCATCAGTGATTCAGAGGCAGGGGCCGGCTGGGCCCCAAAGACGAGTTCAGGTGATTCCCCAAGTGCACGGACCTTCCAGTGCAGCAGGCGGGCGGACCCCCAGAACTGGAGACAACAGGCCCACCAGGTCATGGAACGGTGGGTCCCCCCAGTTAAGGGACTGAGGGCCTAGCATGGCAGGAAACTCAGAGACTGATAGGGTAGGGGACTTGGAACCTACTACTAAGATTGAAGACTGTAAACCAGGTATGGGGGCAGGCTGCGAAACTAGCTGAGCAGAAAACGTGTAGCCTAATGCTAGTAGAGGTGATTGGGCACCGACTGAGGCTGGGGGCTGCAAACTGGTTAGTGGCAGGGACTGCACACATAGAGGAGCAGATAACTCAGAGTCTAGCGGGACAGTAGACCCAGGGCCTAGAACTAGGGCAGAAGGTTTAGCATGTAGCTGACCGCTTGCAGACAGATGCATCAGACCTAGTGGGGCAGAGAACCTATAGCTTAGCGGAGTGGTGGACTGAGGGCTGACTAGAGCTCGAGACTGACCAGCTGGAGCCTGACCAAGCAATATGTACATTAAAATTGAATGTTTCATCGCAACCAGACAGCAGACTTTACAAAACCAAAGCGGGAGATCAAATCAAATTGTATTGGTCACATACAGTACATATGGTTAGTAGATGTTATTGTGAGTGTAGCGAAATGCTTATGCTTCTAAGCAGTATCTAACAGGTAACATCTAACAACTCCACAACAAAACTTAATATCTAACAAATTCCACAACAAAACCTAATACACACAATCTAGTAAAGGAATGGGATAAGAATATATAAATATAAAATATATGGATGAGCAGTGACAGAGTGGCTAAGATACAATAGATAGTATATAATAGATAGCGTATAATACAGTATACAGTATATACAGTACATATGAAATAAGTAATGCAAGATATGTAAACATTCTTAAAGTGGCATTATTAAAGTTGCCAATGATATCAAGTTTATAGGTAGGCAGCCTCCTCTCTGTGCTAGTGATGGCGGTTTAACAGTCTGATGGCCTTGAGATAGAAACTGTCTTTCAATCTCTCTGTCCCAGCTTTGATGCACCTGTACTAACCTCGTCTTCTGGATGGAAGCGGGGTGAACAGGCAGTGGCTCAGGTGGTTATTGTCCTTGATGATCTTTTTTGCCTTCCTGTGACATCGAGTGTTGTAGGTGTCCTGGAGGGCAGGTAGTTTGCCCCACTTTTACCAACACATCTCCTGCACCAAAAGAGGTGCTAACACTCTGAACCATTTTTACTCTACCCACAGAAACGAATACAAGGCCCTGTCTTGCCCTCCCTTTGGAAAACAAGACCATGACTCCATGCTCCTGCTTCCTATTGAGGAAGAAAAACTCAAACAGGAAGTACCAGTGATGCACTCAGTACAGAAGTGGTCCGACGAAGTGGACACTAAGCCACAAGACTGATATGCTATATTATGGCCATAATAACGGCCATCTTTAAATCAGGCGACCCTGCTGACGTGAGTAACTACAGGCCCATTAGTATACTACCTGTGGTGTCAAAGGTTGTTGAAAAGTGTGTAGCAGAACAACTGATTGCCCACCTCAACAACAGCCCCTTCACATTACACTCCATGCAGTTTGGCTTCAGAGCGAAACACTCCACAGAAACGGCCAACTGCTTTCTTCTGGAAAATGTGAAGTCCAAGATGGACAAAGGGGTGCTGTTGGGGCTGTGTTTCTGGACCTAAGGAAGGCTTTTGATACTGTTAACCATGAGATTCTCGTCACAAAATTGTCCAAGTTCAACTTTTCCCCTGATGCCTTGAGATGGATGAAATCATACCTTGAAGGCAGAACTCAGTGTGTCAGAGTGAGCAATGAGCTGTCGCCCACTCGTAGCTATGATGTGGGCGTGCCCCAAGGGTCAATACTGGGGCCCCTCCTGTTCAGCCTGTACATTAATGATCTGCCTTCTGTCTGTACTGGGTCTGAAGTTCAAATGTATGCAGATGATACAGTGATATATGTGCATGCAAAGAGCAAACAACAAGCTGCACAAGAACTCACTACTGTAATGGTCCAGGTTACAAAGTGGCTCAGTGACTCGTGTTTGCATCTCAATGTGAAAAAACTGTTTGCATGTTCTTCACAAAGAGGGCAACAGATGCTACTGAGCCAGATGTCTATGTGTCAGGGGAGAAGCTCCAGGTGGTATCAGATTTTAAGTACCTTGGCATCATACTTGATTCCAACCTCTCTTTTAAAAAGCATGTGAAAAAGGTAATTCAAATAACTAAATTCAATCTAGCTAATTTCCGATTTATACGAAATTGTTTGACTACAGAGGTAGCAAAACTGTACTTCAAATCTATGATACTCCCCCACTTAACATACTGCTTGACTAGTTGGGCCCAAGCTTGCTGTACAACATTAAAACCTATTCAGTCTGTCTACAAACAGGCTCTCAAAGTGCTTGATAGGAAGCCCAATAGCCATCATCATTGTCACATCCTTAGAAAGCATGAGCTCTTGAGTTGGGAAAATCTTGTGCAATACACCGACGCATGTCTTGTATTCAAGATCCTTAATGGCCTGGCTCCCCCTCCACTCAATATTTTTGTTAAACAGAAAACCCAGACATATGGCAGCAGATCCACAAGGTCTGCCATGAGAGGTGACTGTATAGTTCCCCTAAGGAAAAGCACCTTTAGTAAATCTGCATTCTCTGTGAGAGCTTCCCATGTCTGGAATACACTGCCATCAGACACACATAACTGCACCACATATCACACTTTCACAAAATGCTTGAAGACCTGGCTGAAGGTCAATCAGATTTGTGAACATGGTCCCTAGCTGTGTGTTGCCGCTTTCCATGTTGTCTGTTGTCTGTAGCTTGTGAGGTGTGGAAACACTTTGTTGCTTTTATGAATTTTGTCTTGCTGCTTTTTGTTCTATGTTGCTCTGTCTGTATGCTATGTCTTGCTTGTCCTATGTTGCTATGTCTTGCTTGTCTATGGTGCTATTGTCTATATTGTAATTGTTTTTAATAACCTGCCCAGGGACTGCGGTTGAAAATTAGCCGGCTGGCTAAAACCGGCACTTTTACTGAAACGTTGATTAATGTGCACTGTCCCTGTAAAAATAAAATGAACTAAACTGAACTAAACTATCACAGGCTGGAATACAGAATGTTCAGGGATTCATCCGATAACATTGAGGAGTCATCGTCCCCACAGTGACTGTACGTACTTACCCTAACCAAGAGCCATGGATTACAGGCAACATTCACGCCTGGCTAAATCCTGGAGCTACCGCTTTCAAGGAATGGGACATGGAAATGTACACTTACAAAAAAGCCTGCTACGACATCTGACGAGCCGTCAACCATATATAGCATTAAGATAGAATCCTACTACACCGGCTCCTACGCTCGTCGGATGTCGTAGGGTTTGCAGACTAATACAGATTACAAAGGTAAACCCATCCGTGAGTTGCCCAGTGACGGAAACCTCACAGATTAGCTGAATGCCTTCTATGCTCGCTTGCATTTTTTGCTCGCCCCTAAAATGCTTTGAAAGACTGGTCATGGCACACATCAACACCATCAACACAGACACTCTGGACCAACTACAATTTGCTTACAACAAGGCCCTTCAAGGCCCTTACAAGGCCCTTCAGGGATCTGTGATTAGTTCCCTCCTGTACTCCCTGTTCACCCATGACTGTGGCAAAGAAAAACTCCAACACCATCATCAAGTTTACTGACGACATGACGGTGGTAGGCTTGATCACCGACAATGATAAGAGACCTGGCAGCGTGGTGCCAGGACAACATCAGCAAGTCAAAGGAGCTGTTCATGGACTACAGGAAACAAAGTGGTGAGCACGCCCCCATCAACATTGACAGGGCTGTATTGGAGCGGGTTTCACACCAGCACAGTGGTGAAGAAGGCGCAACAGCGCCTCTTCCCCCGAGGATCTCTCTCTGATCCTCAAAAATGTCTATAGCTGCATTATTGAGAGCATTTTGTCTTGCTGCATTGCTGCTTGGTATGGCAACTGCACCGCCCTCGATCGCAAGGCATTACAGAGGGTGGTTTGGACAGCCCAGTACATCACTGGGGCCGAGCTCCCTGTTATCCAGGACCTCTATACCAGACGGTGTCAGAGGACAGCCCCAGCCACCCAAGCCATAGACTGTATACTCTGCTACCGCATGGCAAGCTGTATCGGAGTGCCAAGTCTGGGACCAAAAGGCACCTGAACAGCTTCTACCCCCACACTATAAGAGTGCTGAACAGCTACCTGGACTATTACATTGACCCTTTTTTTGCACTGACTGTCTTACACTGACTTTATGCACACTCACTGAACTCTACCCACACACTCACACATACATACACTGACACTCCACCACACACAGACACACACACACAAATATATTGACACACACTCTGTCAGGACCCGGTTACGAACCCGGGTCTCCGGAGTGAGAAACAGTCACTTAACCAACTGAGCCACGAATAGTCGGCAGAACCCAGAAGATGAGGCAGACACAGCAGTACTTGAGACGGTGTATTTAATGAAGTAAAAAGTGAAGTCCTTCAGGAAAACATGTAACTCCACAACCTCAAAAGGAATTCCACAAGAACAAAGGTAATCCTCCAAGACAAAAAGGTAAATCCACAAGGTGGTAGGTATAGCATAAAAAGCCTCAAAAGATACTCAAAAATAAATAAACAAGAACAAAAACAGAATTCCACAAGAGAGTCCACCGGGATCAACAAGAGTTCACAGAATACTAGGGCTGGGTGCTAACATACAAACACAGAGCAAAGAACTGAGGAAAACTAAGGGTTTAAATACAATCAGGGGAAACGAGGCACAGGTGCAAATAATAATGGGGATCAAGGGAAAAAAAAGGTCAAAAAGCACAATGGGGGCATCTAGTGACCAAAACCGGAACAACCCTGGCCAAATCCTGACAGAATCCCCCCTAGGAACGGCTCTGGCGTTCCTACCAGCTCTCTCGGGGTGGAGGGCCCTGAACTGATGAATGAGGTCAGGGTCCAGTATGTCTTTGGCAGGAACCCAGGAGCGCTCCTCGGGATCGTAGCCTTCCCAGTCCACCAGATACTGCCAGGACCGCTGCACCCGGCGGGAATCCAGTATCCGATGGACGGTATAAGCCGGCTGGCCTCCAATGACACAAGGCGGATGGGGAAGTCTGTCTGCCGGGACAAGGGGAGAAAAGACAACAGGTTTTAATAAGGAAATGTGAAACGTGGGATTAATCTTAAGGGATCTGGGTAAGTGTAGGCGATAAGAAACTGGGTTAACTCTCCTGGCAACCTTAAAGGACCGATGTATCTTTAGGACAGCTTGCGAGACTCCACCCGTAGTGGTAAGTCTCTTGTGGAGAGCCAGACTCTCTGGCCGGGCGCAGGGTAGGCCCGGGACACGTCTGTTGGCTTGTTGTTGGTACCTCTGTGAGGAATGCATAAGATTAAGACGGGTCTTCCTCCACATAAGCCGACAGCGTCTGACGAACTTCAAGGCTGAAGGCACTCTGACTTCTGCCTCCTGGTCCGGGAACAATGGAGGGGCATAGCCAAACTGACACTCGTGCGGGGACATACCAGTGGAGGAGGAGCGCAATCGGCCCAAACAATGAAGGACGACCATGTGGACGGGTTGTTACGAGTCATACATCGGAGGGTGGCTTCCAGCTCTTGATTCATCCTCTCTGTTTGGCCGTTGGACTCCGGATGGTACCCTGAAGATAGACTGGCAGAAGCCCCCATGAGTTGGCAGAAGGCCTTCCAAAACCTTGAGGCGAACTGGGGACCTCTGTCAGAAACCATATCTTGAGGAATACCGAAGACTCGAACACATGATTAATTACCAACTCAGCCGTTTCCTTGGCAGAAGGTAACTTAGTCAGAGGGACGAACCTGGCCGCCTTTGAAAACCTGTCGATTATGACTAGGATAGTAGTATTGCCATGGGATGGAGGAAGGTCAGTAATAAAGTCCAACGAGATATGGGACCAGGGTCTGTGGGGAATAGGTAAAGGGTGAAGGAGTCCTTGAGGGCGGAGGTGAGAAGATTTGCCCTGGCAGCACACGGGGCAGGCCAAAAGTGGCAACGTCGTCTCTTATGGTAGGCCACCAGAACTTACGCTGGATGAACTCCAAGGTGCGACCTACGCCCGGGTGACAGGTGAGGCGAGAGGAGTGCCCCCACAGAAGGACCTGAGTCCTCACTGCCTTGGGGACAAACAACCGATTGGCAGGACCCCCTTTCGGGTCCGGTTCGATAGCTTGAGCTCGTCTCACGGTATCCTCAACTTGCCACGAGATCGGAGCCACGATCTTAGCAGCAGGAAGGACAGGCATGTCCGTGTCATCTCGAATGGCAGGAGCGTAGACTCGGGACAGGGCATCCGGTTTGAGATTCTTCGACCTGGGCCGATAGGTGAGGATAAACTGGAATCGATTGAAGAAAAGACACCATCTAGCTTGTCTAGAGTTCAACCGCTTCGCCTGCTGGATATACTCCAGATTTTTGTGGTCCGTAAGCACTTGAAACGGGTGAGAAGCCCCCTCGAGCCAGTGTCTCCATTCCTTCAATGCCATCTTAACCGCTAGGAGTTCACGATCCCCCACATCGTAGTTCCTCTCAGCCGGGGTAAGCCGGTGTGAGAAGAAAGCGCACGGATGAAGCTTCTTGTCTTCACCCCTCTGAGACAGGACAGCTCCAACACCAACCTCTGAGGCGTCTACCTCCACCACAAACGGTTCATCCGTAGTCTGTAGTATCAGGATGGGAGCAGAGAGGACGCGCTGCTTGAGTCCTTGGAAGGCCGTCTCAGCTTCTCTTCCCCACAAAAACCTTGCATTGCCACCCTTGGTTAAAGCTGAGAGAGGGGCTGCCACCAAGCTGAAGTTCTTGATGAACTTGCGGTAAAAGTTTGTGAAGCCCAGGAAACGCTGAACTTCCTTAACGGATTTGGGGGTGGGCCAATCTGCTACCGCCCCTACCTTCCTGGGGTCCATTTGGACTCGACGGGGTTCCACTACAAATCCCAGGAATTGTACTCGGGATGAATGGAATTCACATTTTTCCGGCTTAACGTACAGATGGCTGTCTAGGAGGCGTTTGAGTACTTGTCTGACATGCTTTGTGTGTTATTGAAGAGAGCTCGAAAAGATGAGGATGTCATCCAAGTAAACAAACACAAATATGTCAAGCATATCCCTAAGCACATCGTTTATGAGCGCTTGGAACACCGCTGGGGCGTTGGTCAGGCCGAAGGGCATCACCAAGTATTCATAGTGACCAGTAGGCGTGTTGAAAGCGGTCTTCCACTCGTCACCAGGTCTGATCCGCACAAGATGGTATGCAGGTCAAGCTTAGTGAAAACAACTGCTTCCTGGAGCAGCTCGAAGGCTGTGGCCATAAGGGGTAGCGGGTAACGGTTACGGACGGTTATGGCATTGAGTCCCCGGTAGTCGATGCAGGACGTAATCCACCGTCTTTCTTGGCCACAAAGAAAAACCCTGCTCCCGCCGGGGGAGGTGGATGGACGCATGAGGCCTGCTTCCAGAGCGTCCTTGATGTAGGTATCCATAGCAGCTCGTTCGGGTGGAGATAGGGAAAAGATCCGACCCCTGGGGGGGCAAGTGCCCGGAAACAGTTCGATGGGGCAATCATAAGGTCTATGGGGTGGTAGCATGGTGGCCCTCTGTTTGCTAAATACCAGTTTGAGGTCATGGTAACACTCGGGAACTCTGGTCAGGTCGATGGATTCTAAAGACTTGGGAGTAGAACTCGGGGAATTCGGGAAAATACAAGTAGCTTGGCACGTAGGACCCCACTGCTTGATAGTGCCCACAGACCAGTCGATGTGAGGGTTATGGCTGTGAAGCCAGGGGTATCCAAGGACGAGAGGGAACTCGGAACAGGAGATCAAATGAAAGTTCATCAATTCCTTGTGTTGTGAAACTGAAAGTCGCAAGGAGGTAGTGACATGAGTGACAAGTCCAGATCCCAAAGGGCTTCCATCCAATGTAGTAACCCTCATGGGGTCACTTAGAGGTTCAGAGGAACGCCATTCTCCTTCGCCCAGACACCATCCATGAAGTTACCTGCGGCTCCAGAGTCTACCAAGGCTTGAAGGTGAAGCTTGTGGTTGTCCCAGGAAAGGGTGACTGGAATGAGCAGACGGGAGTTGGACGGATGGGAGGAGGTTATGTTTCCCGTTACAGTTCCCCCGGTCTGTACGGGACAGAGCGTTTCCTGGAGCCCGGGACACGTGGAACGGAAATGGCCCGGTTTGCCGCAATATAGACAGCGTCGCTCCCTCATCCGGCGGTCTCTCTCAGCCTGGGAGATGCGTCCAATCTGCATGGGTTCCGGTGGAGCCAGCGAGGATAAAGGTGGGGACTCGGAGCTGGGACTGATAGGGGCTAGAGGTCTACGGTTGAGTTCTCTCTCTCTCAGACGCTGGTCAATGCGTGAGGCCAACTTGATCGGGGACTCGAGATTGTCCGGTGGTTTCCGAGTGGCCAGTTCATCTTGGATAGTGTCGGAAAGGCCTTTCAGAAGGCACACCGTGAGCGCCTCGTTGTTCCAGCCACTCGCTGCTGCCACCGTGCGGAACTGGATGGCATAGTCCGTCACGCTGCGCCGACCTTGGTGGAGAGTCAGGAGCTGTTTGGCTGAGTCAGGACCACTGCTTGGGCCTTGAAAAACTCATTTGAATTCCTCAGCAAAGGCAGAGTAGCTGGCACAGCAGGAACTATGGGCATCCCACACAGCAGTAGCCCAGGCCAGGGCTTTTTCCGACAGCAGGGTGATGATATATGCGATCTTAGACCGGTCGGTGGGGAACGACGAGGGTTGCGGCTCGAAGGAGAGAGAACATTGGGTGAGAAACCCTTTACAAGCACTTGGATCACCTGTGAACCGTTGGGGAGGTGGAAGACGAGGTTCAGCCAGGGGGTTAACTGCCATGGGTACGTGAATCTGAGGTACTGGGACGGGAACTGTTGCCGAGGTAAGTCGATCAGATATCTGCTTTATGGAAGTCAGCATCTCCGACAGAAGATGAGAATGTCTAGCCATTAAGGCCTCTTGCTGAACCAGGGCGGCTTCGTGGCGTTGGACAGTCTCCTGGTGGTGGGACAGTATGGCAACAAGGTCCTGGGAACTGGCTGCCTCTGGGTTCATTTTTGGCTCTGTGTTTCTGTCAGGACCCGGTTACGAACCCGGGTCTCCGGAGTGAGAAACAGTCACTTAACCAACTGAGCCACGAATAGTCGGCAGATCCCAGAAGATGAGGCAGACACAGCAGTACTTGAGACGGTGTATTTAATGAAGCAAAAAGTGAAGTCCTTCAGGAAAACATGTAACTCCACAACCTCAAAAGGAATTCCACAAGAACAAAGGTAATCCTCCAAGACAAAAAGGTAAATCCACAAGGTGGTAGGTATAGCATAAAAAGCCTCAAAAGATACTCAAAAATAAATAAACAAGAACAAAAACAGAATTCCACAAGAGAGTCCACCGGGATCAACAAGAGTTCACAGAATACTAGGACTGGGTGCTAACATACAAACACAGAGCAAAGAACTGAGGAATACTAAGGGTTTAAATACAATCAGGGGAAATGAGGCACAGGTGCAAATAATAATGGGGATCAAGGGAAAACAAAAGGTCAAAAAGCACAATGGGGGCATCTAGTGACCAAAAACCGGAACAACCCTGGCCAAATCCTGACAGAATCCCCCCCCTAGGAACGGCTCCTGACGTTCCTACCAGCTCTCTCGGGGTGGAGGGCCCTGAACTGACGAATGAGGTCAGGGTCCAGTATGTCTTTGGCAGGAACCCAGGAGCGCTCCTCGGGACCGTAGCCTTCCCAGTCCACCAGATACTGCCAGGACCGCTGCACCCGGCGGGAATCCAGTATCCGATGGACGGTATAAGCCGGCTGGCCTCCAATGACACGAGGCGGATGGGGAGGTCTGTCTGCTGGGACAAGGGGAGAAAAGACAACAGGTTTTAATAAGGAAATATGAAACTCTCTCTTTTTATTTGCTACTTTTTCAAAACTTTTTAACTCTGCATAGTTGGAAAAAGGCTCAAAAGAAAGCACTTCACTGTAAAGTCAACAGCTGTTGTTTTCTGCGCATGTGACAACTATTATTATTTGTGTGTGTGTTGTGTGTGTGTGTGTGTGTGTGTGTGTGTGTGTGTGTGTGTGTGTGTGTGTGTGTGTGTGTGTGTGTGTGGCATGCTGTATTATAAAACAGGTTGTTTGGATCCCGGCTGCTGATTGGTTGATAGCAGGGAGTTATTCACCACAATCGACGGGTAATTCCTTCTAACAGTTCCATTTGCTTTATCATTGAGCATCCACTGTCCCACAACCCCACCAGGCATGTTATAAACTTAGTCTCCTCTGGAAAACAATATTTCCCCATGCTAGTAGCCCAGCTTTTTTTGTGATCTCCCTGTGCTATGCATATGATGAACGTTTCGAGACTGAAAGCTTCACTGAGACAGGTAAATTCATATATCAGGATGTTTATAATGGATATAGAAACAAAGGTAAACAAACAAAAATGCACATAGTTTGCTATCTTTTCAGCTGCTTGATATGATTGTGTGTTAGCTTTAGTTGGCTAGCTAGCAAAGGAAAAGTAGCCTAGCTAGCTCCCATAGCTGTCTTATGGACTCGCCAATTCGCTGGTTGTTACCTATTTATAAATGATTTATTATATCATTATTTAAGGAATCATTTTACCTCTCATAGCTAGCTACATGCTGGCTCGCTGGCTAACGTTACTTGTATGATCTGTGTATTAATATTATTTTGTTTTATCTCAGAGCCATTTGCTTTGATACTTATAGTCTAATGTTAGCTAGCTAACCTGGTTGGTTAGCTACCTGCAGATTCATGCAGGGTAGTAACGTCATGATTTGGGATTATGCTTCATTGTTTAGATAGCTAGCTAGCTACATGTCTTAACAAAAGACTCCACTATGCAAGTAACCATTTCAATAGAATGTTAATGATGTCAATTGACAATTGTTGATAGAAGTAGCTGGTAAAGTCGCCCTGGCTATCTATTCTGATTTCAGAGCACTCTCGTCTGAGTGTGCCAGAGCGCAAAATAACTGACGAAATTACGAACGGTCAACCTGTAGAATATGGCCGGTGTCAGTAAAAAAGCTTATTAATAAATAATTGGAAGCAGCACATTTGAAGTCACCAACGCTCTGGATAACATAAAAACAGCCTAACCAGCTCTGCTAGGATGAGTGAAATTGTCAGAGTGAGCTGTTCTCTCATTTGCATCTGGAAGTAGCTACCACCCTAGCCAACATTAGCCAGTTAGCTTGGGTGCTTGACTGCTGTTAGGACAGAACGCTCAGATCAAACTTACTCCTCGGCCTGAGCATGAAGAGTGTGAAACGCTCCGAGAGTGAAACGCTCTGAATTTACGAATGGACAATCTGACAAAGCTCTGAAATTTACAGGCGGGGCTATAGTTTCAGAAGGTGTGAACGATGCTGAATGGGTGTAGACAAAGAAGAGCTCTCCAGTGGGTGTAGCAAAACATTCAAAGGCCATTTTCTCAAAAGTGAGGTTACAAGTTTATCAAACTATCCCACTGTTCCTCAACTGTAGTGTATAATATAACATTTTATATTTCTGAGTCTCTACTTTTATCCAATGTAAAAAACACTGTTTCACATTTTGCTACAAAAGACCGAGTCAAGCAGGATGTAATTTTAGATGAACATTTTAAATAATTAAGAAACATCTGTTTAGTAGTGTGTCTGGTTGGGGATCTGCGTAGCCACAACTGACCCAAGGGCAAAACCTGCTTTAGTACTGTAGCCCTTTCCTGCAGTCAAATGAATTAATGACCTCATGGGTGAAATGTTATTCATATTTTTCATATATGTATAAATAACAAAAAGCTTTTGAAAATCCAGTGTTTCTTTGTCAAACGGTTTTGTTTGATTTCAGTATTCTGTGATGTATATAAAGTGTAATATTGGGATGCAAACTCAAAATTGTATCAATTTCAACTCTATACGTATATGACATTGTACAGCTGTCTTATTTTTTGTAAGCCCATAACTTTGTGTGTGAGGTGTATACTTTTGTTTCAAAGTAGATTTGTTAAAGACTACCAAGAAACACTGTGTGATCCTGATTTAGCCCACTGCAGAAAAAGTTTAATAAAAACTCCCTCCAGGACTTACAGCTTATCAATAGGAACAGTTGCTGTATCTGAAATGGCTGTGTCTATTCCCTATGGGCCCTGGTAAAAAGTTGTGCACTAATGTAAATCGCTCTGGATCCGAGCATCTGCTAAATCACTCAAATGTGACGGATCACCTCAATGTAGTCAAATTTGAAATGGTGTATTTTAGATTTTATAAAGGTATAGACTCAGAGGTAGAAAATGGTACAGTATATCATTCACTACAGTTTAGGAACAGTGGGAAAGTAATTCTGCTTTGAAAGTTGATAAACTGGCAACCCCACTTTTGAGAAAATGGCCCTTGGATGTTTTAGTACACTACTGGAGAGCTCTTCTTTGTCTACACCCATTCAGCATCGTTCACACCCGGATTCACATGTGAGGCCATGTGCTAAACAGAGTGAGCAGTTTAGTAAATAACCAAAGATTTCAAGACTAAAATTGGTAAAAGTAGTAGCCTACAATAAGGAAAATCTCCAGGTAAAAATGCACTTTATCTCGTCCTTGGCCCATATCCTAATCTAACTTTAGTGCAGGTCATGTTGTTCTACACTTACAGTCTCTGGTAAATACACACTATATCAAAGAAAATCTAAGTTTATTTGTCACATGCACAGGATACAGAAGGTGTAATTGGTACAGTGAAATGGTTACTTCCATAGTAGCAATATCAAAAACAGAAAGTGTCCAGAGAAAAAAATATTATTCATATTTGATCATTATTAGATGATATTTACCCAACACACTTGTCTAAATTGATGGCTCGTGTTAAGAAAATGGTAGAACCATCCCACATCCACATCTAGCTAAGTGGATGTGTCACTATTGTCTAGACATGTACACATGATCATGAAATACAACAGATGGCCGTAACCACCCCCAGACACACCTGGCTAACTTTTGTTTAGACATTTAGCTAGCTAGCTTGATAAACAATGAACCTGGATAATCCCAACTCATACTTCTACCAATACAAACATTGTCATAGCTGTAGTATGAATCTGCAGGTAATGAAAGCTAACCAACTAGGATCAATGTTAACTAACAATGCAAATGGTGTTCTGATTTGAATAATATTACGACACAGATCATATAAGTAATGTTAGCTAGCTAGCTAACAGTACACTTTAAATTGCAATGAAAACGACTTTCTGACTAAATGTATAATATGTGAAAATGTAGCTAGACTCTTACCTGTATACGTGGATAAACGCTTCACGGCAGACTGGAACCATTTAACTCAGTTTTGTTTGTAGCATCATCTTGTCTGGTCAGCATTGTGTCAAGTCATTTTGGTTCACACTGACCGTGGTGTGTGCAGAAAGTAGCCCATCACTTTTTCCAACTGATCTGTCAATCAGCTCACATTATAGACAGAAGCATGCTACATGGCAAACCAATCCAAACTCATCTCCCGGCATGTCCATCCATTATCTCAGCCAATCGGATGGAATACAAGTTTGTTATTAAGGCACATGAAAGTTCACATGCTCCAGAAGGCATTTCTGCCAAAAAATGTATTTCGATAAAAAAATAACAGAGTCAAGTTCAAATGCCTCTCTTGTGAAGTAGTGATGTGCGACATGCTCCTACGTTTCCTGAAACGAGTCACAGATGTTAATGTGAAATGTACACTATATAGTGTGTCATTTCCTGCAATATTCCACAATATGGGCAGTTTGCACTGATAAAAACATGAATGATTAATTCACTTTAGCAGTGCTTCTCTGTTAGTACTAGATACAATTAAGTTTTAACTAATGCCACCCCATGACACATACAGTACCAATCAAAGTTTGTACACACCTACTCATTCAAAAGTTTTTCTTTATTTGACTATTTCCTACATTGTAGAATAATGGTGAAGACATCAAAACCATGAAATAACAATCATGTTGTAAACAAAAAAGTGTAAAACTGTCACGACTTCCGCCGAAGTTGGCTCCCCTGCCTGTTTGGGCGGTGCTCGGCGGTCGTTGTCAACATCCTACTAGCCGCCACCGATCCCTTTTTCGTTTGTCTGTTTGTTTTGTCTTATTATTTTCACCTGTGTTTCTGTTGTTTGGTTTAATGAGCTTCCCTATTTTTAGTAGGTGGACCCGCCCTTGTTTTGTGCGGGATTGTCTTTATGTTACGTGTGTGCGTTTTAGGTAGAGGTGGATTTATTTTCTTAATAACTTCTTCGAGATAGGGGGCGCTCTTTTAATTTTTGGATAAAAACGTTCCGTTTTAAACAAGATATTTTGTCACGAAAAGATGCTCGACTATGCATGTAATTGACAGCTTTGGAAAGAAAAAACTCTGACGTTTCCAAAACTGCAAAGATATTATCTGTGAGTGCCCCAGAACTAATGCTACAGGCGAAACCAAGATGAAGTTTCATACAGGAAATGCCCCAGATTCTGAAGGCGCTGTGTTCCAATGTCTCCTTATATGGCTGTGAATGCGCCAGGAATGAGCCTGCCCTTTCTGTCGTTTCCCCAAGGTGTCTGCAGCATTGTGACGTATTTGTAGGCATATCATTGGAAGATTGACCATAAGAGACTACACTTACCAGGTGTCCGCCCGGTGTCCTGCGTCGAAATTATTGCGTAATCTCCAGGTCCATGTGCGTTCCATTTCTTCAGAGGATTCTCATTTCTTTTTTGAACATTCTGAGGATTAACAGGAATATAGTATATGCATTTGCTTAGTCTGTGTGGATAGAAAACATGACTGGTTAAATATCATCAGAAATCGGCTTTCGCCGAAAAGCATTTTAAAAATTACTTGTTGCCTGGATTCACAAAAAACACCTTGTATTTTAATGAACTTTTGAGTTTTGATTCTAAACAACGCATTTTGCCATGTTTCTGTCAATGAAAAACACCTTGAGGATTGATTCTAAACAGCGTTTGCCAGTCAATATTATGGAGTTAATTTGGTGAAAAACACCTTGAGGATTGATTCTAAACAAAAAAGTTAGAAAAAAGTTTTTTAATGACTTAATTTTCGTTTTTTTTCTTACCCAAACGTGATGAAGAAAACGGAGCGATTTGTCTACACAAATAATCTTTTTGTAAAAACAGAACATTTGCTATCTAACTGAGAGTCTCCTCATTGAAAACATCTGAAGTTCTTCAAAGGTAAATTTTGTGAAAATGTTGCATGCTGAATGCTAGGCTAAATGCTATGCTAGGCTATCAATACTCTTACACAAATGCTTGTTTAGCTATGGTTCAAAAGCATATTTTGAAAATCTGTAGATGACAGTGTTGTTAACAAAAGGCTAAACTTGAGAGCAAATATATTTATTTCATTTCATTTCATTTGCGATTTTCATGAATAGTTAACATTGCGTTATGCTAATGAGCTTGCCTAGAGAATTACATTCCTAGATACAGGTTTTTTTGTAGCCAAATGTGATGAACAAAACGGAGCAATTTGTCCTACACAAATAATATTTTTGTAAAAACTGAACATTTGCTATCTAACTGAGAGTCTCCTCATTGAAAACATCTGAAGTTCTTCAAAGGTAAATTATTTTATTTGAATGTTTTTCTTGTTTTTGTGAAAACGTTAAATGCTACGCTAAATTCTACGCTAGCTATCAATAATCTTACACAAATGCTTGTTTTGCTATGGTTGAAAAGCATATTTTGAAAATCTGAGATGACAGTGTTGTTAACAAAAGGCTAAGCTTGAGAACTAGCATATTTATTTCATTTCATTTGCGATTTTCATGAATAGTTAACGTTGCGTTATGGTAATGAGCTTGAGGCTGTATTCACGATCCCGGATCCGGGATGGCTAGAATCAAGAGGTTATTAAGTAATGATGGACTGTCGTTTCTCTTTGCTTATTTTAGCTGTTCCTGCAATAATATAGACTTTTTCTTTGACCAAATAGTGCTATCTTCTGTATACCACCCCTACCTTGTCACAACACAGCTGATTGGCACAAACACATTAAGAAGAAAATAAATAAATAAGACACACCTGTTAATTGAAATGCATTCCAGGTGACTACATCATGAAGCTGGTTAAGACAATGCCAAGAGTGTGCAAAGCTGTTATGAAGGCAAAGGGTGGCTACTGAAGAATCTCAAATATGAAATATATTTTGATTTGTTTTTGTCACGCGGGACTAGGTGGGTGAAGGAATCAGACGCAGAGAGTTCCACTGGGGAAAAGTGCTCTTTACTTCGGCACACAAAATGATAAGCCCAACAATACAGGGTGCGGACAACAACGTGACAACCCAAAAAACACAGGGTGCCAAGTTAATACATGAAGTTCAGTCAATGTTTCTTCAAGTGCAGTCGCAAAAAACATTTTTGGTTCCAACCGCCATGTCTTTGTAAGATGCAGAGTATGTGAACGGATGATCTCCTCATGTGTGGTTCCCACCGTGAAGCACGGAGGATGTGGTGTGATGGTGTGGGTGTACTTTGCTGGGGACACTGTCAGTGATTTATTTAGAATTCAAGGCACACTTAACCAGCATGGCTACCACAGCATTCTGCAGTGATATGCCGTCCCATCTGGTTTGCACTTAGTGGGACAACGACCCAAAACACACCTCCAGACTGTGTAAGGGCTATTTGATCAAGGAGAGTGATGGCGTGCGAGACTGCCTACAGGGAGGAGGTGAGGGCCCTGGGAGTGTGGTGTCAGGAAAATAACCTCTCACGCAATGGCAAACAAAACAAAGGAGATTATTGTGGACTCCAGGAAACAGCAGAGGGAGCACCCTCCCCATCCACATCGACGGGACAGTAGCGGAGAAAGTGGAAAGTTTCAAGTTCCTCGGCGTACACATCACGGACAAACTGAAATGGTCCACCCACACAGACAGGGTGATGAAGAACACACAACAGCGCCTTTTCAACCTCAGGAGGCTGAAGAAATGTGGCTTGTCACCTAAAACACTCACAAACTTTTACAGATGCACAATCGAGAGCATCCTGTCGGGCTGTATCACCGCCTGGTACGGCAACTGCACCGAAAAAGGGGTGTTTTTTGGCAACAATGTAAATGTTCTGTCTTTTTCCCTGCTCTTGTTTATTTATGTCCTTATTTTTCACTAAGAACATCAAGCAGCTTCTTATAATTCCTCTGTACCTCTCTAATTAAGAAGAAAACATGTTAATGGGCTGCCTCCAGCGGAATAATTCAGATTGTGATTAGAGCACAGATACTGTCTGCCAGAACATGTCTGGTGCTGGGGTAATCATCCAGACACTGACATTTACAGCAGAAACATGACGTCAACTGGATGCTTACAGGCAGAGCTTCTACTAAAGGGAAAAGATGAGACATGATTCACATCGTTTGTCCGTCATGTGTTGTATCAACAATTTTAAATGTAATAGAAAAGCAGGTGTTTCAAACCTGGTGGTGAAATGTAGGTGGAAATGTAATGTTATCCTTTACAGTAGAAAGTGCCATTGTAAAATATGACTGTATATCATCCTTTCTGATTCAACAATATTGAAAGTCCATGCACTCAGCAACTGCATAGGCTCTTCCACATTTCTCTGTGAATTGCAGTTTGCTCAATTCTCAATTGCATTCAAGTCTGACTTACATAATACATTAGCTGGTGAATTAATTAGTTAGATTGAGATGATATATACATAAATATACTGTATGTAATTTGTGAGAACAGGGGAAATGGAATTGATCAGTATCGAAGTGATTATGAGTGAGTGTGTGTGTGGCACCCTGGGTAAAGCTTGTTCAAACAACCAGATGATATTATTTAAGTGATCATCAGTGCATCTTGGAAACAGTAGCCCTGTACTGCTTCCTAATGAGATGTGGAGCTACCTTAGTCACATTGCTGTGGAGGGAGGGTGTCACATTGGGTAGAGAAGGCTGCAATGTGCAGGCAGACCACGTTTCCTCCCACTAATGAGAAATTCAAAGAATTCTCCCTGATAAAGCCAGCATAGCAACAGTAGAAAAAAAAGCTGCTGTCTCAGATTCTCTCTCTCTCTCTCTCTCTCTCTCTCTCTCTTTGCGCCTTCAGGTTTAGTTTGTTTCATCATGTTTTTCACAGTCTGACGGACTTCTCCTATTTCCTACCTTCCGTGGAAATTCAGCAGCAGAAGTATTGGTTTATTTGGATCCCCATTAGCTCTTGCCAAAGCAGCAGCTTTTCTTCCTGGGGTCCACACAAAAACATAAAACACGACAAGTAACAAAACATTGATACACTGATAGACAAGAACAGTCACACCAATCTTAAATCCAACAATAAAGTTGCAACAAGTAGTGACACGTGTCTGTGCTGCTTGGAGTTAGTCTTCAGTGGTCTACAGCGGCAGCCACTCCTCCCCCTTAAGCTTCTCATCTGCACACTGAAGATCCAGAACAATGCTACAGAGATGCACTAAGAGGCAGGGTTCAATCTCTGCCTCTATAATCATTCAAATAAATCTTATTTATGCTTGAATGGCCATTGTGCCTTGATGTATGAGCCTGCGTTGCAAGGTAGAGGATGTAAAGTAGCGAATGTTGGGCATATGTCATTTTTCAGGTGAATTAAAGAGACAGGATAATTAAAGAGTCAATAAAAATGTGTCTGGTTTAATACATGTTGCAACAGGGAGACTAGATCCAAGAGAGAAGCAGAGAGAAGCAGAGAGAAGCAGAGAGAAGCAGAGCAAATGACTCCTTGTCCTTCTTTGAGAAGGCACTTATATATTAATCCCACAGCACCTAATGTTCTGTAAACACCAGCCCGAGAGGCTTGTAGGAAGTAACAACATCAACTGCTACGTAGATGTCAGCTGTTACATAGACCTGGTGGCCCTATTCATGGCTCCTAAGCAACTTTGAAGTATTTTTTAATATATTTTTTATATTAGAACTCACCAGCATTTTGACCAGAAATACAATTTTCCTGAATCGGTCGCTTTGTTCGTTCCCCCCAAGGCAGATTCGGTTATTCCAGAGACTGCTCCAAGGCGCCACCGGCGGAGAAGAGGTATTCGGAGTGGACTTTTAGTCCAACTCAGGAGCCGTGCATATCATCCATTGCTTCCGAGTATATTACTCGTTAACATTCTCTGCTTCACAGAATCATGGCTCTCTCCGTATGTGCTGTCCCCGTCCATACAGCCAGCTGGGTTCTCAGTACATCGCGAAGACAGGAATAAAGAACTCTCTGAGAAAAATAAAGGTGGAGGTATATGTTTCCTGATTCATGGTGTGATTGTGGTAACATACAGGAACTCAACTCCTTTGTTCGTCTGACCTAGAATACCTCACAATCAAAAGCCGACCGCATTACATCCCGAGAGAATTATCATTGGTCATCGTCACAGCCGTGTATGGTTCCCCTCAGCCGATACCACAATGGCTCTTAAGGAACTACACTGGCCTTTGTACAAACTGGAAACTGCATATCCTGAGTCCACATTTGTTTTAGCTGGGGACTTTAATAAAGCAAATCCTAGGAAAACTCTACTGAAGGTATATCAAAACATTGCCTGCGCCACTCGCGCATCAAAAACTCTCGACCATTGCTACTCTCCCTTCCGGGACAGCTGCAAGGCCCTCCCCACCCTTTGGCAAATCAGATCCAGATCCATCCTGCTCCTCCCTTTCTATGTTTGCAGACAACACAACAATGGTAAGCCTCATTACCAAAGACGACGAGACAGCCTACAGGGAGTTGAGGGTCCTGGTGGAGTGGTGCCAGGAAAATAACCAATCCCTCAATGTCAACAAATGAAGGAGCTCTTCGTGGACTTCAGGAGACAGCAGAGTGGTCACGGCCCCATCCACATCAACGGGGCTGCAGTGGAGAAGGTGAAAAGCTTCAAATTCCTCTGCATCCAAATATCCACTATTTCTAATGGGTCCATAATATTTGTGATTTCCTTAAGTGCACGGTGATGATAGTTTGTAGAGTGATTACCTTTGTTGTCCATTGAGGTACTTAACACTGTGTTATAGTCTATAGTTATAGTATAAATGTTTTCGAAGAAGTATGGATCATCCTGATTTGGACGTATAGATTAATGAGCCAAATGTATTTTTCATCCACTTTCATATTCAAAACATCAACCTTCTTTGCGAATCATTCCTGACTATTTGCACATTCAGATCAATGTTTTTGTTCATTAATATCATCACAACTTCTGAGTTCCTTTGTCCATGACATCAAATTATTTCCCTACCCCATTCCTTTTCCATGCAACTTCATCTAAGGATGTCGAGTGAGTTTCCTGTAAACAGTACATGTTATATTCCTTTTCTTATAGCCATGTAAAGACTGATCTTCTTTTTTTATAATCTGCTAAACCGTTACAATTATAACTGATTATACTTATTTCACCCCGTACCATAACTAGATACTATTCCGTCTAAATGGACCATAATTAGTGATTGTAAGGTTACTGCCATCAGAGTTATTATGACAGTCTTAAAAAGGACCTTTCAAATATCAGATATTTTGAATTCAAGAAATAGGTTCTAGCAATATTTGTTTTATACCCTTGCCTGTTTGCCTGTTTGCCTGTTTGCCTGTATTGTTAGACAATTGAGACAAGATATTATGTGTGTAGTAAATCTGAGTAGGTTGATGTGTTTGATATTGGATGTGATTTAGTAAGAGTGTGTACGATGTCTGTATAAGAGTAAGACTATAATGTTGATGTCCAAATAAATAATAACTCCGCCAATTTGCATGTTTGAATGTCTACGTGTGTAACATTACATTTACATTTAAGTCATTTAGCAGACGCTCTTATCCAGAGCGACTTACAAATTGGTGCGTTCACCTTAAGACATCCAGTGGAACAGCCACTTTACAATAGTGCATCTAAATCTTTTAAGGGGGGAGGGGGTGAGAAGGATTACTTTATCCTATCCTAGGTATTCCTGAAAGAGGTGGGGTTTCAGGTGTCTCCGGAAGGTGGTGATTGACTCCGCTGTCCTGACGTCGTGAGGGAGTTTGTTCCACCATTGGGGGGCCAGAGCAGCGAACAGTTTTGACTGGGCTGCGCGGGAACTGTACTTCCTCAGTGGTAGGGAGGCGAGCAGGCCAGAGGTGGATGAACGCAGTGCCCTTGTTTGGGTGTAGGGCCTGATCAGAGCCTGGAGGTACTGAGGTGCCGTTCCCCTCACAGCTCCGTAGGCAAGCACCATGGTCTTGTAGCGGATGCGAGCTTCAACTGGAAGCCAGTGGAGAGAGCGGAGGAGCGGGGTGACGTGAGAGAACTTGGGAAGGTTGAACACCAGACGGGCTGCGGCGTTCTGGATGAGTTGTAGGGGTTTAATGGCACAGGCAGGGAGCCCAGCCAACAGCGAGTTGCAGTAATCCAGACGGGAGATGACAAGTTCCTGGATTAGGACCTGCGCTGCTTCATGTGTGAGGCAGGGTCGTACTCTGCGGATGTTGTAGAGCATGAACCTACAAGAACGGGCCACCGCCTTGATGTTAGTTGAGAACGACAGGGTGTTGTCCAGGATCACGCCAAGGTTCTTAGCGCTCTGGGAGGAGGACACAATGGAGTTGTCAACCGTGATGGCGAGATCATGGAACGGGCAGTCCTTCCCCGGGAGGAAGAGCAGCTCCGTCTTGCCGAGGTTCAGCTTGAGGTGGTGATCCGTCATCCACACTGATATGTCTGCCAGACATGCAGAGATGCGATTCGCCACCTGGTCATCAGAAGGGGGAAAGGAGAAGATTAATTGTGTGTCGTCTGCATAGCAATGATAGGAGAGACCATGTGAGGTTATGACAGAGCCAAGTGACTTGGTGTATAGCGAGAATAGGAGAGGGCCTAGAACAGAGCCCTGGGGGACGCCAGTGGTGAGAGCGCGTGGTGAGGAGACAGATTCTCGCCACGCCACCTGGTAGGAGCGACCTGTCAGGTAGGACGCAATCCAAGCGTGGGCCGCGCCGGAGATGCCCAACTCGGAGAGGGTGGAGAGGAGGATCTGATGGTTCACAGTATCGAAGGCAGTGCGGAGGGCCTCCGTGATACAGAGAAGAGCAGTCTCAGTTGAATGACTAGTCTTGAAACCTGACTGATTTGGATCAAGAAGGTCATTCTGAGAGAGATAGCGGGAGAGCTGGCCAAGGACGGCACGTTCAAGAGTTTTGGAGAGAAAAGAAAGAAGGGATACTGGTCTGTAGTTGTTGACATCGGAGGGATCGAGTGTAGGTTTTTTCAGAAGGGGTGCAACTCTCGCTCTCTTGAAGACAGAAGGGACGTAGCCAGCGGTCAGGGATGAGTTGATGAGCGAGGTGAGGTAAGGGAGAAGGTCTCCGGAAATGGTCTGGAGAAGAGAGGAGGGAATAGGGTCAAGCGGGCAGGTTGTTGGGCGGCCGGCCGTCACAAGACACGAGATTTCATCTGGAGAGAGAGGGGAGAAAGAGGTCAGAGCACAGGGTAGGGCAGTGTGAGCAGAACCAGCGGTGTCATTTGACTTAGCAAACGAGGATCGGGTGTCGTCGACCTTCTTTTCAAAATGGTTGACGAAGTCATCTGCAGAGAGGGAGGGGGGAGGGGGAGGAGGATTCAGGAGGGAGGAGAAGGTGGCAAAGAGCTTCCTAGGGTTAGAGGCAGATGCTTGGACTTTAGAGTGGTAGAAAGTGGCTTTAGCAGCAGAGACAGAAGAGGAAAATGTAGAGAGGAGGGAGTGAAAGGATGCCAGGTCCGCAGGGAGGCGAGTTTTCCTCCATTTCCGCTCGGCTGCCCGGAGCCCTGTTCTGTGAGCTCGCAATGAGTCGTCGAGCCACGGAGCAGGAGGGGAGGACCGAGCCGGCCTGGAGGATAGGGGACATAGAGAATCAAGGGATGCAGAAAGGGAGGAGAGGAGGGTTGAGGAGGCAGAATCAGGAGATAGGTTGGAGAAGGTTTGAGCAGAGGGAAGAGATGATAGGATGGAAGAGGAGAGAGTAGCGGGGGAGAGAGAGCGAAGATTGGGACGGCGCGATACCATCCGAGTAGGGGCAGTGTGGGAAGTGTTGGATGAGAGCAAGAGGGAAAAGGATACAAGGTAGTGGTCGGAGACTTGGAGGGGAGTTGCAGTGAGGTTAGTGGAAGAACAGCATCTAGTAAAGATGAGGTCGAGCGTATTGCCTGCCTTGTGAGTAGAGGGGGAAGGTGAGAGGGTGAGGTCAAAAGAGGAGAGGAGTGGAAAGAAGGAGGCAGAGAGGAATGAGTCAAAGGTAGACATGTTGTGGGTATAGCCTTAATATTCATGATGATAATTGTAATCCATATCGTATTACCGTCATAGTTGCATCATAATTACCTTTAATATCATTGAAAAACACATCCCAGCATTTCCATAGCAATTGACGTTTCACATGATCATGAAAGAGACCTTGCATTACTCTAGAGACGGCTTCGCTACAGTACAAATGTATTCCGTACAATATGTTATTATTCCCCAATGCCCCTATTCTGATATCTTCCCCTTGCTTGTTGTAAACATATATAAACTTGTAGACAAATACATAAAAAAGATAGACAAACAATAAACATATTAAATTATAAAACAGTTCTCAACAACAGAGAGAGTGGGAGAGAAGAGAAGAGTTGAGTACGTGTGTGTTCATATCCACTTCATAGTGTAACCTGAAGTCCCTGTAGAATTCAGTCATCTGTCTTTTAGCTATCAAATTTCTTTAACTTATTTGAGCGAACAAAAGTAGACATATAGCCTATCTTATTGGCAAAAGCGGAGAACATCGGCCATATCCCCAGTGAGTGCACACTGCGCCATATTCACTCCTTATCATCATTGGGTCAGTGCCACTTAAAAGTCATCTATTTGTGTTTCCCCTTCTCGTAGGCCAACTATATGGACAATGTTGTTTTTAATGATATGTTAGTCAGTGTGAGAAGAGTAGGCTACCATGTAATTTGTCATAATTTAAAAAAAAATCTGCCCAGCAATCAGGGGAGAAGGGCATTGGTCAGGGAGGTGATCAAGAACCTGATGGTCACACTGACATAGCTCCAGAGTTCCTCTGTAGAGATGGGAGAACATTCCAGAAGGACAACCATCTCTGCAGAACTCCACCAGTTAGGCCTTTAAGGTAGAGTGGCCAGATGGAAGCCACTCCTCAGTAAAAGGCACCTTGGAGTTTGCCAAAAGGCCCGCTTGGAGTTTGTCGAAAGGAAGAACTCTCAGACCATGAGAAACAAGATTCTCTGATCTGATAAAAACCAAGATTGAACTCATCGGCCTAAATGCCAAGAGTCATGTCTGGAGGACACCTAGCACCATCCCTAGTGTGAAGCATGGTGGTGGCAGCATCATGCTGTGGGGATGTTTTTCAGTGGCAGGGACTGGGAGACTAGTCAGGATCGAGGGAAAGATGAACGGAGCAAAGTACAGAGAGATCCTTGATCAAATCCTGCTCCAGAACGCTCAGGACCTCAGACTGGGGCGACGGTTCACCTTCCAACAGGACAACGACCCTAAGCACACAGCCAAGACAACGCAGGAGTGGCTTCGGGACAAGTCACTGAATTTCCTTGAGTGGCCCAGCCATGGCCTGGACTTGAACCCGATCAAACATCTCTGGAGAGACCTGAAAATAGCTGTGCAGCGACGCTCCTCATCAAACCAGACAGAACTTGAGAGGATCTGCAGAGAAAAATGGGAGAAACTCCCCAAATACAGGTGTGTGAAGCTTGTAGCATCATACCCAAGAATACTTGAGGCTGTAATCGCTGCCAAAGGTGCTTCAACAAAGTACCGAGTAAAGGAATACTTAAGTAAATGTGAAATTTCAGTTTTTTTAACGTTACAGGATATTGTGTGTAGATTTGTGAGGGGGAAAAAACGATTTAATCAATTTTAGAATAAAGCTGTACCGTAATAAAATGTGGAATAAGTGAAAGGGTCTGAATACTTTCCGAAGGCACTGTATGTACAGTAGTATTACCAGTTCTTAATTTGAGGATCCGGCACCTCTCCGTTTTAACCGTTTTTAAAAGTTCATTCTAGTTCACCATTTGTTAATTCTTCTCCAAAAAAGTTATGTGAAAGAGTAGATTGTCAGCCCGGGACTGATATTCTAAGAGTTGATTTGGGTGTGGCACTGGTGTAAAGTACTTAAGTAAAAATACTTTAAAGTACTACTTAAGCAGTTATTTTTTGGTATCTGTACTTACCTTTACTATTTATATTTTTCACTACTTTTACTTTTCACTACATTCCTTAAAAGAAAATATTGTACTTTTTCTCCCATACATTTTCCTTGACACCCAAAAGTACTCATTACATTTTGAATGCTTAGTAGGACAGGAAAATGGTCAAATTCACACACTTATTAACCGAACATCTCTGGTCATCCCTACTCTGATCTGCCGGACTCACTACACACACATGCTTCATTTGTAATGATGTCTGAATGTTGGAGTGTGCCCGTGGCTTTCCATAAATAAAAAAAACTATAAAATGGTGCAATCTGGTTTGCTTAATATAAGGAATTCAAAATGATTTATACTTTTACTTTTGATACTTAAGTATATTTTAAACCAACTACTTTTATACTTTTACTCAAGTAGAATTTGACTGCGTAACTTACTTTTAGTTGACTTTTTCCACCACTGCGGTTGGGCCGGCCCGGAATGATAGTTTGCACAACATGGCAAACTATGTTTGAGTCCAACATGTGGCAGTGGCTGTGCGAGACGCACATCTGTCTATCTAAGAGAAGAAGAATGAGATTCACTTTCTATCATTTCTCTCCCTCTCTCTGCTCTCCAGTGTTGCACCTTCATCATTTATTTCTTTATAGAATCATAGCTGCACGGCGGGTTCTGGAGGTGCTTCAGCACCCCTGATACACTGAAATACATTTGCCAAAGTTATGAAATTACTGCTGTCTGTTCAGAAATAAATGGAATAATTCAGAATAGCATACCATGAGAAGGCCTACAATTTAGCCACAGAGGTGAGATAACTTCTTTTTAAAAAAATATAATGATAAGACATAGCCAACAGTCTGGAACGCGCAGCAAATGTCAGTGAACAGCATGCAGACAAACAGGCCTTTCGCAATATTTCAAATACAGTCATGGGAAAACACAGGTTGGAAAGCAAGTGACTCCTGCTGTAAAGAGAATAGTCTAATCTGTCTGCTGTAGGCCACCAAAATATTTGATCAACTTCCAAATGTTGTTTAACAACCATCAGCAGCGAGTGAACTGAATCAGTGAACTGGAAAGCATTTTTAGGAATATAATTTATATTCTAGTCTACAATATGTGTGTCTCCACACACCTAGGCCTGGGCTATTGATGGATATAAGACAAGTTTGTTTGTATTGATCTCATATTCTCAGTTTATCATTGTCAAAGTAGCCTGTCATTTTGATTATTTGTGCAGTATTAAAAAAGATTCACCTAAGTCTACAGACATGTAAAATGAAACAGAATTGCATGAAATGCATTTATAAAAGGAAAACATTTTCACAGACCCTAGGATTCAAAAAATGATCCCCATGTGTGCAACTTCTGTAAGTTCCTATACTCTACTGCTCTATGCCACTATGCAAATAGAATATATTTATTATACTGAACAAAATGTTTAATGCAAAATGTAAAGTGTTGGTCCAATGTTTCATGAGATGAAATAAAAGATGGACAGGTGAGACAAAAAAATTTGGTTGCATTCATTTTGTACAAGCTGGACATCCAATTACACCACTCTGTATACTTCTGGCCCTTCTTTGGACACTGTGTTAACAACCCTCCAGACGACACCATTCTGTATAATTCTGGCCCTTCTTTGGACACTGTGTTAACAACCCTCCAGATGAGCTTCAATGCCATACAACTCTCCTTCCGTGGCCTCCAATTGCTCTTAAATACAAGTAAAACTAAATGCATGCTCTTCAACCGATCGCTGCCTGCACCTGCCCGCCCGTCCAACATCACTACTCTGGACGGTTCTGACTTAGAATATGTGGACAACTACAAATACCTAGGTCTCTGGTTAGACTGTAAACTCTCCTTCCAGACTCACATCAAACATCTCCAATCCAAAGTTACATCTAGAATTGGATTTCTATTTCGCAACAAAGCATCCTTCACTCATGCTGCCAAACATACCCTTGTAAAACTGACCATCCTACCGATCCTTGACTTCGGCGATGTCATTTACAAAATAGCCTCCAATACCCTACTCAATAAATTGGATGCAGTCTATCACAGTGCCATCTATTTTGTCACCAAAGCCCCATATACAGTACTACCCACCACTGCGACCTGTACGCTCTCGTTGGCTGGCCCTCGCTTCATACTCGTCACCAAACCCACTGGCTCCAGGTCATCTACAAGACCCTGCTAGGTAAAGTCCCCCTTATCTCAGCTCGCTGGTCACCATAGCAGCACCCACCTGTAGCACGTGCTCCAGCAGGTATGTTTCTCTGGTCACCTCCAAAACCAATTCTTCCTTTGACCGCCTCTCCTTCCAGTTCTCTGCTGCCAATGACTGGAACGAACTACAACAATCTCTGAAACTGGAAACACTTATCTCCCTCACTAACTTTAAGCACCAGCTGTCAGAGCAGCTCACAGATTACTGCACCTGTACATAGCCCATCTATAATTTAGCCCAAACAACTTCCTCTCCCCCTACTGTATTTATTTATTTATTTTGCTCCTTTGCACCCCATTATTTCTATCTCTACTTTGCACATTCTTCCACTGCAAATCTACCATTCCAGTGTTTTACTTACTATATTGTATTTACTTCGCCACCTCCCTTATCTCACCTCATTTGCTCACATTGTATATAGACTTATTTTTCTACTGTATTATTGACTGTATGTTAGTTTTACTCCATGTGTAACTCTGTGCTGTCGTATGTGTCGAACTGCTTTGCTTTATCTTGGCCAGGTCGCAATTGTAAATGAGAACGTGTTCTCAACTTGCCTACCTGGTTAAATAAAGGTGAAAAAATAAATACAAATTAGTTCTCTGAGATACATTGGAATAAAAATGGTCCAGATGTCATGCAGGGAAGGGTACATTACCAGGAAACTTGTTCAAAGGGATTCGTTCTGGATCCGAAGGCTAAACACACTGCCTCCTCTTGGCCTTAACGAGGAGTTCGATTTGAAACCGTTTTTATAGTTTCAAAATTATAGTTTTTTTTATACTAATTGAATATTGTATGTGCATATGTACAGTACCAGTCAAAGGTTTGGACACACCTACTCATTCAAGGGTTTTTATTCATTTGTACTATTTTCTAAATCGTGGAATTATAGTGAAGACATCAAAGCTATGAAATAACACACATGGAATCATGTAGTAACCCAAAAAGTTTTAAATAAATCCAAAATATATTTTACATTTTAGATTCTTCAAAGTAGCCACCATTTGCCTTGATGACAGCCTTGCGCTGTCTTGGCATTCTCTCAACCAGGTTCACCTGGAATGCTTTTCCAACAGTCTTGAAGGAGTTCCCATATATGCTGAGCTCTTGTTGGCTGCTTTTCCTTCACTTTGCAGTCCAACTCATCCCCAACCATCTTAATTGGGATGAGGTTGGGTGATTGTGTAGGCCAGGTCATCTGCTGCAGTACTCCATCACTCGCCTTCTTGGTCAAATAGCCCTTACACAGTCTGGAGTTGTGTTGTGTCATTGTCCTTTTAAAAAACAAATTATACTCCCAAGAAGTGTAAACCAGATGGATTGCATACCACTGCAGAATGCTGTGGTTGCCATGCTGGTTAAGTGTGCCTTGAATTCTAAATAAATCACAGACAGTCACCAACAAGCACCCCCACACCATCACACATCCTCCTCCATGCTTCACGGTGGGAACCACACATGCCGAGATCATCCGTTCAAATCTCAAATCTGCACTCATCAGACCAAAGAATAGATTTCCACCGGTCTAATGTCCATTGCTCGTGTTTCTTGGCCCAAGCAAGTATTCTTCTTATTGGTGTCCTTTTAGTAGTGGTTTCTTTGCCGCAATTTGACCATGAAGGTCTGATTCATGCAGTCTCCTCTGAACAGTTGATGTTGAGATTTGTCTGTTACTTTACTTTATTTGGGCAGCAATTTCTGAGGCTGGTAACTCTAATGAACTTATCCACTAGAGCAGAGGTAGCTCTGGTTCTTCCTTTCCTGTGGTGGTCTTCAGAAGAGTCAGTTTCATCATAGCCTTGATGGTTTTTGCAACTGCACTTGAAGAAATGTTCAATGTTCTTGAAATGTTCCGTATTGACTGACCTTCATGTCTTAAAGCAATGATGGACTGTTATTTCTCTTTGCTTATTTGAGCTGTTCTTGCCATAATATAGACTTGGTCTTTTACCAAATATGGATATCTTCTGTGTACCACCTCTACCTTGTCACAACACAACTGATTGGCTCAAACACAACTGATTGGCTCAAATGCATTAAGAAGGTAAGAAATTCCACAAATGAACTTTAAACTTCATGAAGCTGGTTGAGAAAATGCCAAGAGTGTGCAAAGCTGTGGCTACTTTGAAGAATCTCAAATATAAAATATATTTTGAATTGTTTTACACTTTTTTGGTTACTACATGATTCCATATGTGTTATTTCATAGTTTGAATGTCTTCACTATTATTCTACATTGTAGAAAATAGTAAAGTGAATAAAAAAAACCTTGAATGAATAGGTGTGTCCATACTTTGTACTGATATATATATATATATATATATATTACTGTCAATATTGATCACATTCCTTGTGTATGATCATATATTTGGATACATTGAAGGTTAATATTGAATGTTAATATTGTGAACCTATGTTATATATTTTTTACCTCCTGTTTCAGAAAGTGATGTCACTGAGTACTGTCCCTATATATAGGACCTTCGAACCCTGGAGATATGGGATATACCTAGGATCTGGATGCCTGATGAAGACCTAAGGATCAAAATGTTGTTGTAAATAAATATCACCTGAGCAGCAGTGTGCTGCATTTTGCTTTCTGTTTTCATGAAATAAAAGATCCCAAAAATATTCCAAATGCACAAAAAGCTTATTTCTCTATAATTGTATGCACTAATTTGTTTACATCCCTGTTAGTGAGGATTTATCATTTACCAAGATAATCTATCCACCTGACAGATGTAGCATATCAAGAAGCTGATTAAACATCATGATCATTACACAGGTGCACCTTGTGCTGGGGACATTTAACGGTCACTTAACTTTAAACTTCATGAAGCTGGTTGAGAAAATGCCAAGAGTGTGCAAAGCTGTGGCTACTTTGAAGAATCTCAAATATAAAATATATTTTGAATTGTTTTATACTTTTTTGGTTACTACATGATTCCATATGTGTTATTTCATAGTTTGAATGTCTTCACTATTGTGGTTTTGTCACACAACACAATGCCACAGATGTCTCAAGTTTTGAGGGAGTGTGGAATTGACATGCTGACTACAGGAATGTCCACCAGAGCTGTTGCCAGATAATTTAATGTTAATTTCTCTTCCTTCCAAGGCTGAGGGGACTTTGTAAACCACTGCAAACCCAGGGAATACTCCTTATGACTGAAGAACAAGAGAACCAATGGAGCTTCACATCCCGTTGGAAACCCAGGATAGATAGTGGTGCTTTGAATTAGTGATTCTGTAAATGATTGTTGTCTGAGGTATGGGCTTGTTCTGGTGGATAGGAAAGGAGATGTGTTGTCCTCCTCTGCACATACAGCACTTGACTCACCTGTGAACAAAGTGTCAATTCAGATCTCAATTGGTATTTCTACACCCTTAAAAAAAAGGGTTCCAGAAGGGTTCTTTTGGCTGTCCCTAAAGGAGAACCCTTTTTGGTTCCAGGTAGAACTCGTTTTGGTTCCATGTAGAACCCTCTGTGTAACGGATTCTACATGGAACTCAAAAGGAATCCACCTGGATCCAAAAAGGCTTCTTCAAAGGGTTATCCTATGGGGATAGCCGAAGAACCCTTAAGGTTCTAGATAGCACATTTTTTCTAAGAGCATATTACTATACATCTGACATCATTAACCATCGGTAACAGCATTGATTATGAAGAATGATGAACACAAGAGAAAAACAGGTTTATTTAAACAACCTGTATATTTGCATTTACAGCACACTTCAATGCATGTACAGAACATTTCTAACAACCAGACATTTTAGTCACTAAAACATTACACCCAATATGGAAATAGAGCCTTTCGTCTGTACGTTTGAAGTTAAATGGGATCCACCTCAAAGCCATGAAAGTCAGGACTTGGTGTGGGAGAGAGAGACTGTGAGGACACTGATCCTACCCTGCCTGTGGGCTTGTTCCTCAGGGGACCTGGGGAGGTAGGGATCCCCTGCTGGATCTTCTCTCATCATAATCACCTCCCAGAATTCTCCCCACATATCAGACAATTGTTCCTTCCACTCTAGAGACAGGGGCTGATGCAGAACGTCTTGCTGTCATTAAGCAGCCGCATGCTTTTGATGTGAGCTCACATACCATGTCTTCTTCTCCACCCCACAGGTCTCCATCTTTCCTGCCATGTGTGTATGGCACAGAAGAAACCTCATAAACCTCAAGTAGGTTTTATTTTACTAGGGGTTCGTACTGTAGGCCACTGATACTTTAATCTTGATATCACCAAAGGCCAAGAGGACATTTAATGTGTTGATCATACTAAATTACTTCTTAGATTGACTAATAGCCATTTTTGCCAAATCCATTTATGGGATACAGGGCTATAGTTGATGCAAAATACTCTAAAATCTCCACAGAGGACTAGAAAGACCAGGAGGCCGTGTGGCAGCAGCATGGTATCTTTGCAAATACCTCCTGTGCGCAAATCTTCGGCCTCTTTCTGGTCAACATCATGCATGTGAACCATGTGTCCTTTTATGTTAAATGTGAATGTCTATGCACACTAATGTGTGTCGGTGTACTTTACGTATGTGCTTCCATCCATGGCAGCGATGGTGGATGGTAGCGCACACACACACACACACACACACACACACACACACACGGTTTATGAAAATGAGTCATGGTGCTTTAATAGAGGAAGCGAGCACAAAGCCAACAGAGATATTTCTCCATGGCCACCAGGGCTAAAGGACTGTGAGCGTGTCATGGGCCGACACACTCACACCTCTCCCCTGTGTGTTTTATTCCCCAGGCATGGCTGTCAATCCATTATTTCTCACACTGTGATCCCTCACCATATGCGGGCAAGTCCGCCTCACTCCTACAGGATCACTGCACCCTTTTCCTCGCCAACTCCGCCAGGTGCTGGGTCACTGAGGCTTGAGGAGTGGAGGCACTGGTAGCTACTGGGATAATTGAACAGCTCCAGTCTTATGAAATACTATTTCTATAGCAGTTCTCTCCAGCTGAATTTGAGATGGTAACAAAATATAGAGAACATACGGAAAGAGGTTTCAATTGCATGCAGCAATTGTTGGAAATTGTACTATTAAGTTGTGAAGAGTATGAATCAAAGAGGAGATTGGACGACAATGTAAAGACAGTGGTAAGAAAGTATTCCTCTCTGAGCACATGTCCTTGAGGAAAATTATTTTGTCTAGTTACCATAAGAACTTCCCCATGAGGAGGAACAAGATGGATGATAGGGCCTCTTTCAGCTCATAAAACAAGATATAAAGACAAAGATGTCCCAAGGATAGATTCTTAATGAATTGTTGGTAGTGTTTGATGTTGGTTATGCTCTCTATCCCTGGAATGCTCTATGTACACACTGTACATTTTACAGAACATTCTGTCGTAAACATGTGAACACGCAATAATCTTGCCACTCCCTGCCGTGTGTCTCAGGGGGAGTTGGGATGCAAAAAAACAAAAAAAACAAAAACAAATTTCCATTAGACACTTTTGTGGAACAGGACAAATACAAGCACCCCCAAAATTAGTATTATCATCATCATCAACTCCAAGTCATGATGTTACAGAGTTCAAACTGCCTGTGAAAAGTTTTACAGTGTAAAAGCAGCCAAGTGTGACCTCATCCCAGAGCTTTAAACTCCCATGGTGCACTGGGGGGAGGATGAGGTCACTCTGAGACGTGGAGTCCATATCCTGTCGTGAGCATGTGGAAGGAAGAGGGATGCTGTGAAGCTCCTGTATGGACAGCATTTATCAGGTGGGTACCACACAGCCCCTGTATGGACAGCATTTATCAGGTGGGTACCACACAGACCCTGTATGGACAGCATTTACAGGTGGGAACAACTGATGGGAACAGGTGGGAACATCTTGGGGGGGGCAATATACCACGACTCCTGATATGTGAAAATGACTAAGAATAGCCATCTGCCCTTCTTAATACGGCAGCAGTTACTCATGTTTACAAAACTGATGTCATGCATGGAATTGTTCCATGTGGCTGGTTTTGCTGGGAGATGCTGGGTGTCCGACCATGTTCATTTACAGTAAACACAATAAAAATCTTGACAAGTGACATATTCACCCTCCTAAAGTCCCATCACATACAGAATGATATGGATGTGGCCTGATTGGGTCTTTCTATAATGAATCAAAACCGATTGAAGGATGTTTTGAAAGGAAGCTTCCTTTTATGCACTGTCAAAGCTAGAAGCACAAGCATTTCACTGCACCCGCAATAACATCTGCTAGTCACGTGTACAGTATGTGACCAATATAATTTGATTTGATTTGATTTATATGGTTAGCCTATTTTCATTTTCAAGAGAGGAGAAGAGAACAGATCCATTATAACAGAAGTGAGTGGGAGGAAATCTCTGCAATCTCTTTGCTTTACCAGGGTATCCACATGCACGCACACACACATGCATGTGCACATGCACAAGCTTAAGCATGCACATGCTTCCTACTGCACTTTGCAAGTCATTCAATATTAAGATACTATATTTTACCATTGTTTTCTTGACAGATTTAAGCAATTATTCAAAACAGGAACAAGCTAGCTGTTTTTTGATAGGGTTGACATGTATGAAAATAGTGTCTAGAAAATGACTGATGTTGCGTTGCAGCATAAAACACACACATTGAATTCCTGCAAATCATTGCACTGTTTGATTTGGTTTGCACTGTCTCCTCCAGCCAATCATGGAGCAATCATGTAGATTGAATTTAAACAACTATTCATAGTTTGAGCATTGGGAGAATGAGAAGCGAGGATAATGCACAACAATGCAGAGTTCCATGCACAGACTGATTGTTGATACAACCCATGTGTGCTATTAGCACAGAGGTGCATGTAAACAGTTACTGTTACATTTTACAATCCGGGTTGGACCTGTCTGAAAGCCTCAGATGTTACCACATGTTAATAACTATACTTATTGAGCCCTTACAATCTTAGGCTCTTCTATATCTGTTTTCTTTCTAATTGTTAAAACAGATTACATTGCTTTACTACAGGCCCTAAAATAATCGTTTACCTCTTGGATTACATCAGAGGATCACATTAGTGGATCACATCAGTGAATCACATCAGTGGATCACATCAGTGGATCACATCAGTGGATTATATCAGTGATCCTCTGCTGATACCAGACCTATGACATTATTCATGTTACTGTGGTGATGTGTCCATTCCATGCATGGGGACTTTGACTGATGTAAATGTTAATCGGACATGTTTTCTACCCATATTTGTCTCCTCTGATTAAACCTTTAGCGATGAGTCAGACCCTGTTGGCTCTTACTAAAGGCCATATTGGTGGTGGGGCCTGACCATGTTGGATGCTTCCCATGGAGCATGTGCTCTTAGCAGCAGCAGGCTCTCTCTCCACACATCATGACCCCTATGTTGTTCACTCTCCACATGCTGATTAATTTATGATTTATGACACTATGTCACACGAACAAACATTAAATAGACTTGTACACATTCACGTGGAGCCTGGACAATGTAATGGAATCTTATTGAAATGTCATTGATAACTGTTCCCCAGAGACTCAGAGCTCACTTCCCCAAAGACTTCGATGGACCTGCACTCTTAGAAAAAAAGGTCCTCTCAAGAACCTAAAAGGGTTCTTCGGCTGTCCCCATAGGAGAACCCTTTGAAGAACCCTTTTTAGATCCAGATAAAACCCTATTGGGTTCCTATGGGGACAGACAAAAAAAAATTGCAGCATGTAAAGTGTTGGTCCCATGGTTCATGAGCTGAAATAAAATATCCCAGAAATGGTTCACATCCACAAAAAGCTTATTTCTCTATAATTCTGTGCACAAATATGTTTACATCCCTGTTAGTGAGCATGTCTCCTTCGCCAAGATAATCCATCCACCTAACAGGTGTGGCATATCAAGAAGCTGATTGAACAGCATGATCATTAGACAGGTGCACCTTGTGCTGGGGACAATAAAAGGCCACTCTAAAATATGCTGTCTTTTCACACAACACAATGCCGTAGATGTCTCATGTTTTGAGGGAGCGTGCAATTGGCATGGGGACTGCAGGAATATCCACCAGAGAATTTGGCAGTACGTTCAACAAGCCTCAGACCAATGTAACCACGCTGGCCCAGGACCTCCACATCCAGCTTCTTCACCTGCGGGGTCATCAGAGACCAGCCACCAAGACAGGTGATGAAACTGAGTATTTCTGCCTGTAATAAAGCAATTTTGTGTGGAAAAACTGATTCTGATTCCCTGGGCCTGGCTCCCCAGTGGGAGTGCCCCTGCCCAGTCATGTGAAATCCATAGATTAAATGTATTACTAATTTATTTCAGTCAATAAAATTGTTGCATGTTGCATTTATATTTTTGTTCAGTGTAAGAGTGTACCGGCAGGAGCATAGCTAGCAGTGTTGTAGTTAAGCTTCGTGTTGATTAGGAGCCACACCCGTCTGTCGGCCTCCATGGACAAGGCGAGGTTCCAGCCGGTAGTCGGGGCTGGACTATGGCTTGGATAAAAAGCATCCAAGTTCAGTTGTACAGGGTCCGTAACTGAAGATCGAGGTTGATCGTGTCGAAGTACCACTCAGAAGCTGCTGCTGATCTCATTGGGGCTACGCAGGACGTAATTGGAGCCAGGGAAGTTCTAAGCTTTCCACCATTTGTAAAAGGAACGGTCGATTCCGAGTCCTATTTCTGAGTGAGTGGGATGCCAAATGTAACTTTTTTCAAGTAGTACTCATCCCTCTGTTCCCGTTGAGCGTGTGCTGCAAGCTGGGTGGCTAGACCCTCTGCTCGGTGGGCGACGGTATTGGTCAGACTCCCAGATCTCCCAGACCTCCTGGACCTCCCAGACCTCCAGGCTTACCAAAGACACCAGAGAAAGAGAGACCCACGCAATCTACATCCATAAAAGGAATGGTTGCTTCCATGTCTTTAAAGTGGAACTGACAGCATTTTAGCAACATGAAATCTTATTGAAATATGTTCATATATACCCCCAGGAAGAATATGACACTTACATTTTTTAAATCTGACAATCGAGCACTAAGAAATGGTCTTATCTTCATAAATTCTTAGCATGTTTGGGAATCAGGTACACAAAGGCATTTGGGAAAAATCTTTAGCAATATAGAGTGGGAAAGCTGCCGCGCATTTGGACAATTAATAGACACTGCAAGAAATTAAAACCGAATACATCTGTCTGGTCCAGGATCGGAGTCTACGCAGACCGGTGCACCATAACCAATCATATCTACAGTATACAGTGCCCTGCAAAACTATTCATCCCCCTTGGCGTTTCTCATATTTTGTTGCATCACAACCTGTAATTTAAAATGATTTTAATTTGGATTTAATGTAATGGACATACACAAAATAGTCCAAATTGTTGAAGTGAAATGAAAAAAATTACTTGTTTAAAAAAATTATTTAAAAAATGTCAAATGGAAAAGTGGTGTCGTGTGTATATATTCACCGCCTTTGTTATGAAGCCCCTAAATAAGATCTGGTGCAACCAATTACCTTCAGAAGTCACAGAATTAGTTAAATAAAGTCCACCTTTGTGCAATCTAAGTGTCACATGATCTGTCACATGATCTCAGTATATATACATATTTTCTGAAAGGCCCCAGTCTGCAACACCACTAAGCAAGGGGCACCCCCAAGCAAGCGGGTCCATGAATACCAAGGAGTTCTCCAAACAGATCAGGGACAAAGTTGTGGAGAAGTAAAGATCAGGGTCGAGTTATAAAAAATATCAGAAACTTTGAATATCCCACGGAGCACCATTTAATCCATTATTAAAAAATGGAAAGAACATGGCACCACAACAAGAGTGTCCAGAAAAAAAGCCATTGCTTAAATAAAAAAATCAGTAAACACGTTTGGTGTTCGCCAAAAGGCATGTGGGAGACTCCCCAAACATATCGAAGAAGGCACTCTGCTCAGATGAGACTAAAATTGAGCTTTTTGGCCATCAAGGAAAACATTATCCATAATCCAACACCTTTCATCACCCCGAGAACAACATCCCCACAGTGAAGCATGGTGGTGGCAGCATCATGCTGTGGATGTTTTTCATCAGCAGGGATTGGGAAACTGGTCAGAATTGAAGGAATGACAATCCACTGGATGCTCCCTCCTCAATTTGTAAGTCCCTTCTCTTCTCTTAAATGTAATGTAAATGTAATTGAAGGAATGACAAATGGCGCTAAATACAGGGAAATTCTTGAGGGAAACCTGTTTCAGTCTTCCAGAGTTTTGAGACTGGGACGGAGGTTGTAGGAAAATGTGAAAGCGTTTTTTTATGTTGGATAAAAGTAGAGACTCACTGCTAGAAAATGGTATATCATAGACTACAGTTAAGGAACAATGGGAAAGTGATCCTACTTTGAATGTTGATAAACTTGTAACTCCACTTTTGAGAAAATGGTCCTTGAATGTTTTGGTACACTTACTGGAGAGCTCTTCTTTGTATACACCCATTCATCATCGTTCACACCCTCTTAAGCCTTAACCCCACCCATCTCTTTAAGGATTCCTATGTGAGGCAAAGTGCCAAACAGCGAGTATGCTCGTGTACTAAAGCACCAAATAGTGAGTATGCTTGTGTACTAAAGCACCAAACAGTGAGTATGCTCATGTACTAAAGCACCAAATAGTTCAAGACTAAAGGCTGGTTCATACTACGTCTCCTTTTGAGAAAATGGTCCTTGAATGTTTTGGTACACTTACTGGAGAGCTCTTCTTTGTATACACCCATTCATCATCGTTCACACCCTCTTAAGCCTTAACCCCCACCCATCTCTTTAATCGACATGTCTGTATACAGTTGTCATTAGATAATTATTTACAAGTTAATGGCGAGCTAATTACAGAAAATATGGTTGTGAGTGTGATGAATTCTACCGGAGAATATTAGAACTTGGACTCTGTATATATCTTCTGGAGGCAGAAGACCAGTCCTCATCTTCAAAGAGAAACAAGGATGAAACCATTACCACAGTCTCTTCTGATAAGGAGATCACCATAGACTCTGATCCCATTCTACTCTGATCCCATTCTAAATTATATCCTAATTTGACTATGCTGCAGATCATGTTGTCCTTCACATTACCGTCTCTGGTAAACACACACAACGTCAAATAAAATCTAAGTGTATTTGTCACATGCAGAGGATACAGAAGGTGTACAGTACAGTAAAATGGTTACTTGCATTATGGAGTATTTTGTTTAGACATGTAGCTAAACAATTAATCATAGTCCGAACTCATACTGTTACTACCCTGTAGGTAGGTTCAATGTTAGCTAGCTAACTAACATTAGGCTATACTTTTCCTGCAAGAATATCGTCAAATCTGTATACTTGGACTTTGATTGAGCTTTTCCAGTATTAGTAGCCATATTATAAGGTCAATATTTGCAAAACAACCAGTTTTCATAACTTCATGACTGAATATTCTTATAATTTTTGTCCAAAATGTAAAGCTACAAAGTAGCTACATTTTACGACAGATACAGATACTCCCGTAAAGCCCAGATCATTGGCTATCTAGCTAGCTTTGATTGACCGCAATTGGTGCTTATTTGACAAAGTTAAGAGTCGTTCAAGTGAAGACTGCCCGCGCCATGAAGGCATCGCTCTCTGATCAAATAGGGTGTCCTATAGGATATACTACACCCCTAATGATATAGTGAAGTCTCATTACGTTCTAGGATCTCTGAGGAATATATATGAATGTGATTTGACTGGTTGAAGCAACGTTTAGGGTGAGATTGTCACAGATTCCTTTCTTTGAAATTGAACGAGTGGAAATACAAAATCGATCGTGCATGCTATAGGGACCTTTTTAAGATTTGAACAAGAATTTTATCTAAGAAAACGACACTTCATGTTATCTCTGGGACCCTTTGGATGATAAATCAGAGCAAGATTTCAGAATGTAAGTACACATGTCACCTTCAGAGGGAATTTATCAAACCTATAACGGTGAAAACGTTTTTTGTTGTTAGGCGCTGTCCTCAAATGCATGGTATCTTTTTTCGGAGTAATAGCTACTGTAAATTGGAGAGTGCAGTTATATTAACAAGAATTTAAGCTTTCAGCCGGTATAAGACACTTATATGTAACAACATTTGTTGTTTCTCTAAAATCTACGATGGTGACACAAGGCGCTGCATGATTTACAACTGTCCCAAGATGCCGATCCCCAAGAAGGCTATAACTAGCAATGAAAATTGCTCTGAGATACGAATAATACTACTACACAGATCGTAAACATAGCATTAGCTAGCGAGCCAGCAAGCTAACGTTAGCTATCTAGCTATAACCCCATGTTCTACATGGAACCCAAAAAGGTTATACCTGGAACCAAAAAGGGTTCTACATGGAACCAAAAATGGTTATTCTATTGGGACAGAACTTTTATGGAACCATGTTTCTCAGAATAGATTTGGCCCTTGGATTTTTCTTTGCCTCCCGAACCATCTTTCTCACTGTACGTAGGGAAAACATAGACTTGCGTCCATTACCAGGCAAGTTTACCACTGTTCCAGTGGTTTTAAACTTCTTCTTCTTGGTTTTTCTTATTTTGTTTTACTTCTTATTTAATGCCTTAACAGTGGTAAGTTGTATACATATTTCCTTTTTTGTGCAATTTTTTTTGTACCCATTGCCTGATTTATGAAGGTCAACAACCATTTATCTCTTTTTGTTTTTTGAGCTCTTTGGCTTTTCCCATGGTGATTGATTACAAAGGGATTTTACAGGTGTGCTACCTAATTTCAATACCCCAATGAAACAGGTAACCATGGAAATTCACAACATAGTTCCTTATAAAGCAGCGATTAACTGTCACGACTTCCTCCAAAGTCGGTCCCTTTCCTTGTTCATGCGGTGTTCGGCGGTCGACGTCACCGGCCTTCTAGCCATCACTGATCCATTTTTCATTTTCCATTGGTTTTGTCTTGTCTTCCTTCAAAACTGGTTCCAATCCCATCAATTACATCTGGTGTATTTAACCCTCTGTTTCCCCTCATGTCCTTGTCGGAGATTGTTTGATTTTATGTGGTTGTGTATATACTATGTTGGTGTGCGACAGGCTTTGAACCCACTTTTGTTATTTTGTACTTTAAAAAAAAAAGTTTTATCAGCATTTATTAAACAACTCAGTTTTTACCAAGTTTGTTCTCCTGCACCTGACTTCCCTGCCACCAACACAAACCCATTACATTAACGTTAAAAAGTACAATGTTAATGCAGATGTAATTTTGTTTGATTTTATATATAAGAATTGTTAGGGGTGCCAGTAAGTTGAACAACTATCTCTAAAATACAAACCCCCCCAAAATAATATATATATGTATACACAATACCGTTCAAAAGTTTGGGGTCACTTAGAAATGTTCTTGTTTTTGAAAGAAAAGCACATTTTATTCTGACACTTCACATTCTTAAAATAAGGTGGTGAAGACAGGGAATTTTTACTAGGATTAAATGTCAGGAATTGTGAAAAACTGAGTTTAAATTTGTCTGAGGTGTATGTAAACTTCTGACTTCAACTATACATTGGCATCCAGAGGCCCATTATCAGCAACCATCACTCCTTCCAATGGCACGTTGTGTTAGCTAATCCAAGTTTATCATTTTAAAAGGCTAATTGATCATTAGAAAACCGTTTTGGAATTACTGTATGTTAGCACAGCTGGAAGCTGTTGTCCTGCTAAGGAAGCAATAAAACTGACCTTTTTTAGACTAGTTGAGTATCTGGAGCATCACCATTTGTGGGTTCGATTACAGCCTCAAAATGGCCAGAATCAAATACCTTTCTTCTGAAACTCGTCAGTCTCTTCTTGTTTTGAGAAATTAAGGATATTCCATGTGAGAAATGGCCAAGAAACTGAAGATCTCATACAACGCTGTGTACTACTCCCTTCACAGAACAGAGCAAACTGGCCCTAACCAGAATAGAAAGAGGAGTGGGAGGCCCCGGTGCACAACTGAGCAAGAGGACAAGTACATTAGCGTATCTAGTTGAAGAAACAGATGCCTCGCAGGTCCTCAACTGACAGCTTCATTAAATAAAACACGTAAAACACGTCTCAACGTCAACAGTGAAGAGATGACTCCGGGATAACTGGATATGCCATGTACAGCACAATACAGTACATTCCATCTTCTCTCTGTTTGAGAGTAGCAAATAGCAAGTGCTCTAGACATTGACCCGCTGTATAGATCTGTATGTAGGAGAATGGCATGGCATTGGGGTTGATCTGATAACGCTCTCCATGACTTGCTATCCCGATAGATTATAGAGGAAACAATTAGGCCTGTGTAGAATGTGGTTTCAGGGCATGGCTTAAACGACAATGTTCACTACCAGGGCCACACTGTAGCTAAAGCATTTGAGCTACTAGGGCTAAAGGAGTTTCCATGACCTGGTACGACCTGACTATAACAATGTCTCTGAAAATCTGCAGCAGCCAAGCTATACTCTGAGAAAAGTATCTGAAGTCCTATTTAAAGATTGTGTTCCCTCTGGAGGTCTGTGATCGGGAGATCCTCTTTTAAACCTGGCCTTTACTCTCCACGGAGCCAAGAGTGTTCAGAATGCTTTTAGACACGTTATACCTAATTAGCCTGTCACTTTGGGGAATCAGTCTGCCATGGTTGCAATATACCGCATATAACACTGCACTGTGCCATTCCTTGACCTTAGATAACTGGCAAGGCAGTCCGGATAGACCCAGAGAAGCTTGTCAAAACACAACAGTCCCTCTCCCATCCCAATTTTAGTCTAAGTCTGAAAGTGAAATAATGTTTTCAGTAATACGCTTAGGGTGTTGTGGGATTGGAAATGGAAGTCTGGAGCAAAGGTTTTCACTAAGACGTCTGGCACAGAGCAAGTCCCTCTCGGGATTGTCAATTTATTTTATTGAAGCACGCTTTTATGGGATGACTTTATTGAAATGTTTCTCAACATTTGTTCTAAGAGTAATTATACTGAGCTGGAACACAGTCATAGGGAAGAGATGGAGAGGCTTTTAGAGTCTACATATTTCTTTTGATCTGTCAAATCAATCCCTGTTTGTTTTATTTTGCCTAGCCTCTTGTGTGTTGTGTATGTATATACAGTTGAAGTCAGAAGTTTACATACACCTTAGCCAAATACATTTAAACTCAGTTTTTCACAATTCATGACATTTAATCCTAGTAAAAATTCCCTGTCTTAGGTCAGTTAGGATCATCACCTTATTTTAAGAATGTGAAATGTCAGAATAATAGTTATTTAGCTTTTCTTTCTTTCATCACATTCCCAGTGGGTCAGAAGTTTACATACACTCAATTAGTATTTGATAGCATTGCCTTTAAATTGTTTACCTTTGGTCAAAGGTTTTGGGTAGCCTTCCCTAAGCTTCCCACAATAATTTGGGTGAATTTTGGCCCATTCCTCCTGACAGATCTGGTGTAACTGACTCGGGATTGCAGGCCTACTTGCTCGCACACACTTTTTCAGTTCTGCCCAAAAATCTATAGGATTGAGGTCAGGGCTTTGTGATGGCCAATCCAGTACCTTGACTTTGTTGTCCTTAAGCCATTTTGCCACAACTTGGGAAGTATGCTTGGGGTCATTGTCCATTTGCGCCCAAGCTTTAACTTTCTGACTGATGTCTTGAGATGTTGCTTCAATATATCCACATATTTTTCTTCCCTCATGATGCCATCTAGTTTGAGAAGTGCACCAGGCCCTCCTGCAACAAAGCACCCCACAACATGATGCTGCCACCAGCGTGCTTCACGGTTTGGATGGTGTTCTTCGGCTTGCAAGCCTCCACCTTCTTCCTCCAAACATATTGATGATCATTATGGCCAAACAGTTCTATTTTTGTTTCATCAGACCAGAGGACATTTCTCCAAAAAGTACAATCTTTGTCCCCATGTGTAGTTGCAAACTGTAGTCTGGCTTATTTTATGGTGGTTTTGGAGCAGTGGCTTCTTCCTTGCTGAGCGGCCTTTCAGGTTATGTCGATATAGGACTCGTTTTACTGTGGATATAGATACTTTTGTACCCGTTTCCTCCAGCATCTTCAAAAGGTCCTTTGCTGTTGTTCTGGGATTGATTTTCACTTTTTGCACCAAAGTACGTTAATCTCTAGGAGACAGACCACGTCTCCTTCCTGAGCAGTACGACGGCTGCGTGGTCCCATTGTGTTTATACTTGCATACTATTGTTTGTACAGATGAATGTGGTACCTTCAGGCATTTGGAAATTTCTCCCAAGGATGAACCAGACTTGTGGAGGTCTACAATTATTTTCGAAGGTCTTGGCTGATTTCTTTTGATTTTCCATGATGTCAAGCAAAGAGGCACTGAGTTTGAAGGTAGGTCTTGAAATACATCCACAGGTACACCTCTAATTGACTCAAATCATGTAAATTAAAGAAGCTTCAAAAGCCATGATATATTTTCTGGCACAGTCAACTAAATGTATGTAAACTTCTGACCCACTGGAATTGTGATACAGTGAATGATAAGTGAGATAATCTGTCTTTAAACAATTGTTGCAAAAATGACTTGTGTCATGCACAAAGTAGATGTCCAAACCGACTTGCCAAAACTATAGTTTGTTAACAAGAAATGTGTGGAGTGGTAGAAAAATGAGTTTTAATGACTAAAACCTAAGTGTATGTAAACTTCGGACTTCAACTGTACATTTACTAAGATGTAAGATTTACTAAGTTCAAATGTAACTCACATGCCTGTCCAATATTTAATTGATTAAAGAAGCAATAAAACTGGCCTCCTTTAGACTAATTGACTATTTGGAGCATCAGCATTTGTGGTTTCGATTACAGGCTCAAAATGGCCAGAAACAAAGATGATCAATTAGCCTTTTAAAATTATAAACTTGGATTAGCTAACACAACGTGCCATTGGAACATAGGAGTGATGGTTGCTGATAATGGGCCTCTGTATGCCTATGTAGATATTCCATAAAAAATTATCCGTTTCCAGCTATAATAGTCATTTGCAACATTAATGTCTACACTGTATTTCTGATCAATTTGATGTTGTTTTAATGGACAAAAAAAATGCTTTTCTTTCAAAAACAAAGACATCTCTAAGTGACCCCAAACTTTTGAACAGTAGTGTGTATTATAGTTATCCTTATCAATAACACAGAGAACAGTTAATAGCCAGCATAATTTCAACAATTAAGTTACAATGATTGTACTAGCGGAGGATTGTATAAAATTATTATATAATTATTTGGCCTCTGAAAGCAAACTGTATAAAAGAGAGCATGAACAAATGTTCAAATCAATGATTGATGGTGTGGAGAAATCCTTAATTTATTGAAAAGTACATCTCATCATTTGATGTGGCGCCTTTTCAGATTTTTTCTGACTAGCACTAATGGAATGAACATTACTTTTGAATAGATCAGGCCAAACCTATTTTCCTCTTGTCACAATCCTTTATGAGACAATGGTGACCTTCAGCGTTCCACTAAGGGCTCTCATTGGCTGTGTTTACACAGTCAGCCCAATACTGATTTTTTTGCCACCAATTAGTCTTTTGACCAATCAGATTAGATCTTTTTCCCATAATTGATCAAAAAATCAGAATTGTGCTGCCTGTGTAATCGCAGCCTCAGTGCTCTTACAGTTTTTTTCAATTGCTAACATGCGTTGGTTAAAACTGAAGTCACATTGTCAAACTCTTCACATAGTCAGGGAAACAGAAGTGTAAGTGGACCAAACTGTGAATAATTTTTCATTGCTTTTACACAATGACCACATTCAGTGACCACATTCTCCAAAATCCATGAACTCTTTTCATTCATACTTCATCACCTGCAAAACTATAGATTTGCACCACATGTTTTCAAATGCTAACACACTGTTTCCAAAACTGTTAAAAACACATTCAAAACAGAATAATGGCAAATGTTGTGCATTTCTGCAGTAACCAGATGGAAACATATAGAAAATCTCAGCAGAATATTTATCATTCCAAACACAGCTGATTGCAATTTCAGCTGAAACCCTGCCCAAGTGTCCTGTTTTTAGTCTCATTACGAAACAGACAAAAGAGGAAGGCTTCGGAATGATTTAGTTTGGAAACATGAATCAAGGAAGACAGGTTGGTGGGGAAAGAAGAGTGGCAGGGAGAGGGAGAACGTGTGGAGGACAAAGGAGTGGAAGCCCAAGAGCGGTGGTCTCTGATGAGATAAGGGCCCCAATTATTGACCATGTTGTAAACCATGGTCTCTCTCTGAGAGGCCAGTTTAAGGGTGCAACCAAATCTGCAGCGTTCAACAGTTGCATCAATAGTACGAATTTTCCAGAGAAACAACAGGGGAGATGTGCATCCTTCAATGATAATTTAACTACATATTACAGTACAATACAGTATGTTCACGTTTTTACATGTACTGACATTTTGAAATATATTGATTGTTTTGTGTTTTTCAGTAGGGTCCAAAGGTTGGCTCCCACAGGAGGGAGAGGCAGAATATTATCAGATGCGCCAGAAATTGCCATTGTTGACATGGTAATTGGCACCAATGCAATAAAACTGCGGGAAATTCAGGACAGAGTGCTGGCAGACAATATCACTGTTGGGAATGTGAATACGGTCAGAACAACGACAGTTGCCAGAGTCCTAGAGAAACATAAAATAAGGATGAAGCAGTTGTACACTGTACCCTTTGAGAGAAACGGTGAACGTGTGAAAGTACTCCGTAATCAACATGTCCAGGTAAGATGTCTGTTCAATAACCAAACAGGGTACATACACAGCTATGCATAATGTAAAATACTGTACAACTGTGGATTTACTGTATTTTAGAGTAATGGAGAAGGAAGCCAGGCAAACTGCACATACATTCATCTTTATGGATGAAGCTAGATTCAACCTGGCAAAAACACACCGCAGGGGAAGAAATGTGATTGGACAGAGCGCAACTGTGGATGCCCCAGGCCAGAGAGGAGCTAACATCAATGTGTGTAGCACTGTCCAATGATGATTTGCTGTTACACAAAACATTCATTGGCCCCTGCAATGCAGAGGCTCATTTCTTTTCTGGATGACCTGCATAATCGACTTGTGCCAGCGGAGGAAAGAGGGGCATCAACCTTCGTTGATGTGTGGGATGCTGCAGTCAGACTGGTTTGCTGCACATCCCAGGATGTCAGTACTCCCCTTCCTAAACCCCATAGAGGAGTTTTTCTCTGCCTGGAGGTGGAAGGTTAATGACCACCATCATGACCAGATGTCCTTACTGGATGCCATGAATGTGGGGTGTGGAGACACTTCTCCTGAAGACTGCCAGGGTGTGGAGACACTTCTCCTGAAAATTGCCAGTGTGTGGAGTCACTTCTCCTGAAGACTGCCAGGGTGTGGAGACACTTCTCCTGAAGACTGCCGGGGTGTGGAGACACTTATTCTGAAGACTGCCAGGGTTGGATTAGACATTCCAGGAGAAACTTTCCAAGATGCACCACCAGAGAAGACCTAAGATGTGATGTTGATGAGAACTTGTGGCCAAATGCAAGACAGGGAGAACTAGAACCCTCACAGTACTGTACAGTATGAGTGATTATACTATGCATGTTTTTTTCCGATAATTATTATTGCAGCCTAGGAATTTTTGTTTTTGTTTCAACTTTTTATTTTTCACAAGTAAATTACTATATGCAAAGATATAGAAAAATAAAGGCTATTGAAGCAAATTGCTGCTTTTCTGATTCATTCTTGTTACATATACCTTAGTACAATCAATAAAGTGAAAAGGTGTTTATATAATGCTCCTTGTTAGTGTTTTTTAGGTCAGTGTGTTATGAGTGACAATGTATGCTTTTTGATTGAGAATTGTTGCCAGTAATACGGTCGAAAAAGCTTATTTTGAGACATGTATGAAGTGGTTTGAGTGAGTTTTGGAGATGAGTTTAACTGTTTGGCCAGGATGCATGTTGGTAATGCAGACTGTGTGAAGAGTTTTGAAAAAGTGGCTTCACTATTGACCGATGCTTGTTAGCAATTGGGAAAAAAACTAGCATCTGTGCCGAGAGAGAACCACAGCCTTTTGTGACTAGACTAATTCCTTCTGGTCACATGGAAGTTGGTTTCTGCAGAAAAATACGATGCATGTCACACTCATCAGCAAACTGTTTTGCAAGAATGAAAAACACCAAGGAACTTGAAGCTCTCAACCTGCTCCACTACAGCCACATCGATGAGACTGGGGGCGTACTCAGTCCTCCTTTTCCTGTAGTTCACAATCATCTCCTTAGTCTTGGTTATGTTGAGGGATAGGTTGTTATTCTGGCACCACCCGGGCCAGGTCTCTGACCTCCCCCCTATAGGCTGTCTCGTTGTTGTCGGTGATCAGGCCTGCCACTGTTGTGTTATCTGCAATCTTAATGATGGTGTTGGAGTTGTGCCTGGACATGCAGTCGTGGGTGAACAGGGAGTACAGGAGGGGACTGAGCACACACCCTGGGGGCTCCAGTGTTGAGGATCAGCGTGGAAGATGTTTTGCTACCTACCCTCACCACCTTGGGGCGGCCCGTCAGGAAGTCCAGGATCCAATTGCAGAGGGAGGTGTTTAGTCCAAGGATCCTTAGCTTAGTGATGAGCTTTGAGGGCACTATGGTGTTGAATGCTGAGCTGTAGTCAATGAATAGCATTCTCACATAAGTGTTCCTTTTTTCCAGGTGGGAAAGGGCAGTGTGGCGTGCAATAGAGATTGCATCATCTGTGGATCTGTTAGGGCGGTATGCAAATTGGAGTGGGTCTAGGGTTTCTGGGATAATGGTGTTGATGTGAGCCATTACCAACCTTTCAAAGCACTTCATGGCTACGGATGTGAGTGCTACGGGTCGGTAGTCATTTAGGCAGGTCGCCTTCGTGTTCTTGGGCACAGGGACTATGGTGGTCTGCTTGAAACATGTTGGTATCACAGACTCAATCAGGGACATTTTGAAAATGTCAGTGAAGACACCTGTCAGTTGGTCAGCACATGCCCGGAGCACACGTCCTAGTAATCCGTCTGGCCCCGCAGCCTTGTGTACGTTGACCTGTTTAAAGGTCTTACTCACGTCGGCTACGGAGAGCGTGATCACACAGTCGTCCGGAACAGCTGATGCTCTCATGCATGCCTCAGTGTTGCTTTCCTCGAAGTGAGCATAGAAGTGATTTAGCTCATCTGGTAGGCTCGTGTCACTGGGCAGCTCACAGCAGCTCAAGGCCCTTTGTAGTCTGTAATAGTTTGCAAGCCCTGCCACATAAGACGAGCGTCGGAGCCGGTGAGGTATGATTCAATCGTTGCACAGTATTGACGCTTTGCCTGTTTGATGGTTCGTTGCAGGGCATAGCAGGATTTCTTGTAAGCTTCCGGGTTAGAGTCCCGCACCTTGAAAGCGGAGGCCCTTCCCTTTAGCTCAGTGCGAATGTTGCCTGTAATCCATGGCTTCTGGTTGGGGTATGTACGTACAGTCACTGTGGGGACGACGTCCTCGATGCACTTATTGACAAAGCCAGTGACTGATGTGGTGTACTCCTCAATGACATCAGAAGAATCCCAGAACATGTTCCAGTCTGTGATAGCAAAACAGTCCGGTAGTTTAGCATCTGCTTTATCTGACCACTTTTATATAGCCCGAGTCACTGGTGCTTCCTGCTTTAATTTTTCCTTGTCAGCAGGAATCAGGAGGATAGAGTTGTGGTCGGATTTACCAAATGGACGGCGAGAGAGAGCTTTGTACATGTCTCTGTGTGTGGAGTACAGGTGATCTAGAGTTTTTCCCCCTCTGGTTGCACATTTAACATTGGTTTAAGAGGGGAAAATACTACATTACAGTTTCTCTCAATTGCTTCGACACAATTCCTGGAACAACTCAACATTCTCAAATCACACAATTTTAAAAACCCACACCCAACGGTACAAACATCTAACTTCTGGGTCCCTTTTCAAACGTTTCCCTCAGACAACACATACAAGCTGTCAAAAGCACAGACTACATGACTGTTTGTTACACACTGGAGGGGTTCATTCAAAACACTGGCTTCCAAAATGTTTAGAATAGCTTTTCAGATAATATTTGGAACTTTGTAAAATCACAGCACTGACTATACAGAAAACCCTTTCAGGAACACCCTGGAGAGAGAAACTCAAAACAGTACTAATAAATATCTCTTACATTAGTGGATAAGGGAATACTACTGTATATGCTGTTTTTGTCAAAAACCTGACCTTTGAAACATCACACTGACAAAACATGTAAGGAAGAGTCCATGCACAATAAAATACCCAATTTCCAAAAGCTTTATTTCCAAATGCACAGGTTACACAGAACCCAAACCGGCTGCACGCGTGCGCCATAGTGCATAAATGTATTGTGTCCCCCTACACCAAACGCAATCAGGACACGCAGGTTAAAATATCAAATCAAACTCTGAACCAATGACATTAATTTGGCGACAGCTCAAAAAGCATTAAACATGTATTGCAATTTAGCTAGTTAGATTGCACGTGCTAGCTAATTTGTTATATTTAGCTAGCTTGCTGTTAATAGCTAATTTGTCCTGGAATATAAACATTGAGTTGTTAATTTACCTGAAATGCACAAAGTCCTCTACTCCGACAATTAATCCACACATAAAACGACCAACCAAATCGATTCTAGTCATCTCTCCTCCTTCCAGGCTTTTTCATCTTTGAACTTATATGGTGATTGGCATCTACACTGTTATAGTATTACCACGACAGCCGGCAAAACATTTGTCTTTCAATCACCCACGTGGTTATAACCAATGAGGAGAAGGAACCTGGGTACCTGCTTCTATAAACCAATGAGGAGATGGGAGAGGCAGGACTTTCAGCGCGATCTGCATCAGAAGTAGAACGGACTTCTATTTTAGCCCTTGGCAACGCAGACGATCGTTGGCACAATAATTGAATAACATGGATTTCTAAATGTATTTTGTGGCGCTCGCGCACGCGACGTGTCCGGTCTGGTCAGCATGTTACTCAGCATCAGCATAGGGTGACGTTGTCTACCCAACGGCCAGGAACTTGTATTATGGCACGGTGACCAATGAGGTTGCGTCCCCTTTTGCACCTTTTTGTTAGGTTGAACCTGCCTCGTCGATGAAGATGTACTCCTGTGGGTCAGCCATGGCATCCAGCTAAAAGATTCTCTACAGAAGTCCAAAAACATCAATTTTACTGTACTACAAATATAGTACTGTAGTGTACTACTGTACTGGAATGAAAGATTGTGTCCTGCAGTTACTGTAACACATTACTATACAGTACTGTATTGATATGCTGGAGAGATGGGCCATACTCTACACACAAAAAAATTCTGTACAATATAGCAATTACCTGCACATATTGGAATCGTTGCTCCTTAACTCTGTTCTTATGTGGTTCTTCTGAACGATCCGGTCAATGGTGGAAATACTGATGCTGTCAATTCCTTGGAAGACTACCTGGTTTTCAACGTTCTGGGTTTGAATGTCCCTCAAACAGTTGGCATTACTGTCAATCACCATATTCACCAGGGCAGTCTCCTGCTCAGCTGTGAGAAGTCTCCGCCTACCTCCAATAGACGGCCGCCTCTCAGTTCTGCAAAAAATAAATTTGACCATTACTGACCTATGGTCATCCATTACTGTGGTAAAAACTACACTGAGAACAAAGTAGAGATTCAGTCTATATGCACTGCAACATTACATGTATCACAGTAACAACACGGCAAATTACCTGTTTTCCCTTCTGAAAGTACGGACAATGGATGCAACCGTGTAATGGCTTAGGTTTGGTTGTACTAGCTATCCAGCTTCTCTCATAATCCTCCCATGTATGAGCACATGATAAACTAGGGTGACACCGATTTCATCTGAGATTACTTCTCTTTGTTGTTGTCGTTGTCGTCTTTGTCCTCGTCCCTCTTCTGTTGTCTTGCAACTTGGGCATTGTTAGGATCCATTGTTCCAAAGCACATGGGTATGCCTCTAGGCCCGCCTCTAGGCCCTATTTATTGATCCTGGAATTCTGATTGGTGTGTTAACAATTTTGAGGCTTAGTGATTGCACCTGGAGAAAGGTGTGCTCTTTGAGTTTAGGTTGTGATGACTTGAGTTATTTATATTGAGAGCATGTGTTTGCTGAATGAATATATAGTGAAATGAATGATATATTTGGCCACTTTTGTGTTAGGTTTTTCAGAAAGAGTTTTGAATATTGAAACATGTGTGGAAACAGGTGAATAGTGTTTACGGTTAAGGGGAATGTGTGTGGGTTTTTGTGCTACAGGTACCAGTTTTTGTGTTTAAATAAGCAAAAATGAAAAACTGTAATAATTGAATCAATGCAAATTTGCTGGATATGTACAGTGTTCAAAATAGCATTTGAAATGCATCATAATATTTGAATGTGTGTCTACAGTAAGGCACAACATGAGGGTTTTAGCAAAACTACATTACCCATGAAAAATAAAAGCCAATCTACAAGGTAATTATAACATATAACCTAGTAGGCCGGAGACGGTCAACAGAGACAAGGAAACGTTGGTAAAAAAATATGCCTTAGATGCTATTTTTAATTAAGATAAATGTGGTGGAAATTCATCAATAATCAAGTAGCGATCTTTGACTAATTAGCAACCCATACCTTTAATCCTGAATGGCCAATGTCAGAATGTATGCTACACTACATACAATTATTCACATACGAGCAAACCGTTTTAGAACATGTGGGATTTTGCCATTCAGTGTCATACATTATGCGAATTAGTCTGGGGGCCAGTATTGATGTAATATATCAAAATATAGAATGTCTACCCTGACAAAGTACTGGGAAAATGTTGCAGGTGGTGTTCAAAACTCTGTTCTAATACCACCAATAATATCATCAAAGTGACAGAAATCAAATCACAAGTACTATTTCAACAAGAACTATAAAGGAGGTCCCTCTTCAAACATTTAAACTTTTAAACAAAAGGTTAAGTGCACTCAAATATTCTATTCAGGTGTTTCTGTGTGATGCGCAGGTTCATTTGAATCTACGTGTATTTTAAATGGAATGCAATGTTCTGACATGCTTTTAAATATGTGCTGTCACTGTCAACTCAGTTGTTATGACCATAATTAAAACAAAATGTTCAGGCTCTGCACCAACTGCAATACAGCTGGGGAAATCATCACATGTAATTCACTTCCATAAATTTATAGCACATTCTATGTGGGTGCATATATGATTCTTCACATGTATAGTCAATGAAATTATTTAAGAGAGGGACACCAACTATGTGGATATAATGTGCAGTAAATAGCCATGGAGATGAAGCATGTTTCTATTTCAGGCATGCCGTTCCTCTGGGACTTGTGGTCGTGACTCGTGTGTTGAAAGGCGACAGCTGGGCATGAGATCCAATTATCCTCTGACTTGCTCTCATACCTGACTGTTGAAAAGGAAAGTCTCTGTTCGCAGCCAAATGAAAGGTGACATTTTGGTCAGTGTCTGGTTGCTCTCGCATATTTATTGTCTTCACCATTTTCAAAATCATACAAAATTGTTGGCATCTAAAGACATTTTTTTTGGTAGAGTGAGACCTACAATTATACCATGGATGCCACTAGCCAGGTGCGTCTGATCTGCTTGCGTGTATGTGAGTGTGTGTGAGTGTGTGTGTGAGTGTGTGCGTACGTTTGAGTGCGAGTGTGTGTGCGCACGTGTGCGTGTATGTTTGTGTGTGTGTGTGTATGTTTGTGTTTGTGTGCGCGCATGTGTGTGTGTATGTGAATATATGTGTGTGCGTGTGAGTGTATGATGTTGCCAGCACCACTGCTTGGAGAGGCCAGACCTCCAGTCCTTCTGACAGCTCTTCATTTGTATGCTGTGACTCAGAGCTCCAGAGGCCAGCTCCCCTGCCTGCCAAACATACATGCTTGTCTGAGGGTCTCTGTGCTGCCATGCAATGGGATGCTCCCAGTGATGAAGTGGTAAAAAAATAGTTTGGTAAAAAGCATTTACTTGCGTTTACCCTCCCCTACACCACAGGATGATCCTGACCATCCAACAAGCCCTTTATATGCATGAAGAGCAGGTCAAGGTATATTAGAGACCCTATTGGCATTCCAATTTATGGAGCACCAGCATTAAATACCAAGTGTATTGCACAAATTCAATAAGAAGGGATAATGGGAAACTGGAGAGACAATTGTTATAAATTCAAGGCTGCAAAAGCATCATGTTTAGAACAAGGGCAAACTGAAAACGCAAACCTTGGAGCTACTGTAGGTATATTTATCTGTATTTGCAAGGAGTTATGGTGAAATGATTGAATAATGTGATTAGAGTGGAGTTTTAGAAAAACATTTATAAAAAAAAAAAGAAACCCAGTTCCATTCAAAGTAGGGGCAAATCAATAAGACCCAGCGTCTCTCCCACCGGCCCCACCATGCTGTTTGATAAATGGGCCCCCTGATTATCACTAATCGTGAAGCTGTTAGGGCAAGCACATTGGTAGAATTTATGTTGTTTGGTTACATTTCTCTTGGAGTGACCTCAAAAGACACAGACAGCTCCTGCAGTTTCAAAGTTCTGGTGTTGGAAGATTTAGCCTAGAAAAGTATTGGATTCACTGTAGCACTTATGTGCTATGTGAACTGCATGTACGTATCTATCACCAATCGCTTTCTGCACAATGCACTTTTGCAGTTTTACCAAACTTTTTGAGAGATAGACAGGCCTATTTAACTTCATACTCTACACCGCATAATTCATCAGAAGTGAAGTTTGTCAGACGTCAATCATAGTCAGTCAGGCGTTGGAGAAACCAAACCAATTACAACTCTCTGAAGACTCAGAAAGCGACAGAGACCCACAACAATCAGAATAAAAACAATGAAAAGACAATTCAAAGAATGTAGAACAGCATGAAGAACTGAGACTAGCACTGGCAGATCTTCAGAGCATCCCATAAATTTGTCATGATAGATCTTTTTATGACCACAGTCTCATAGTGAATAGTAATAACCACCTCAAAGGCCATAAAGAATACTAAAGTAAGCTCATAAAGGAGGGGTCATTTTGGTAAAAAGTTATTGCATTATTTCCCATCTAATGTGTCTGTGGGTTAGTATATTGTTATCCTCTAATCATCACAAACACATATCACAGACACAGAGTCTTTCATCCCCTAAATGTCTTGTGCTGTACATGCCCAACTGTCTTCTACACAGTTCTTTCTACAGAAAGAGAGAGCTGTCCATGTTGAGTAACCTCAAGCTTCAGGACTGCATGTCTGTTGGTTGAACAGGACAGTGATTCCTGGCAGAGGTACTTTTTATCTCACATCTGACCTGCATTGAGATAGATGACTAGTGGGTTCCCTTTATTGCTGCTACAAACCTGGCAGCTGCTGTGCTCTGAAGGTCTCTCTGCTTGTTCTGGTATTTTTCCTCTCTGTCCTACTGCAGCAAACATCACTCTGGACACGATGATAGGGATGAGGAAGATGATGAGAAGCGGGGGGGGGGGGGGGGGGGTGTAACAAGGGTGGTGACGATGATGATGAAGATGATAATTGTTACTGTGGAAACAGGACGTTCTGTGAGTGGATTGTAACGTTAATTTTGATTTGTTTTTCCTCAGACGTCCACGGAGCTAGAATTTGCATTGCTTAACTTGTGTGTGTGTAAGCATCTGCCTCACCTCCCTTGATAAAAATTTTTTTTTATCTGAACCATATTTTTTATTTAACTAGGCAAGTCAATTAAGAACAAATTCTTATTTACAATGACGGCTAAACCCGGACGACGCTGGGCCAATTGTGCGGTGCCCTATGGGACTCCCAATTACAGCCAGATGTGATACAGCCTGGATTCGAACCAGGTACTATAGTGACGTCTCTTGCACTGAGATGCAGTGCCTTAAGCCGCTGCGCAACTCGGGAGCATATAAAGTAGCTTTTGATATGTATAACTTTCTATTTCAAATGCATATTTTTTTTAAGTGGGGTCTCTTGTATAATTGCACCCCCATGACTCTAGAATGCTTACAAAAACATGCTCATGGGCAATGATGATAAATATTGGACAGGCATGTGTTACATTTGAACTTAGTAAATCTTACATCTTAGTAAATGTACAGTTCAAGTCGGAAGTTTAAACTCATTTTTCAACCACTCCACACATTTCTTGTTAACAAACTATAGTTTTGGCAAGTTGATTAGGACATCTACTTTGTGCATGACAGAAATACTTTTTTTCACATGAAGGTACCACGTTCATCTGTATGAACAATAGTAAGCAAGTATAAACACCATGGGACCACGCAGCCGTCATACCGCTCAGGAAGGAGATGCGGTCTGTCTCCTAGAGATGAACATACTTTGGTGCGAAAAGTGCAAATCAATCCCAGAACATCAGCAAAGGACCCTGTGAAGATGCTGGAGGAAACAGGTACAAAAGTAGCTATATCCACAGTAAAACGAGTCCTATATCGACATAACCTGAAAGACCGCTCTGCAAGGAAGAAGCCACTGCTCCAAAACGGCCATAATTAAGCCAGACTACAGTTTGCAACTGCACACGGGGACAAAGATTATACTTTTTGGAGAAATGTCCTTTGGTTTGATGAAACAAAAATAGAACTGTTTGGCCATAATGACCATCGTTATGTTTGGAGGAAAAAGGGGGACGCTTGCAAGCCGAAGAACACCACCCCAGCTTTGAAGCACGGGTGTGGCAGAATCATGTTGTGGGGGTGCTTTGCTGCAGGAGAGACTGGTGCACTTCACAAAATAGATGGCATCATGAGGCGGGAAAATTATGTGGATATATTGAAGCAACATCTCAAGACATCAGTCAGGAAGTTAAAACTTGGTTGCAAATGGGTCTTCCAAATGGACAATGACCCCAAGCATACTTTCAAAGTTGTGGCAAAATGGCACAAGGACAATAGAGTCAAGGTATTGGAGTGGCCATCACAAAGCCCTGACCTCAATCCCATAGACAATTTGTGGGCAGAACTGAAAAAGCGTGTGCGAGCAAGGAGGCTCACAAACCTGACTCAGTTACACCAGCTCTGTCAGGAGGAATGGGCCAAAATGCACCCAACCTATTGTGGGAAGCTTGTGGAAGGCTATCTGAAACGTTTGACCCAAGTTAAACAATTTAAAGGCAAAGCTACCAAATACTAATTGAGTGTATGTAAACTTCTGACCCACTGGAAATGTGATGAAATAAATAAAAGCTGAAATAAATCATTCTCTCTACTATTATTCTGACATTTCATATTCTTAAAATAAAGTGGTGATCCTAACTGACCTAAAACAGGGAATGTTTACGAGGATTAAATATCAGGAATTGTGAAAAACTGAGTTTAAATGTATTTTGTATTTCTAAGGTGTATGTTAACTTCCGACTTCAACTGTAGGTCTATGTGGGCACTGTGGAAACATACTGCCTGTAAATGTGAACAATTCCCTGGTTTAAGTCCAATGCACATGATCTATATTCTGAGTCTGATTCTTACAACAGGTTGCCATAGCATCACTGAATTTTTCAGAAAAGCAGAATTGTATAGTTTAAACATCAAAATCAAGCCTTTCCCCTGGCCACACACTGGTTAAATCAACGTTGTTTCGACGTCATTTCAATGAAATGACGTTGAACCAACTTGGAATAGACATTGAATCAACCAGTGGGTTGATTCTCATCTAAAAGCTGGGCCAGAGATGCTAATACAATCACAACTGACAAACAGACGGAAGACCTGGAAAATCACTCCTGTTTTCGTCACTTGCATAGCAGGACCTGAAAACACATTACTGTTGCCCATGAAGCCTGGGACTCACGGTGTAAATTCAATTTCCCTGACCAATACAACAGGGAAGAACCACTGGCTTTGCTGCTATAAAAAGGTACAAAAGTAATTTATAGGTGTCCTGGGTGGTGAGAATAGTCATTTTTACTATTTGAGCTTGATGGGTTCTGTAAACATTAAAGCACTGAAGTATTCTGTGGGAGTAATTATTCTTCATCTGTCTTCAATCTGTTCCTCTCAAGTCGAGGCACATGATGCCATCACACAGTTTGCAGGCTACACGACTGAGAAAACGTCAGTCATTTAGGGGGAAAAAAGCGTTACGCTGGGCCCCCGAAGGACTTCATCCACCTGCAACCCATACATTTTGCCTCTGATATTGCAGTTGATTTATTGAGTGAGAGTAGTGTACTGTGCAGCTGTACACTAGTCTCTCTCTCTCTCTCTATCTGTCTCTCTCTCACTTTATTTCTCCTCCATAGTTAATAGTGTGTCTATGGTGAATAGGAAAAGCAACTCTATTTACCATTGTGAACATGATTGACATTTATTATGAGCAGTCAAATCAGATAACACTTGGGGTAAAATTGCAAATTGGACTTTTCAGGTTGGGTTATCAGCTCTATGCCTAATATTTAGCACATTCCTGCTTTGCTTTCATTTCTTCCAGAGGCAATGTGTACACTGTCACGCCCTGATCTGTTTCACCTGTCCTTGTGATTGTCTCCACCCCCTCCAGGTGTTGCTTATTTTCCCCAGTGTATTTATCCCTGTGTTTCCTGTCTCTCTGTGCCAGTTCGTCTTGTCCTTTTCAAGTCAACCAGCTTGTTTTTCCCGTGCTCCTGCTTTTGCTATTCTCTCTTTTGCTAGTCCTCCCGGTTTTGACCCTTGCCTGTTTTCTGGACTCTGTACCCGCCTGCCGGACCAGTCTGCCTGCCCTGACCTCGAGCCTGCCTGCCTCTCTGTACCTCCTGGACTCTGATCTGGTTTTGGCCTTTTGCCTGTCCACGACTATTCTAATGCCTACCCCTTTTGGAACTAATACATATCAAACACCTAAACCATCTGCCTCCTGTGTCTGCATCTGGGTCTGGCCCTGAGCCCTTATACACCGTGAGCGGTGGACTCTAACTCAACTGTAACAGTAATTCCAAGTAGTCTTTGGGTGAATTGTGCATTGTGAAAACAGTGCGTGATCACAGAGCAGCTGCTTATTAATAGCTTGTAATTGTTGAACTTGTTCGAAACAAGTAACAACTCTAACAAAATGATATTGATTTCTCTCAGTCTTCATCATTGCAGAAGTTCTCGTAAACCTTAAGTCAACTGGCCTTATTCCCATTCTCTCATTCTTGGGTTGCCATGACGTTTGCCCCTCGATTCTAGAATAGAACCATACGTTCTTGAGACTCCAGCAGAGTGTTGAGAGATCACTATTCTCAGTAACCTTGTGTATTTAAATTACCCTGAAATGTTCCCAAACCCCCGCACATTGACTCGGTACAGGTACCCCCTGTATATAGCCTTGTTATTGTTGTTTTATTGTGTTATTTTTTAAAACTTTATTTAGTAAATATTTTCTTAACTCTTATTTTCTTAACTGTTTTGTTGATTAAGGGTTTTTAAGTAAGCATTTCACAGTAATGGAACACCTGTTGTATTCGTTGCGTGTTAAATATAATTTGATTTGATTTGAAAAGCCTGGCACTTGTGCATTGTATGCCGACGCTGTTCCAACAGCTGTTTAAATGGGTAAAAACATGTTCCAGCTGTGATTAAAGTGAGGTCATTTACATTATATGGCATCTTTGAATTAGAGCATAATTGAAGTGTGTTAATTTTCCTATTCCCATTGTTTCGATATATACGCATTGGTGGAAGTTAATGTGGAGTAGCACGCAATTGTATGGACGTATCGATTTACTGTCATCCAGGAAAGGCATCACCATAAAATATATGCTACAAAGATGCATGTTTGTGTATGAAGAGGTAGACAGTGACCGGGGAGGTAATTTACCTGTAGGTTATGCACAAAGCGAGAGAGACAGACATATTTATCCATGGGTTCTGCTCAAATGACAAAACTTCTCACCTTTCAAAAGAAGTCAGAGAAAAACAGACGGAAGGAGGAAAAGATGTGAATAGATGAGGAATGACAACAAAGAGAGATTGAAAATAAACACTGTAACATATAGTCAGACTCACTGTCACAGCAGATCTAAAGATAACATGTCATTTTGCTGAGGTCGTTTTGCATCACCATGGTAACATTTAACTCTGAACTCGTATCACTTTGTGAACCATAAACATGTCATGTGACCGTACAGAAATTATTTCAGCTTCTCAACACCGAGTGTGTGAGGTAAATCTAATATTACTGTTTAATATATATAGTAGCTTCGATCTCTTGGAAGTACAGATGACGTATGACTCTAACCTGTTGTCAGTCAACAAGATGCAATACATTGCTGCAAAACAAGAGAAGTATAGGTACACATCCTATAGAGACTTGTATGTTAACCAAAACCCCGCAGACAAAGGGGATTCTGTGGTGTCCCAGGTCTGTTCACAGTGACCCTGATAAATAGTGAGTGATTACAATTGCTGGACATCGATTTACAACAAGTGTGATTCCTGATCATGGGAATGGAAAGCATCTGTTTGTTCCCTCAAGCAGAGTTCCTCACTGTGATCAGACCCCATTCTACAGCTGTCTAATTCACAACTAATTCCCTTCCATGAGCCAAGAACGAAATGAAAGCCATTACTGTGTGGCAGGACCTGATGGGCTTGCAGAGTGAAAAACAACACCATTGATTTTTGCTCCGGTGCCTTGGCCCAGCCTGCTCCACATATGCTGGCATATATGGGTAATTCATTGCTCATTATACAATATATAGCCAGGCTCAGTTATCATACGGAGTTAATGAAGATCTCAACTGAAAGTATGGATGAAGATACTATACATGTCATTAGACACGGATAGAGATACATGAAAATGTTTGAATCAAAATGCCATATGTTGCAAAAGAGAGATACTGTGTCAATTTCATGCTATTGATACAGATCTGGGTTCGATCCCGGGTTGTGTGGCAGCCGGCCGTGATCGGGAGACCAATAAGGCGGCACACAATTGGCCCAGTGTCATTAGGGGAGGGTTTGGCCGGCCGGGATGTCCTTGACCCACTGCGCTCTAGCAATTCCTGTGGCGGGCCGGGCACATGCACGCTGACACAGTCGCCAGTTGGACACTGTTTCCTCCGACACATTGGTACGGCCTGCTTCCGGGTTAAAACGAGCATTGTATCAAGAAACAGCGCGGCTTGACAGGGTCGTGTTTTGGATGACGCATGACTCTCGACCTTCGCCTCTTCCGAGTCCATACGGGAATGGCAGCAATGGGAAAAGACTGTAACTACCAATTGGATATCACGAAATTGGAGGGAAAAATGTCAAACTAAATGTATAGTATTCAACAGCATACTACATGTTTTTATAGTGAGTAATGGGTGAACAGTGTGAGCTCCCACCAGAAACTGTGTCGTATGGTTAGGCAGAGCTCCTCACGCTCTGGGGTGGCGTAGAATCGGCAATTAATAAGGGCAGACATCCTGATGTGCATTTCTTTATTTTTTCTCCCCAATTTCGTGGTATCCAATTGGTAGTAGTTACAGTCTTGTCTCATCGCTGCAACTCCCGTACGGACTCGGGAGAGGCGAAGGTCGAGAAACATGCGTCCTCTGAAACACAAACCAACCAAGCCGCACTTCTTCTTGACACAATGCTCATCCAACCCGGAAGCCAGCCACACCAATGTGTCGGAGGAAACACCAAACTCCTGGCGACCTGGTCACCGTGCACTGCGCCTCCCACAGGAGTTGCTAGTGCACACTATCCCTGCCGGCCAAACCCTCCCTAAACCGGACGACGCTGGGCCAATTGTGCCCCACCCCATGGGCCTCCTAGTCGCAGCCGGCTGTGACAGAGCCTGGACTCGAACCCAAAACCTCTGGTGGCACAGCTAGCACTGCGATGCATTGCGCCACCCGAGAGGCCCTGATGTGCATTTCGGCAGAAATCTCCATTTGATATCAATGCATGATCCAAATAAGAACTCGGAGGTAATGCACACAGATCACAAAGTTGGTATTCAGCCTAAGGCATTTCTTCGAATTAGCATAAAATGCAGACCCATACTCGCTTCACTCAGAAATTAAGTCATGCAGGATAGACATTTAATCAATTATGTTCTTTAAAAATTGGTGTGGTAAAGAATGCTGTAGTAACTTCAACCTTTAGGGAGGTACATTATCTATCGGTTTTCAACTGGTCAAGCTTGTATTTGTATTTATTATGGATCCCCATTGCTCCCAAAGCAGCAGCTACTCTTCCTGGGGTCCAGCACAATTAAAGCAGTTTATACAATTTTTAAACATTACAATACATTCACAGATTTCACAACACACTGAGGGCCCTCAGGCCCCTACTCCACCACTACCACATATCTAAATTACTAAATCCATGTGTATGTATACTGCGCGTGTGTGTCTGTGCCAATGTTTGTGTTGCTTCACAGTCCCCACTGTTCCATAAGGTGTTTTTTTTATCTGTTTTTAAAATCTGATTCTACTGCCTGCGTCAGTCACTTGATGTGGAATAGAGTTCCATGTAGTCATGTGCCTCCCATAGTCTGTTCTGGACTTGGGGACTGTGAGGAGACCTCTTGTGGCATGTCTTGTGGGGTATGCATGTGTGTCCGAGCTGTGTGCCAGTAGTTTAGACAGACAGCTTGGTGCATTCAACATGTCAATACCTCTCATAAATAAAAGCAGTGATGAAGTCAATCTCTCCTCCACTTTCAGCCAGGAGAGATTGACATGCATATTATTAATATTAGCTCTCTGTGTATTTGTAAGTCGCTCTGGATAAGAGTGTCTGCTAAATGACTTAAATGTAAATGTAAATGTACATCCAATGGCCAGCCATGCTTCCCTGTTCTGAGCCAATTGCAATTTTCAATTGCAATTCAAAGTCCTTTTTTTGTGGCACATGACTGCACAGTAGTCAAGGTGTGACAAAACTAGGGCCTGTAGGACTTGCCTTGTTGATAGTGTTGTTAAGAAGGCAGAGCATCGCTTTGTTATGGACAGACTTCTCCCCATCTTAGCTACTTTGCAGCAATATGTTTTGACCATGACAGTTTACAATCTAGTGTTACTCCAAGCAGTTTAGTCATCTCAACCTGCTCAATTTCCACGTTATTTATTACAAGATTTAGTTGATGTTTAGGGTTTAGTGAGTGTTTTTTTCCAAATACAATGCTTTTAGTTTTATAAATATTTAAGGCTAACTTATTCCTTGCCACTCGCTCTGAAACTAACTGCAGCTCTTTGTTGAGTGCTGCAGTTATTTCAGTCACTGTAGTAGCTGACGTGTATAGTGTTGAGTCATCCCCATACATAGAAACTTTGGCTTTACTCAAAGTCAATGGCATGTCATTAGTAAAAATTGGAAAAAGCAAGGGGCCTAAACAGCTACCCTGGGGAATTCCTGATTCTAACTGGATTATATTTGATAGTCTTCCATTAAAAAACACCCTCTGTGTTCTGTTAGACATGTAACTCTTTATCCACATTATAGCAGGGAGTGTAAAGCCATAACACATATGTTTTTCCAGCAGTAGACTATGATCAATAATGTCAAAAGCTGCACTGAAGTCTAACAAGACAGCCCCACAATCATTTTATCATCAATTTCTCTCAGCCAATCATCAGTCATTTGTGTAAGTGCTGTGCTTGTTTAGTGTCCTTCCCTATAAGCATGCTGAAATTATGTTGTCAATTTGTTTACTGTAAAATAGCATTGTATCTGTTCAAAAACATTTTTTTCCAGAAGTTTACTAAGGGATGGTAACAGGCTGATTGGTCGGCTATTGGTCGTCATTTAAGGTGCCCCAAAGCTTTTTACTATCATTCTTTACATAATTTATCTTTGTTTCATAGTGCAGTTTCTTTTTATTTAGTTTAGTCACATGATTTCTTAATTGGCAAAACGTTTGCCAATCAGTTGGGCTGCAAAACTTAATTGTCATACCTTTTGCCTCATACCTTTTCAATTCCTCTTAAATCCCCTTGGATTGATCAGTTTTTACAGTCATTTTCTTAATGGGTTCGTGCTTATTAGTAACTGGAATACGTAGTTTCATAAATGTGTCAAGTGCAGCGTCTGGTTGCTCCTCATTACATACCACAGACCAGCAAATATTCTTTACATCATCAACATATGAATTACTACAAAACTTCTTGTATGACCTCTTATACACTATATTAGGTCCAGCCTTTGGAACTTTGGTTTTCCTAGATATCGCTATTATATTGTGATCACTATAACCTATGGATTTGGATACCGCTTTAAAGCAAATATCTGCAGTGTTAGTAAAAATGTGATCAATACATGTTGATGATTTAATTATTGTGCTGTTTGCAACTACCCTGGTAGGCTGACTGACAACCTGATCCAGGTTGCAGGCACTGGTTACAGTTTGACGTTTTTTTCCTGAGTGGGCAGCTTGATGATAGCCAGTCAATATTTAAATCACCCAGAAAATATACTTCTCTGTTGATATCACATGCATTATCAAGCATTTCACACATATTATCCAGATACTGACTGTTAGCACTTGGTGGTTGATAGCAGACGATAAATTACTCTTCTCTTCCTCCATTTTCTTTCTTGCTGGAGTAGAATGTGAAATTTGACAATGATTCACCATCATTAGGTGGTTTTTCAAATGGAGTGCATGAAAATGAGTCACTGATGAAAATGAGTCACTGATGAAAGACGTACCTATGGGCAGCTTATTCAATCTCAGATTTGTGACAGGTTAGGGTTACGACACTAAAAGAGATCCACATCTACAGTTAATGTTGCAAACAAACAAACACACACACACAGACACACACACAAAACCCAACCATAATGACAAAAACAAAACCCACTGGCTGGTTATCCTCTCCTGTGACGGATGGATGTAACTTCTCAATGGCGTCTCTCCTTGATGATTCTTATGAAGCATTTCCGACAGCCTAATGAGATAAGGAAGCCGGATCTAGGGGAGACATGTTACGCCTTTAAATGAGACGGAATGATAGTCTCTAAACTATTCATCAGCTGGCTGTGTAAGTGCCAGTCCCTGGCACTCCCTCGACACCTTGCTCCGTGTGAAAGCATTCCAAGCATCCGTGTTGGAGTGGGATGGAGCTTCCGGAGACACATAATTGCCTGCTACTCCAATTCCAAGATGAGTGTTACCCTGCGGAGTTTACCTCCCAAATGGGACCACTGTAATCTATGCACAGGTCTCCCCTTCCCCATCAGTGGAGATACAAACTACTTAGGATGAGGCTGCATTTGACCTTAAAAACATTGGAATTGTGCCGTTTGCTTAGGGGGGCTTGCATTGCCATGGTGTGTGTTTTGAATAAAGCATGAGGTGACTAAAAGCAAAACATTAACTAATGTAGTTGACTTGTGTCTCAGGTTCTTACTTTGCATTTAGTTATGTATGTACTTTGTGCTATGCTACAGTCTTGTTACTTGTGTACGCATTCACTAAAATATTTTTGTTCTACAATGGAAATTAGCAAGTTAACAATTGTATTGTGATGTTAACTGCCCTGTGGAACGTATCAACGAAAATCACAGTTTTCATTCCGCATATTACCAAACAGATAACCAAACACTACCCGTATATAAGTATTCATTCAAATCTTACACATAGAGGCTATATCCATTGGCTGGACTCAATTACATGAAAAAGCTTTGAGGAATATACTGACTGTATAAGAGCAAAAGGTGAGATCCAAATGCAGACACAGGAGGCAGATGGTTGAGCTCCGATATTTATTATACCAAAAAGGGGTAGGCAAAAGGAAGGTCGGGACAGGCGAGAGTTCATATACCAGGTCAGAGTCCAAACAGTACCAGAGGGTAGGCAGGCTCAAGGTCAGGACAGGCGAGAGTTCATATACCAGGTCAGGGTCCAAACAGTACCAGAGGATAGGCAGGCTCGAGGTCAGGACAGGCGAGAGTTCATATACCAGGTCAGAGTCCAAACAGTACCAGAGGGTAGGCAGGCTCGAGGTCAGGACAGGCGAGAGTTCATATACCAGGTCAGAGTCCAAACAGTACCAGAGGATAGACAGGCTCGAGGTCAGGAGAGGCGAGAGTTCATATACCAGGTCAGAGTCCAAACAGTACCAGAGGGTAGGCAGGCTCGAGGTCAGGACAGGCGAGAGTTCATATACCAGGTCAGGGTCCAAACAGTACCAGAGGATAGGCAGGCTCGAGGTCAGGACAGGCGAGAGTTCATATACCAGGTCAGAGTCCAAACAGTACCAGAGGGTAGACAGGCTCGAGGTCAGGACAGGCGAGAGTTCATATACCAGGTCAGATTCCAAACAGTACCAAAGGATAGACAGGCTCGAGGTCAGGACAGGCTAGAGTTCATATACCAGGTCAGAGTCCAAACAGTACCAGAGGATAGACAGGCTCGAGGTCAGGACAGGCTAGAGTTCATATACCAGGTCAGAGTCCAAACAGTACCAGAGGGTAGGCAGGCTCGAGGTCAGGACAGGCAGGGGTTCAGTGAACAGGTCAGAGTCCAAACAGTACCAGAGGATAGGCAGGCTTGAGGTCAGGACAGGCAGGGGTTCAGTGAACAGGTCAGAGTCCAAACAGTACCAGAGGATAGGCAGGCTTGAGGTCAGGACAGGCTAGAGTTCATATACCAGGTCAGAGTCCAAACAGTACCAGAGGATAGGCAGGCTTGAGGTCAGGACAGGCAGGGGTTCAGTGAACAGGTCAGAGTCCAAACAATACCAGAGGATAGGCAGGCTCGAGGTCAGGACAGGCAGGGGTTCAGTGAACAGGTTGGAGTCCAAACAATACCAGAGGATAGGCAGGCTCGAGGTCAGGACAGGCTAGAGTTCATATACCAGGTCAGAGTCCAAACAGTACCAGAGGATAGGCAGGCTTGAGGTCAGGACTGGCAGGGGTTCAGTGAACAGGTCAGAGTCCAAACAATACCAGAGGATAGGCAGGCTTGAGGTCAGGACAGGCAGGGGTTCAGTGAACAGGTCAGAGTCCAAACAATACCAGAGGATAGGCAGGCTTGAGGTCAGGACAGGCAGAGTGGATCAAAACCAGGAGGGCTAGGAAAAAACAGAGACTGGGAAAAATAGGAGCCAGGAGAAACACCGGTTGACTTGGCAAAACAAGACAAACTGGCACAGAGAGACAGGAAACAGAAATAAATACCTGGAGGTGGGTGGAGACAATCACAAAGACAGGTGAAACAGATCAGGGTGTGACAGAATGACTGCCAATACACCTCAATGGTAATAAAGTGAAATACAGTTGTATGTGGCTCCACTCCACAGAAGAGCAATGTATTATTGTTAAACACAATATTTCCCCTTTTTGTTGCTGATTCTTTCCAAAGTGACAGAGTTTGTGATGACATGCTGCTCATGAACCACATAGAATGAGAATGTTCAGAAAGAGTGAGTGAGAATGTTCAGAAAGTGTGGGTGAGAATGTTCAGAAAGTGTGCCATTGACATTTCATCGGTGAGTGACCACAATGGGATGACCTGACCTTCAAAACAGAATGGAATTGGACACGGGCAACTTTTACATGTCCAGAGGCCTGGGAGAGGGGGAAAGAGGGGGAGAGGGGGAAGCCTGGAGAAAGGGAGAGAGGGGAAGCTTGGAGAGAGGGAGAGAGGGGGAAGCCTGGGGAGAGGGGGAAGCCTGGAGAGAGAGAGAGAGGGGCCAACCAGACTGTGAAGACAGGGGTGATGTGGAACCCGTCTCCTGCCTGCTCCAAGTTAACCAGTTCCTCACCTCCACCTCCTCTCCCCTCATCTGTCCCTCGGCCCGGTCTCTGGCAAAGAGGTATTTTATTGTAATAGAAGGGGTAGTCCATTGTACCTATGCTAAAAGAGCCTGGATGAAATGTGCTGTGACGTATGGCCGTAGAAACACAAGCACTGGAGGTTACCAGGGCAGAATGAAATGTAGGTAACCCCTGCGTTGGAACACAGTTATTAAGAGTTGATAGGCCAGCATTATTTGCCGTTGGATGAGAGTTAAGTTTCTTAAGCAGAAATCAATCATGTTAACTGACTATTAATTAAGTACCTTCGAAAACATCTGCCCCGGGTCCCTTCTCCGGTTTATTCTTTATGGAAAATCATTGAAGACAATCACATTTGAAAGTCAGTGAGGTTCTCTGTTGTCTAATGGGAACAGTGTCACCTACTGGTCTACTTTGAAACACCTTGGATTCCAGGATGATGCGGACTCTGATGCCCAAACAATCCACTTAAGCCACAGGCATAAAGCTACCTCTCGAAAATGATCAAACTTGTTGTCAGAGCAACTGGGCAACCAACTTAAATTCCGGTTTAAAGTTAATGCATTATCAATTTAGCTAATTAAGAGGTTTCAATAGCTAATGAATATCAACTGCCAAAAAACACCTCATGGTACAAATTCTCAAGGAAAAACTAGTGAAAAGAACTTAACAGCTCAATTGTAATGATGTTCGTGTTTTTTACACATTTTTCAGGCATACATTAAAATATTCAGATGAATCATAAATAGACAGTATAATTGAATGTTTGATTAAATATGTATAAAATGGGTACAAATCTTTGTACAAATAATGAATCTATTTTCTCAACCTGTTTGGATGATGATAGATCCCAACTATTTCTCCACGGTGCATTTGTCTTGAAAACAGACCAGCTGTGGTTGAGCAGTGCCCTGTGGCATCTGATGAGAGAGAGAAGGAGAGACATTCACCTCACTGCTCTGAAAATACAAGAAGACTGGTATTCACGTAAACTATGCATATGTCAGCTCTATCGGAAATGACCTTTTAATGGTGCACTGAATCCTGGCCTTGGTCTGACTGGTGGAAAGATGGTATCACAATCACATTGAGTTTATACAGCACTACCCGTCTTTAAGAGTCCGTGGCAGCCCAAGTTGGATGAAACAGGTGGCTGGTTCCAAGTCAAACACAGTCACTATGGTAACGCTTCAACCAGTTTCAAACTAGGCAGTGCGTTTTCTTCAGAGTTATATCAACATTGCTTTGAGTGACTTCTGTCTCTCTTATACCCTAAAAAGTGTTCAGAATTAGCCAACCATCCTTGGGAGACTATCTCTATGACATGATGTTCTCTTTCCAGTTCTTCCATCCAGCCTCTCTTGTTATCTCCATACCGTTCAGCACACCTACAGCTCCTTGCATGAGCAGATAGATATGAGAGACCAATGTTAAGAGTTACAGAGCATCATACAGTATTAAATTGCACATTTCAGTGGTCCCTTGATGGGGTTGAGTCGGGACTCGGGATTGTGTGGGCGATATTGGAACCTCCCATGTGGACCAAGGCAATGGTCGCCCAGTCTCTGTGTGATGGGCTGGAAGCCCGAGGTTCGCCTGCTCTATATAAACAGGCATGAACCATTGGCCCAATGTTTCCAGAACCACGCTGATCAGGTCACAGTGCGATAAGCCCTCAGAAGCAGCGCCAGTCAGAACCTATAAGCCTTGAACACCATCTGTTTCTGGACTCATCCAAGAGAAGCACATCCCACTGTGGGAGAGGAAAGAGGAGGAAGAGAAAAATGGAGGGAAATACGTGAAAGGAGGAGTGTGGAGAGGGGTAAGCTATATTCTACACTGAGAAAGAGAGATGGGGAGAGGGGTAAGCTATATTCTACACTGAGAAAGAGAGATGGGGAGAGGGGTAAGCTATATTCTACACTGAGAAAGAGAGATGGGGAGAGGGGTAAGCTATATTCTACACTGAGAAAGAGAGATGGGGAGAGGGGTAAGCTATATTCTACACTGAGAAAGAGAGATGGGGAGAGGGGTAGGCTATATTCTACACTGAGAAAGAGAGATGGGGAGAGGGGTAAGCTATATTCTACACTGAGAAAGAGAGATGGGGATAGGGGTAAGCTATATTCTACACTGAGAAAGAGAGATGGGGAGAGTGGTAAGCTATATTCTACACTGAGAAAGAGAGATGGGGAGAGTGGTAGGCTATATTCTACACTGAGAAGAGAGATGGGGAGAGGGGTAGGCTATATTCTACACTGAGAAAGAGAGATGGGGAGAGGGGTAAGCTATATTCTACACTGAGAAAGAGAGATGGGGAGAGGGGTAAGCTATATTCTACACTGAGAAAGAGAGATGGGGAGAGTGGTAAGCTATATTCTACACTGAGAAAGAGAGATGGGGAGAGGGGTAAGCTATATTCTACACTGAGAAAGAGAGATGGGGAGAGGGGTAGGCTATATTCTACACTGAGAAAGAGAGATGGGGAGAGGGGTAGGCTATATTCTACACTGAGAAAGAGAGATGGGGAGAGGGGTAAGCTATATTCTACACTGAGAAAGAGAGATGGGGAGAGGGGTAGGTTATATTCTACACTGAGAAAGAGAGATGGGGAGAGGGGTAGGCAATATTCTACACTGAGAAAGAGAGATGGGGAGAGGGGTAGGTTATATTCTACACTGAGAAAGATAGATGGGGAGAGGGGTAGGCTATATTCTACACTGAGAAAGAAAGATGGGGAGAGAGGTAGGCTATATTCTACACTGAGAAAGAGAGATGGTGAGGGGGTAGGTTATATTCTACACTGAGAAAGAGAGATGGGAAAATAGAGTAGAGGAGAGAACGTGGGGTATTCTGGAGAGCCACCGTGACACCTGTTAATGTTAGCCTACACTCTCCACTGAGTTTTGTCTTCACCATCTGATTTCCTGGTTAAATGAGGGACACACTCTGTTCAAGCCTTATGGCAATTTCACCAATATAACTAAGTCAATTCATTACACGTCCTCTGTATTAGGCTACCAAAGTGTTTTGTAAGGGAATATGGCATTAGCGATATCATCACAATCTGAAATTCTGAAAAGTAACACCACCTAATATTCAACGGGTGCTAATTGTAGAGTTCACTGGAAAGGAAAGGCGCAACGCTCGCTCACATTGTCAAATGTAGAGTTCATTGCTAAATACTGCATGTGTATGTGACAAATAAAATGTGATTTTATTTGAATTAAGAGCTGGATCTTTATATGGAGATTGATTAAACCACGATCACACTATATCCTGGGTCATTCCTCTATCTGGTTGCTGTACAAAAACACCCTCCCCTCGGCAGGTTCAACAACACACACACACACACACGTGCATTCTTGCAAGCACGCAGGCATCAGTATCGAACATTCTGTGCAACCCTGACCTCTGAACTTTTTCTTGAACTTTGTTAATGGATTCTTACAGTGACAGTGCTGCAAGTAAGGAATGCTGTGCAATACATTCTATATGGCATATTATATATGTACTGTAAACGTATTAAATGAATACATTTAGCACAGGATGTGTGGGGGAGGGCCTGGCCTTGTTCACCTTTAATATGTCCATATCCCAGCACATGTATCAACCACCCACGGCTAAAACAGAAGAGAAGGGTCTCCTCCAGTAGATGGCTTCACACTGGGCCGTACAGTCCAGTAGGTTCCTTGTGACTTTGGGATGCTGCGTCAGGTTTTACTCAGCCTGAAGTTGCAGAAGTGATCTATTGTGGATGATTGTTTTCCTGACACTCAGTGTCCTGGACAGTCATTTCAAAGGGTCTCAGGGGACACATTATACAGTTATAATTACCGGCTCAAAGATGAGAGAAACCGATGTACAGTATTCATCATGCCTGCTTTGCCTAAAGGCTGGAGGAGTTGATGAGCTGATAAATTATGCGCACCTCTCTTGACACAGGTTGGCCTCATTATCTATTGATACAGGTTGGCCCATTGATCTGTTGACACAGGTTGGCCTCTTGATCTCTTGACACAGGTTGGCCTCATGATCTGTTGACACAAGTTGGCCTCTTGATCTCTTGACACAGGTTGGCCTCATGATCTATTGACACAGGTTGCCATTATGATCTATTGACACAGGTTGGCCCCATGATCTATTGACATAGGTTGCCATTATGATCTATTGCCACAGGTTGGCCCCATGATCTGTTGACACTGGTTGGCCAGATGTATTGACAGGTTGGCCCCATGATCTGTTGACACTGGTTGGCCAGATGTATTGACAGGTTGGCCTCATGATCTATTGACACAGGTTGCCATTATGATCTATTGACACAGGTTGGCCCCATGATCTATTGACATAGGTCGCCATTATGATCTATTGCCACAGGTTGGCCCCATGATCTTGTGACACAAGTTGGCCCCTTGATCAACTGACACAGGTTGCCATTATGATCTATTGACACAGGTTGGCCCCATGATCTATTGACACAGGTTGGCCTCATTATTCATTGACACAGGTTTGTCCCATAATCTATTGACAGGTTGGCCTCATTATCCATTGACACAGGTTGGCACAATGATCTATTAACACAGGTTGGCATCATGATCTATTGACCTAGGTTGTCCTCATGATCTTGTGACACAGGTTGGCCTCATGATCCATTGACACAAGTTGGCCCCATGATCTCTTGACAGGTTGGCACCTTGTTCTCTTGACAGGTTGGCCCCATGATCTATTGACAGGTTGGCCCCATGATCGCTTGACAGGTTGGCCCCATGATCGCTTGACAGGTTGGCCCCATGATCTATTGACAGGTTGGCCCCATGATCGCTTGACAGGTTGATCTCATGCTCTCTTGTCAGGTTGGCCCCTTTATCTCTTGGCAAGTTGCCCCCTTGATCTCTTGACAGGTTGGCCCCATGATCTCTTGATAGGTTGATCCCTTTATCTCTTGACAGTTTGGCCCCATGATCTTTTGACAGGATGGCCCCTTGATCTCTTGACAGGTTGGCCCCTTGATCGATTGGCAGGTTGGCCCCTTTATCTCTTGACAGTTTGGCCCCATGATCTCTTGACAAGTTGGCCCCTTGATCTCTTGACATGTTGGCCCCTTGATCTCTTGACAAGTTGGCCCCTTGATCTCTTGACAGGTTGGCCCCTTTATCTCTTGACAGGTTGGCCCCTTGATCTCTTGACAAGTTGGCCCCTTGATCTCTTGACAGGTTGGCACCTTGATCTATTGACATGTTGACCTCATTATCTATTGACAGGTTGGCCCCATGATCTCTTGACAGGTTGACCTCATTATCTCTTGACAGGTTGGCCCCTTTATCTCTTGACAGGTTGGCCCCTTTATCTCTTGACAGGTTGGCGCCATGATCTCTTGACAGGTTGGCCTCTTGATCTATTGGCAGGTTGGCCCCATGATCTCTTGACAGGTTGACGTCATGATCTCTTGACATGTCGGCCCCTTTTTTCTTTTGACAGTTTGGCCCCATGATCTCATGACAGGTTGGCCCCTTGATCTCTTGACAGGATGGCCCCATGATCTATTGACACAGGTTGGGCTCATGGTCTCTTGACAGTTTGGCCCCATGATCTCTTGACTGGTGGGCACCATGATCTCATGACAGGTTGGCCCATTGATCTCTTGACAGGGTGGCCCCATGATCTATTGACACAGGTTGGGCTCATGGTCTCTTGACAGGTTGGCCCCATAATCTATTGACACAGGTTGGCCTCATGATCTATTGACAGGTTGTCCCCATGATCTCTAGCACCAACACACTCAGGTACATGTGTGTGTTCAGCAATATTTTGTTGTTACTGTGTCTCTGTCATTTTTTTTTAAAATTAAATTATTTATTTCTGTCTGTCTAGAGTCAATTTATAGATTTTGTTTTTAAAATACTTTCATGCAGAGTTTTATCCCGCCTCAGAGAAATGGCTATTTATTGGGACAGTTACATGTCTTTTAAGGCAATGAGGGATTGAGGGTTCTATCACATGAAAAGCTTTATATATGATTCCTGCTAGTATGCTTAGAAGTGTTTTTGAGTGAGTTAGACAGAGTGAGAGGAAGAGAGAGAAACAGAGAGTGTGAGTGAGAGAGAAACAGAGAGTGTGAGTGAGAGAGTGAGTTGAGTGAGTGAGTGAGTGAGTGAGTGAGTGAGTGAGTGAGTGAGTGAGTGAGTGAGTGAGTGAGTGAGTGAGTGAGTGAGTGAGTGAGAGAGAGAGAGAGAGAAACAGAGCACGTGTGTGAGAGAGAGAGAGAAGTATGTGTGCTTACATGAGTAATCTACTGACCATCAAACAGCATCCACGCTACACCTCCATTTTACCATTGAGGTCATCGTCCTCCAACTTGTCGGCTCAGGCCACACGGTAAATGGAGGTGTCAATGCCATCAGCTGTCCGCTTTCATAGATGGAGATGAATGAACCAGCACTTTCAAAGGATGAATGCTATTCCAATACCTTTATATGAAGTGGGGATAACAGTTCTATCTTCGTTAGATATTAAGCTTTCTTCTCCTCTTGTGCGTACACCGACGGGTCTAATGTGAAATACTGTACCAATCTATTTCATATTGTTCTGTAAAATATACTTATTCATTGTCATTGGCTGGTGAGTAACCAAAATACCAATCCTATTTTTCAACTGCTATGGTAGAACTGAAAGCAATTCATTTGTGTCAAAACGAGTGAGATACGGCTTCACCGTGGCCAGTCGTTCCAAGAAGTGAAGCCGTAGAGTTTCAACTTTGAATTAGATTGGATGTGACACATGAAATGTCATGGCCAGTTTTCTGGGCAGATGCAATATGCATGGCACACTGCTGCAGACAACTCTGAGTTATTCTTTATTGTTTTAATGTTCCATTGTTGCCCTCACATTGGCTATCAGGTTTCCAGGAAGTCTGCAGTGAGTGGTCTCCCTGAGGTCGACCTGTTTACATGAACCAATCAGTAGTGTGAATTATTGCTTTTCCCCCACTGCTTGCAATGGGTACAGGAACTGGCATCCATGCCAGAAGCCATTTCACCTGCTATTAGGCAGATGCATTAGTATTCGAGAGGATGGTGATGGTGGATGTCTAATATCTTTACAGTTTAAAAAGCAGGGATCTTGTTTCAACACCATGTAATGTAGTGCAGTGTGTGATACTGTATAAGTGCATCCACTCCCCTTGCTTGGTTTAGAAAGTAATTGTATGTGTCACAGAGAGGTGTAGTAGTGAACATGGAGTTTTTAACTCTAAATCAAGGGAAATGTACAAAAATTAAATACATAAAAAACACTGGGTTCTCATTGCTTTTGAAGAGAGTTCCTATTGTTAAAGGGAAATGTAACGTGTGTAGTTGGCTGGAAAGCGCTATTACTGAGCAGAGTAATGTCAAGTGTAGTAAGTCCAAGAGAAATTGCATTCAGTAAAAAGAATAATAGCTTGAAATGACTGAAAAGGCCTTTTGATACAGAGATTCCATTTTGAAGTTTTTCCAAAAGCCATTAAACAGGAACATTCCAAATGGGGTAGGCCTACTGTTTGAATAGCCATGTTTGGTTTATGCCTGTTACACATTTTTGGATGTCAATATGAGCAGAAAGAGTGAGTGAATATGTACATGTTAGTATTTTAGCGTGTAGGTGAAGAAACCAGCCATGAAACCAGATGAAAGCTAGTTCAGTAGACCATGTTTACTTAGCACATAAAACAGATCAATCACTAATACACAGGCTCATTGCCTCTCTTTGTTTGTGAAAACTGAGACTAATAAATATCACCTACCTGATGACTCCAAATTGATATCAATGTATTTGATTATTTGAACCTTTATTTAACTAGACAACTTCTTAGGGATAGGCATCCCGTCAATGGGACAGTTGTAATTCATGCTGCGCCGTGTGTCACAATGCAGATTTTAGAGAAACAACTAATGTCGGTACATATAAGTGTCTTATATCGGCTGAAAGCTTAAATTCTTGTTATTAGGTTTGATAAATTCACCTCTGAAGGTGAAATGTGTACTTACATTCGGAAATATTGCTCTATTTATCATCCAAAGGGTCCCAGAGATAACATGAAGTGTTGTTTTGTTAGATAAAATCCTTTTTCATATCCTAAAAAGGTCCATATAGCATGCACGATCGATTTTGTATTTCCAATCATTCAATTTGCAAGAAAGGAATCTGTGAAAATCTCACCCTCAACATTGTTTCAACCGGTAAAATCACATTCGTATTTATTCCTCAGAGATCCTAGAATGTAACCAGACTTCACTATATCATTAGGAGTGTAGTATATCCTATAGGATACCATATTTGTTCAGAGAGCGACGCCTTCATGGCACACCGATGACGCGGGCAGTCTTCACTTGATTGACTTGAATAAGCACCAATCAGGGCCAAAACAAATGCAATTTAGCCATTTGATTACCCGTTCAGGAGTCTTATGGCTTTGGGGTAAAAACTGTTGTGAAGCCTTTTTCTCCTAGACTTGACACTCCGGTACCGCTGGAGTCTATGGCTGGGGTGGCTGGGGTCTTTGACAAATTTTAGTGCCTTCCTCTGACACCACCTGGTGTAGGGATCCTTAGCCCCAGTGATGTACTGGGCAGTACGCACCACCCTCTGTAGTGCCTTGCGGTCGCAGGCCGAGCAATTGCCGTACCAGGCAGTGATGCAACCAGCCAGGATGCTCACGATGTTGCAACTGTAGAACCTTTTGAGGATCTCAGGACCAATGACAAAACTTTTTAGTGTCCTGATGGGGAATAGACTTTGTCATGCCCTCTTCACGACTGTCTCGGTGTGTTTGGACCATTCTAGTTTGTTGTTGATGTGGACACCGAGGAACTTGAAGCTCTCAACCTGCTCCACTACTGCCCCGTCGATGAGACTGGGGGCGTGCTCGGTCCTCCTTTTCCTGTAGTTCAAAATCATCTCCTTATTCTTGGCTACGTTGGGGATAGGTTGTTATTCTGGCACCACCCAGACAGGTCTCTAACCTCCTCCCTATAGACTGTCTCGTCGTTGTCTGTGATCAGCCCTGCCACTGTTGTGTCGTCTGCAAACTTAATGATGGTGGTGGAGTCGTGCCTGTGCATGCAGTCGTGGGTGAACAGGGAGTACAGGAGGGGACTGAGCACGCACTCCTATGGAGCTCCAGTGTTGAGGATAAGCGTGGCAGATGTGTTGCTACCTACCCTCACCACCTGGGGGTGGCCAGTCAGGAAGTCCAGGATCCAGTTGCAGAGGGAGGTGTTTAGTCCCAGGATCCTCAGCTTAGTGATGAGCTTTGAGGGCACTATGGTGTTGAACGCTGAGCTGTAGTCAATGAATAGCATTCTCACATAAGTTTTCCTTTTTTCCAGGTGGGAAAGGGCAGTGTGGAGTGCAATAGAGATTGCATCATCTGTGGATCTGTTAGGGTGGTATGCGAATTGGAGTGAGTCTAGGGTTTCTTGGATAATGATGTTGATGTGAGCCATTACCAACCTTTCAAAGTACTTCATGGCTACGGACCTGAGTGCTACGCGTCTGTAGTCATTTAGGCAGGTTGCCTTTGTGTTCTTGGGCACAGGGTCTATGGTGGTCTGCTTGAAACATGTTGATATTACAGACTCGTACAGTCTGGGGACGAAGTCCTCGATGCACTTATTGATAAAGCCAGTGACTGATGTGGTGTACTCCTCAATGCCATCGTAAGAATCCCGGAACATGTTCCAGTCTGTGATAACAAAACAGTCCTGTAGTTTAGAATCTGCTTCATCTGACAACTTTTTTATAGGCCGAGTCACTGGTGCTTCCTGCTTTAATTTTTGCTTGTAAGCAGGAATCAGGAGGATAGAGTTGTGGTCGGATTTACCAAATGGAGGGCGAGGGAGAGCTTTGTACGCGTCTCTGTGTGTGGAGTACAGGTGATCTAGAATTTTGTTCCCTCTGGTTGCACATTTAACATGTTGATAGAAATTTGGTAGAACTGATTTAAGTTTCCCTGCATTAAAGTCTCCGGCCACTAGGAGCGCCGCCTCTGGGTGAGTGGTTTCCTGTTTGATTATTTCCTTATACAGCTGCCTGAGTGCGGTCTTAGTGCCAGCATCTGTCTGTGGTGGTATGTAAACAGCCACGAACAGTACAGCCTGAAACTCTCTAGGCAAGTTGTGTGGCCTGCAATTTATCACAACATACTCTACTTCAGGCGAGCAAAATCTAGAAACTTCCTTAGATTTTGTGCACCAGCTGTTGTTTACAAGTATTCACCTTGTCTAATTTATTGTCCAATAATTGCACGTTGGCGAGTTGTATTGACAGTAACGGCAGCTTTCCCAGTCGCCTTCGCAGGGACCTGACCAGGCATCCGGCTCTTTGTCCTCTGTACCTGCGTCGCTTCCTCTTGCAAATAACGGGGATGTCGGTCCTCTGGGGTGTTTGGAGAATGTCTTGTGCGTCGTCTTTGTTGTGGAAAAAATATTTGTCTAATCCGAGTTTAGTGATCACTGTCCTGATGTCCAGAAGCTCTTTTTTGGTTGCAGAAACATTATGTACAAAATAAGTTACAAATAACGCGAAAAAAGCACATAGTAGCACAATTGGTTGGGCGCCCATAAAACTGCTGCCATTTCTTCCGGCGCCATTTTAACCTTGTGCAACATCAAGCCTTTTCCTTTTGAACAACAATTATAAGAATGTGGAGAGTTATGAAGTTATGAAAACTGGGTGTTTTGCAAATGTTGAACTTAATATATGGCTACTAATACTGGAAAAGCTAAATAAGTCCAAGTATACAGATTTGACGATATTCTTGCAGAAAAATGCCATGTGAATGTAAATTTCTCCTTCACAATTTGCCCAAATGTACCTGGGTGCCTTCACACTAAATGTCATACTTCAAGTTAATCGTCTGAAACTTTGTACATACAGTGCTGCTCTTGTGCACACCATGGGAATTACAACCAGAGTGATGGCTAGATTTGGGACCTTTCTGTTGCACATCAAAGATGATGGTAGAAAAAAGAAAAGCAAAACGGTTGGTTCTTTCTTTGTATTTTCTTCTATCAGATCTATTGTGTTACATTCTCCTACATTCAATTCACATTTCCACAAACTGCACTGTGATGTACATATACCACATACTGTACAGTGACATGTATATATACCCATACTGTACAGTGATGTATTTATACCCAATACTGCACAGTGATGTATATATACCCCATACTGCACAGTGATGTATATATACCCCATACTGCACAGTGATGTATATATACTCCATACTGCACAGTGATGTATATATACTCCGTACTGCACAGTGATGTATATATACCCATACTGTACAGAGCTGTATATATACCTGTACTGTACAGTGATGTATATACAGCATGCCACATATTGCACAGTGATGTATATACCCCATACTGCACAGTGCTCTATATATACTCCATACTGCACTGTGATGTATATACACCCCATACTGCACAGTGATGTACATATACCCCATACTGTACAGTGATGTATATACAGCATGCAACGTACTGCACAGTGATGTATATATACACCTATACTGCACAGTGATATATATATACTCCGTACTGCACAGTGATGTATATATACTCCATACTGTACAGTGATGTATACATACTCCATACTGGACAGTGGTGTATATATCTGCCATACTACACAGTGATGTATATACTGCATGCAAAGTACTGCACAGTACTGTATATATACACCTATACTGCACAGTGATATATATATATACTCCGTACTGCACAGTGATGTATATATACTTCGTACTGCACAGTGATGTATATATACCCCATACTGCACAGTGCTGTATATATACCCCATACTGCACAGTGATGGGGTATATATACAGCACTGTGCAGTATGCACAGTGATGTATATATATGCACAGTGATGCAGTATGCACAGTGATGTATATATATACTGCACAGTGATGTGCAGAGGGATGTATATACTGCATGCAACGTACTGCACAGTACTGTATATATACCCCATACTGCACAGTGATGTATATATACCCCATACTGCACAGTGATGTATATATACCCCATACTGCACAGTGCTGTATATATACCCCATACTGCACAGTGCTGTATATATACCCCATACTGCACAGTGATGTATATATACCCCATACTGCACATACTGCACAGTGATGTATATATACCCCATACTGCACAGTGATGTATATATACCCCATACTGCACAGTGATGTATATATACATACCACAGTGATGTATATATACCCCATACTGCACAGTGCTGTATATATACCCCATACTGCACAGTGATGTATATATACCCCATACTGCACAGTGATGTATATATACCCCATACTGCACAGTGCTGTATATATACCCCATACTGCACAGTGATGTATATATACCCCATACTGCACAGTGATGTATAGATACCCCATACTGCACAGTGATGTATATATACTCCATACTGCACAGTGATATATATATACTCCGTACTGCACAGTGATGTATAGATACCCCATACTGCACAGTGATGTATATACACCCCATACTGCACAGTGATGTATATATACCCCATACTGCACAGTGATGTATATATACCCCATACTGCACAGTGATGTATATACACCCCATACTGCACAGTAATGTATATATACCCCATACTGCACAGTGATGTATATATACTCCGTACTGCACAGTGATGTATATATACTCCGTACTGCACAGTGATGTATATATACCCCATACTGCACAGTGATGTATATATACTCCGTACTGCACAGTGATGTATATATACTCCGTACTGCACAGTGATGTATATATACCCCATACTGCACAGTGATGTATATATACCCCATACTGCACAGTGATGTTATACACCCCATACTGCACAGTGATGTATATAGATACCCCGTACTGCACAGTGATGTATATATACCCCATACTGCACAGTGATGTATATATACCCATACTGCACAGTGATGTATATATACCCCATACTGCACAGTGATGTATATACACCCCATACTGCACAGTGATGTATATACACCCCACTGCACAGTGATGTATAGATACCCCATACTGCCAGTGATGTATATATACTGCACAGTGATGTATATGCCCCATACTGCACAGTGATGTACTGTACAGTGATGTATAGATACCCCATACTGCACAGTGATGTATAGATACCCCATACTGCACAGTGATGTATATATACCCCATACTGCACAGTGATGTATATATACTCCGTACTGCACAGTGATGTATAGATACCCCATACTGCACAGTGATGTATATACACCCCATACTGCACAGTGATGTATAGATACCCCATACTGCACAGTGATGTATATACACCCCATACTGCACAGTGATGTATATATACCCCATACTGCACAGTGATGTATATATACCCCATACTGCACAGTGATGTATATATACCCCATACTGCACAGTGATGTATAGATACCCCATACTGCACAGTGATGTATAGATACCCCATACTGCACAGTGATGTATATATACCCCATACTGCACAGTGATGTATATATACTCCGTACTGCACAGTGATGTATAGATACCCCATACTGCACAGTGATGTATATACCCCATACTGCACAGTGATGTATATATACCCCATACTGCACAGTGATGTATATATACTCCATACTGCACAGTGATGTATATACACCCCATACTGCACAGTGATGTATATATACCCCATACTGCACAGTGATGTATATACACCCCATTCTGCACAGTGATGTATAGATACCCCATACTGCACAGTGATGTATAGATACCCCATCCTGCACAGTGATGTATAGATACCCCATACTGCACAGTGATGTATATATACTCCGTACTGCATAGTGATGTATAGATACCCCATACTGCACAGCGATGTATATATACCCCATACTGCACAGTGATGTATATATACTCCATACTGCACAGTGATGTATATATACCCCATACTGCACAGTGATGTATATATACCCCATACTGCACAGTGACTGCACAGTGATGTATATACCCCATACTGCACAGTGATGTATATACACCCCATACTGCACAGTGATGTATATATACCCCATACTGCACAGTGATGTATATATACCCCATACTGCACAGTGATGTGCACAGTGATGTATAGATACCCCATACTGCACAGTGATGTATATACACCCATACTGCACAGTGATGTATAGATACCCCATACTACAGTGATGTATATACACCCCATACTGCACAGTGATGTATATATACCCCATACTGCACAGTGATGTATAGATACCCCATACTGCACAGTGATGTATATATACCCCATACTGCACAGTGATGTATATATACCCCATACTGCACAGTGATGTATATATACCCCATACTGCACAGTGATGTATAGATACCCCATACTGCACAGTGATGTATATATACCCCATACTGCACAGTGATGTATATATACCCCATACTGCACAGTGATGTATAGATATACTGCACAGTGATGTATATACCCCATACTGCACAGTGATGTATATATACCCCATACTGCACAGTGATGTATAGATACCCCATACTGCACAGTGATGTATATATATGCACCCCATACTGCACAGTGATGTATATATACCCCATACCCCATACTGCACAGTGATGTATATATACCCCATACTGCACAGTGATGTATATATACCCCATACTGCACAGTGATGTATAGATACCCCATACTGCACAGTGATGTATAGATACCCCATACTGCACAGTGATGTATATATACCCCATACTGCACAGTGATGTATATATACCCCATACTGCACAGTGATGTATATATACCCCATACTGCACAGTGATGTATAGATACCCCATACTGCACAGTGATGTATATATACCCCATACTGCACAGTGATGTATAGATACCCCATACTGCACAGTGATGTATATATACCCCATACTGCACAGTGATGTATATATACCCCATACTGCACAGTGATGTATAGATACCCCATACTGCACAGTGATGTATATACAGTGATGTATAGATACCCCATACTGCACAGTGATGTATAGATACCCCATACTGCACAGTGATGTATAGATACCCCATACTGCACAGTGATATATATATACAGTGATGTATTGATACCCCATACTGCACAGTGATGTATATATACCCCATACTGCACAGTGATGTATAGATACCCCATACTGCACAGTGATGTATAGATACCCCATACTGCACAGTGATGTATATATACCCCATACAGCACAGTGATCATAGGAGTTTGGTGGCACCTTAATTGAGGAGAACTGGCTCATGGTAATGTCTGGAGCGGAATAAGTGGAAAGGTATCAAACTCATGGTTTTCATATGTTTGATGATTCCATTCGCTCGGTTCCAGCCATTATTATGATCCGTCCTCCCCTCAGCAGCCTCAACTGACAGTGATGTGTATGTATGCCCCGTGCTACACAGTGCCCTGTCAGTCGGGTAAAGTTCTGTTTCCTCTACGCCGCAGCAACATCTGCTCAGACCAATGTATCACGAACAAGCACTCTAGCGCTTCCTGTATGTAGTAATATATTTGATTTGATTTGATTTGGATTTAGTGGCCTCACTGACTGGATATCCATACCGACTTGGAATACGCTGCACTTGCTTTATGGCCTTAATCATAGTGAAAACACATTTCTCTAGAGCTGGCTTTCTGCCACAATGGGTTTCAGGTGTGTGATTATGTCTGTCACCTCGATGCCTGGGGAGACTGAGATTGCATGATGTCCCAGAACGCTTCCCCGAAACATGCATTTGGAACATGGACAAAAAGTGCACTTTTGCATTCGGACATGCGCCATTTTCCCCCCATTTAAATTCAACTGACAAGAAGGGTTTTATGTACTTATGTCAGAGTAAGGTTGTGGTCATTTTGTAGACAATGAAATGTTAGTCTGGTGTTATAAAGGATAGACCAGAGTATTACTATTCAGTATGTTTATCTCCTGTCCCAGCTCACAGCATGTCGTCTCCATGTTTTAGTGAGATGTTTTTCTGTTCATTTTCATTGCATCCTCCCACAGTAAATAATTATCCTCTATGTCAAACACTAGATGACAGATATACAACAATTACACAGATTGCTCTGACCACTTTCACAGCTGAACAAAAAAACAGCAACAGAAGGCTATTTATAAACATGTAAGGATACAAGTCCATATGTGAAGTAGTGAGATGTGAGAATATCTGATGTGAAATAATACATGCTTCTGGCTTTTGATGTAATATCTGTGAGCATCTGCTCTCCGCCTATACCACAAACCATGGCTTCACTCACTGGGTCCATATCCACTCTGCTGCAGCCAGTGGTGGTAACAGGCAGCCAGTGGGGGTAACAGACAGCCAGTGGTGGTAACAGGCAGCCAGTGGGGGTAACAGACAGCCAGCAGCTGTAACAGACAGCCAGTGGTGGTAACAGACAGCCAGTGGTGGTAACAGACAGCCAGTGGTGGTAACAGGCAGCCAGTGGTGGTAACAGGCAGCCAGTGGTGGTAGAAACAGGCAATCAGTGGTTGTAACAGGCAGCCAGTAGTGGTAACAGGCAGCCAGTGGTGGTAACAGACAGCCAGTGGGGGTAACAGACAGCCAGTGGTGGTAACAGTCAGCCAGTGGGGGTAACAGACAGCCAGTGGTGGTAACAGACAGCCAGTGGGGGTAACAGACAGCCAGTGGTGGTAACAGGCAGCCAGTGGGGGTAACAGACAGCCAGTGGTGGTAACAGGCAGCCAGTAGTGGTAACAGACAGCCAGTGGGGGTAACAGACAGCCAGTGGTGGTAACAGACAGCCAGTGGTGGTAACAGGCAGCCAGTGGTTGTAACAGACAGCCAGTGGTTGTAACAGGCAGCCAGCAGTGGTAACAGGCAGCCAGTGGTGGTAACAGGCAGCAGGTCGTGGTAGAAAGAGGGAACCAGTGGTTGTAACAGGCAGCCAGTAGTTGTTGTAACAGGCAGCCAGTAGTGGTAACAGGCAGCCAGTGGTGGTAAAAGGCAGCCAGTGGTGGTAGAAACAGGCAGCCAGTGGTTGTAACAGGCAGCCAGTGGTGGTAACAGGCAGCCAGTGGGGGTAACAGACAGCCAGTGGTGGTAACAGGCAGCCAGTGGGGGTAACAGGCAGCCAGTAAAGATGACAGGCAGTCAGTGGTGGTAACAGGCAGCCAGAGAGGTGGTAACAGGCAGCCAGTAGTGGTAACAGGCAACCAGAGAGGTAGTAGCAGGCAGCCAGTGGTGGTGACAGGCAGCCAGTAGTGGTAACAGGCAGCCAATGGTGGTAACTGGCAGCCATCATTTGTAACAGGCACCCAGAGAGGTGGTAACAGGCAGCCAGTGGTGGTAACAGGCAGCCAGTGGTGGTAACAGGCAGCCAGTAGTGGTAACTAGCAGCCAGTAGTGGTGACAGGCAGCCAGCATTTGTAACAGGCAGCCAGGGAGGTGGTAACATGCAGCCAGTGGTGGTAACAGGCAGCCAGTGGTGGTAGAAACAGGGAGCTAGTGGTGGTAGAAACCGGGAGCCAGTGGTTGTAATAGGCAGCCAGTGGTTGTAACAGGCAGCCAGTAGTGGTTGTAACAGGCAGCCAGTAGTGGTAACAGGCAGCCAGTGGTGGTAAAAGGCAGCCAGTGGTGGTAGAAACAGGCAGCCAGTGGTTGTAAAAGGCAGCCAGTGGTGGTAACAGGCAGCCAGTGGTGGTAACAGGTAGCCAGTGGTGATAACTGGCAGCCAGTAGTGGTGACAGGCAGCCAGCATTGATAACAGTCAACCAGTACTGGTAACAGGCAGCCAGAGAGGTGATAACAGGCAGCCAGTGGTGGTAACAGGCAGCCAGTAGTGATAACAGGCAGCCAGTGGTGGTAACTAGCCGCCAGTAGTGGTAACTAGCAGCCAGTAGTGGTGACAGGCAGCCAGCATTTGTAACAGGCAGCCAGAGAGGTGGTAACAGGCAGCCAGTGGTGGTAGCTGGCAGCCAGTAGTGGTAACTATCAGCCAGTAGTGGTGACAGGCAGCCAGCATTGGTAAGAGGCAGCCAGATAGGTGATAACAGGCAGCCAGAAGTAGTAACAAGCAGCCAGTGGTGGTAACAGGCAGTCAGTGGTTGTAACAGGCAGCCAGTAGTGGTTGTAACAGGCAGCCAGTAGTGGTAACAGGCAGCCAGTGGTGTTAGAAACAGGCAGCCAGTGGTTGTAACAGGCAACCAGTGTTTGTAAAAGGCAGCCAGTGGTGGTAACAGGCAGCCAGTGGTGGTTAAAGGCAGCCAGTGGTGGTAACAGGCAGCCAGTAGTGGTTGTAACAGGCAGCCAGTAGTGGTAACAGGCAGCCAGTGGTGGTAAAATGCAGCCAGTGGTGTTAGAAACAGGCAGCCAGTGGTTGTAACAGGCAGCCAGTGGTGGTAAAAGGCAGCCAGTGGTGGTAGAAACAGGCAGCCAGTGGTTGTAAAAGGCAGCCAGTGGTGGTAACAGGCAGACAGTGGTGGTAACAGGCAGCCAGTGGTGGTAACAGGCAGCCAGTGGTGGTAACAGGCAGTCAGTAGTGGTAACAGGCTGCCAGTAGTGGTAACAGGCAGTCAGTCATGGTAACAGACAGCCAGTTGTGGTAACAGGCAGCCAGAGAGGTGATAACAGGAAGACAATTGTGGCAACAGGCAGCCAGTAGTGGTAACAGGCAGCCGGAGAGGTGGTGACAGGCAGCCAGTAGTGGTAACAGGCAGCCAGAGAGGTGGTAACAAGCAGCCAGTAGTGGCAACAGGCAGTCAGTAGTGGTAACATGCAGCCAGTGGTGTTAGAAACAGGCAGCCAGTGGTTGTAACAGGCAACCAGTGGTGGTAAAAGGCAGCCAGTGGTGGTAGAAACAGTCAGCCAGTGGTTGTAAAAGGCAGCCAGTGGTGGTTAAAGGCAGCCAGTGGTGGTAACAGGCAGCCAGTAGTGGTTGTAACAGGCAGCCAGTAGTGGTAACAGGCAGCCAGTGGTGGTAACAGGCAGCCAGTGGTGGTAACAGGCAGCCAGTGGTTGTAACAGGCAACCAGTGGTGGTAAAAGGCAGCCAGTGGTGGTAGAAACAGTCAGCCAGTGGTTGTAAAAGGCAGCCAGTGGTGGTTAAAGGCAGCCAGTGGTGGTAACAGGCAGCCAGTAGTGGTTGTAACAATCAGTCAGTGGTGGTAACAGGCAGCCAGTGGTGGTAACAGGCAGCCAGTGGTGGTAACAGGCAGTCAGTAGTGGTAACAAGCAGCCAGTGGTGGTAACAGGCAGCCAGTAGTGGTAACAGGCTGCCATTAGTGGTAACAGGCAGCCAGTAGTTGTAACAGGCAGCCAGTAGTGGTAACAGGCAGACAGTGGTGGTAACAGGCAGTCAGTCGTGGTAACAGATCAGCCAGTGGTGATAACAGGCAGCCAGTGGTGATAACAGGAAGACAGTTGTGGCAACAGGCAGCCAGTAGTGATAACAGGCAGCCGGAGAGGTGGTGACAGGCAGCCAGTAGTGGTAACAGGCAGCCACAGTGGTGGTAACAGGCAGTCAGTCGTGGTAACAGACAGCCAGTTGTGGTAACAGGCAGCCAGAGAGGTGATAACAGGAAGACAATTGTGGCAACAGGCAGCCAGTAGTGATAACAGGCAGCCGGAGAGGTGGTGACAGGCAGCCAGTAGTGGTAACAGGCAGCCAGAGAGGTGGTAACAGGCAGCCAGTAGTGGTAACAGGCAGCCAGAGAGGTGATAACAAGCAGCCAGTAGTGGCAACAGGCAGTCAGTAGTGGTAACATGCAGCCAGTAGTGGTAACAGGCAGACAGAGAGGTAGTGGCAGGCATCCAGTGGTGGTAACAGGCAGCCAGTAGTGGTAACAGGCAACCAGAGAGGTAGTAGCAGGCATTCAGTGGTGGTGAAGGGCAGACAGTTGTGGTAACAGGCAGCCAGATTGGTAGAAACATGCATTCAGTGGTGGTGAAGGGCAGACAGTTGTGGTAACAGGCAGCCAGATTGGTAGAAACATGCAGCCAGCGGTGGCAATAGGCAGCCAGTGGTGGTACCAGGCAGCCAGTGGTGGTAACTAGCAGCTAGTAGTGGTGACAGGCAGCCAGTGGTGGTAACAGGCAGCCAGTGGTGGTAACAGGCAGCCAGTGGTGGTAACAGGCAGCCAGTAGTGGTAATAGGCAGCCAGTGGTGGTAATAGGCAGCCAGAGAGGTGGTAACAGGCAGCCAGATAGGTGATAACAAGCAGCCAGTAGTGGCAACAGTCAGACAGTAGTGGTAACATGCAGCCAGTAGTGGTAACAGCTAGAGAGAGAAGTAGTGGCAGGCAGCCAGTGGTGGGACTAGGCAGCCAGTATTGGTAACAGGCAGCCAGTAGTGGTAACAGGCAGCCAGTGGTGGTAACTGGCAGCCAGTAGTGGTAACTAGCAGCCAGTAGTGGTAACAGTCAGCCAGTAATGGTAACACGCAGCCAGAGAGGTAGTAACAGGCAGCCAGTGGTGGTCACAGGCAGCCAGTAGTGGTAACAGTCAGCCAGTAGTGGTAACAGGCAGCCAGTGGTGGTAAGTAGCAGCCAGTAGTGGTAACAGTCAGCCAGTAATGGTAACACGCAGCCAGAGAGGTAGTAACAGGCAGTAAGTTGTGGTAACAGGCAGCAGATTGTGGTGGTACGAGCCAGTCAGAGAGGGTAAATCCTCCCTAAGACTGATTTGCCTAGCTCTAGGTCACTTATCTAGCTGGAGAGAGGCGCTGTGAAACTCTTTCCGCATCCCTAACAATTCCCCTCAATTTCCCACTCTCTTGAATCACAGTGCAAGGCCTGCAGTGCGAAACACAGCCAACGAAACAGATACCTGCGCGCTGGCCAAAGAAAACTCTGCTTCGTCCAATTGTCTTTTTTTTCTCTAGCAATGACTGTCAGCTCTGTCAGGAATCCCCAATCTCATGCTAATTGAAATCATACGATATTGTGTCACGTGATTATTTCACCCCAACACTATAACATGTGATTGACATGCTGAGAATATACACATTCAGAACAGTATTGTGGAAGACTTGAATGTTATTTCAACCTGTGGTTGGTAATAGCAACCAATTGGAGTTGGTGCTTATTGGCTAAATGAAACAAAGACAATGAACTATCATCTGTCATCTTGAAGGCAAACTACTTCTGTCAAGTGTACCAATACCCAGCACAGATTTGCAACAACACAGCTGAAGCCTGAACTACAGTGCCTTGCAAAAGTATTCATCCCCCCTTGGCATTTTTCATATTTTTTTGCATTACAGCTTGTAATTTAAATTGATTTTATTTGTATTTCATGTAATGGACATACACAAAATAGTCCAAATTGGTTAAGTGAAAAAACATTTTTAAATTTTTTTTAAAGTAAAAAAAAACAACAACAGAAATGTAATATGTAATTCACCCCGTTTGCTTTGAAGCCCCTAAATACGATCTGGTGCAAACAATTACCTTCAGAAGTCACACAATGAGAAATAAAGTCCACCTGTGTGCAATCTAAGTGTCACATGATATGTCACATGATCTCAGTATATATACACCTGTTCTGTAAGGCCACAGAGTCTACAGCACCACTAAGCAAGGGGCTCCACCAAGCAAGCGGCACTATGAAGACCAAGGAGGTCTCCAAACAGGTCAGGGACAAAGTTGTGGAGAAGTACAGATCAGTGTTGGGTTATAAAAAAATGTCAGAAACTTTGAACATCCCACAGAGCATCATTAAACATGGAAAATGGAAAGAATATGGCACCAGAAAAAACCTGCCAAGAGAGGGCCGCCCACCAAAACTTACGGACCAGGCAAGGAGGGCATTACTCAGAAAGGCAACAAAGAGACCAAAGATAAGCCTGAAGGAGCTGCAAAGCTCCACAGCGGAGATTGGAGTATCTCTCCATAGGACCACTTTAAGCCATACACTCCACACAGCTGATCATTATGGAAGAGTGGCCAGAAAAATGCCATTGCCAACTTCAGAGTGTTGTCTATCCAAATCTATGAATAATATGCACATCTTAAATTCTTGGCATGAGTAGCAGGAAGTTGAAATTGGGCACGCTATTTATCCAAAAGTGAAAATTCTGCCCCCTAGCCCCAAGAGGAAGGAATGATGGACAGCGCTAAATACAGGGAAATTCTTGAGAGAAAAACCTATTTCAGTCTTCCAGAGATTTGAGACTGGGAAGGAGGTTCACCTTCCAGCAGGACAATGACCCTAAGCATACTGCTAAAGCAACACTCAAGTGGTTTAAGGGGAAATATTTAAATGTCTTGGAATGGCCTAGTCAAAGCCCAGACCTCAATCCAATTGTGAATCTGTGGTATGACTTAAAGATTGCTGTACACCAGTGGAATCAAAATTACTTGATGGAGCTGGAGCAGTTCTTCCTTGAAGAATGGGCAAAAATCCCAGTGGCTAGATGTGCCAAGCTTATTGAGACATACCCCAAGAGATTTGCACCTGTAATTGCTGCAAAAGGTGGCTCTACAAAGTTTTGACTTTGGGGGGGGGGGTGAATAGTTATGCATGCTCAAGTTTTCAGTTTTTTTTGTCTTATTTATTGTTTGTTTCTCAATAAAAAATTTTTTAGCATCTTCACAGTGGTAGGTCAAATGATACAACCCCCCCCAAAAAACAATTTTAATTACAGGTTGTAAGGCAACAAAATAGTAAGAATGCCAATGGGGGTGCATACTTTGGCAAGCCACTGTAAATGGCTGGTAAATCTGAGCCCATCAGTGGATGAAGGTGAATGCACTGAGTCTGTTTCACCAACTTCAGAGATTCCCAACAGCAACATGTCATGGAAAGCAACACTTTCCCTAATTTAACTAGTTTAATCCAGATTTGGAATGCACAGGTATTCTCCCGGCAAGAGGTGTTAATGCAAGTCAAGCCTTCCCTGATGTAGGCCAGATTGAATTCGTAACCCAGGGACATCGTATGCTCAATACGAACTGCTATAATTATGGCCGTGTCTTCTTTTTAATTGGTTTTAAATGAACAGCATTCATTTTAATTAGCTCCTGTACACACACAGGATTTTAAAAAGGTGTCTGTGGGTTCATCTTTCTCCGTCTCGGTTAATGGAAATTCGTAATCTTGCCTTACTTGACAGTCTGTTTCATATGCTGAGATGAAGAGGGAAAAGTAACATATAGTATATATTGCAGCACTCAGTAAACTGTGACACTTTTTTTCTCAGTCTTGACACATGTCATTTCCTCTTAGACTTGGGGAGGTCAAATACGGCTAGATCTGTCAGTAGATGATGCAATAGCTAAGTGATTAAATACTTTTTTGGTCTTGTTGAAGTATTAAGCATTTTCATAGTCCGATTCTCATGGTTTACTCATGTTCAGGAGCTTGTCTAACAGACATAATTACATTTACATTTAAGTCATTTAGCAGACGCTCTTATCCAGAGCGACTTACAAATTGGTGCGTTCACCTTAAGACATCCAGTGGAACAGCCACTTTACAATAGTGCATCTAAATCTTTCAAGGGGGGGGGGGGGGTGAGAAGTATTACTTTATCCTATCCTAGGTATTCCTGAAAGAGGTGGGGTTTCAGGTGTCTCCGGAAGGTGGTGATTGACTCCGCTGTCCTGACATAATGTCGCCTATCTATCAAACAAAATGAATCAGTAATATAAGGCTCAGAATATGCGCAATATGGACCATTCACAGCTATACAGTATGCATTATCAACTGTGATAATAAAGTATTCTATTTCCTTTTCTTGAGAAAACACTTCAGAGAACATGTCCTTGGAATCCCAGGTGGTTATTGTCCTAATACTATGCATGGACACTGTCTAATGGTTTAATAAACAAACACTTAAAGAAACTGGAACCAAAACTTGACAATAATACAATTATAAGGCAACAAAGTAAATCAAATCTAATCAAATTGAATTAGTCACATGCGCTGAATACAACAGTGAAATGCTTACGAGCCCCGAACCAACAATGCAGTTTAAATAAGACATAAGAATAAGATATAAGAATAAGTAAGAATAAGAAATAAAAGTAACAAGTAATTAAAGAGCAGCAGTAAAATAACAATAGTGAGATTATATACAGGGGGGTACTGGTACAGAGTAAATGTGCGGGGACAGTAAAACGTACAAGTAGGTAGAGTTATTAAAGTGACTATGCGTAGATAATAACAACAGAGAGTAGCAGTGGTGTAAAAGAGGGGGGGCAATGCAAATAGTCCAGGTGGCCATTTGATTAGGCTGTTCCACTGGATGTCTTAAGGTGAACGCACCAATTTGTATGTCGCTCTGGATAAGAGCGTCTGCTAAATGACTTAAATATGTTCAACAACAGAGAGTAGCAGTGGTGTAAAAGAGGGGGGGGGGGCAATGCAAATAGTCCAGGTGGCCATTTGATTAGATGTTCAACAACAGAGAGTAGCAGTGGTGTAAAAGAGAGGGGGGGGGGCAATGCAAATAGTCCAGGTGGCCATTTGATTAGATGTTCAGGAGTCTTATGGTTTGGGGGTAGAAGCTGTTTAGAAGCCTCTTGGACCTAGACTTGGCACTCCGGTACTGCTTGCCGTGCGGTAACAGTGAGAACAGTCTATGACTGGGTGGCTGGAGTCCTTGACAACTTTTTAGGGCCTTCCTCTGACACCGCCTGGTGTAGAGGTCCTGGATGGCAGGAAGCTTGGCCTCATTGATTTACTGGACTGTACGCACTACCCTCTGTAGTGCCTTGCGCTTGAAGACGGAGCAGTTCCCATACCAAGCAGTGATGCAACCAGGACGCTCTCGATGGTACAGCTGTAGAACCTTTTGAGGATCTGAGGACCAATGCCAAATCTTTTCAGTCTCCTGAGGGGGAATAGGTTTTGTTGTGCCCTCTTCACAACTGTCTTGGTGTGCTTGGACCATGTTGGTGATGTGGACACCAAGGAACTTGAAGCTCTCAACCTGCTCCACTACAGCCTCGTCGATGAGAATGGGGGCGTGCTCGCTCCTCTTTTTCCTGTAGTCCACAATCATCTCCTTTGTCTTGATCACGTTGGGGGAGAAGGGTGTTGTCCTGGCACTACACCGCCAGGTCTCTGACCTCCTCTCTATACTCTGTCTCGTCGTTGTTACCTACCCTTACCACCTGGGGGCAGCCCGTCAGGAAGTCCAGGATACAGTTGCAGAGGGAGGTGTTTAGTCCCAGGGTCCTTAGCTTATTGATGAACTTTGAGGGCACTATGGTGTTTAACGCTGAGCTGTAGTCAATGAATAGCATTCTCACATAGGTGTTCCTTTTGTCCAGGTGGGAAAGGGCAGTGTGGAATGCAGAGTGTAGAGATTGCATCATCTGTGGATCTGTTAGGGCGGTATGCAGATTGGAGTGGGTCTAGAGTTTCTGGGATAATGGTGTTGATGTGAGCCATTACCAGCCTTTCAAAGCACTTCATGGTTACAGATGTGAGCCCTACGGGTAGTCATTTAGGCAGGTTACCATAGTGTTCTTGGGCATAGGGACTATGGTGGTCTGCTTAAAACTTGTTGGTATTACAGACTCGGACAGGAAGAGGTTGAAAATGTCAGTGAAGACACTTGCCAGTTGTTCAGCGCATGCTCGCAGTACACGTCCTGGTAATCTGTCTGGCCCTGCGGCCTTGTGAATGTTGACCTGTTTAAAGGTAGGTCTTACTCACATCTTGAGAGCGTGATCACACAGTCTTCCAAAACAGTGCTGCTCTCTTTTTCCCTGGACACTATGTGTATTGTAATCCACTGCTTTGGTAAAAGAACACACTGCATTATTATTATATTATTATTTATTTATATTATTTATATGGTAGCTTTTTGTGTTCCAGCCTTTTATTTCATAAAGTGTGTGTGAAAATGTAAAGGTCTTAGTTGAGATAACATAGGCTTGGACATCTCTTTCTCTTCTCTGTGTGTCTGAGACAGGGATTTGAAATCATTGTTACTGCATTCCATGGAAACACACAAACGTGCACACGGAAACGTGCACACAGACACACACAAACACACACACAGACGTGCACATGCATGCAAGCACAAACACGCACAAACACATACACACAGACACACACACATTTTTTAACTTAAATTTCAGGACTGTTTGGGGATTAAAAATATATTCCCATTCAATATCCTATTTTCCCTAAACCCTAATCCTAACCCTAACCTTAACCCTAACCCCAAAACTCCTAAACCTAACCCTAACTTCTACCCCTACCCCTAACCTTAACCTTAACCCTAGTCCCAAACCCTAACCTAAACCTAACTCTAACTCCTAACTCTAACCTTAACCTTAACCCTAGCCCCAAACCCTAAACCTAACCCTTACATGGGAAATCAGCAGTTCTGGTCCTGATAATGTAGGAATACATCTACACACTCTATCTCATTCACTTTCTCCCACACACCTCTCTTTCACTATTTATTTTTCTCCATCTAAAGTACTGTAACTATGGTTACCCCAATAGGAAAGATTTTGTGAAGAGTACCTCAGTTGGTTGTATCTCTAACTTGTTCTCTACCCTCCCCACTTCCCACTCTGTTTCAGGTTTTATAATGAGCAAGCAGACAATCTTGGGATGTCTGACAAACATATGCTTCTTTAGATATTACCCACTGGGTGCACTCTGGTTGAATCAACGTTGTTTCAACGTCATTTAAATTAAATTACGTGGAATAGATGTTTGAATTGACGTCTGTGCCCAGTGGGTACCAATTATGTATATATTCTTTATGTAATTGTACTGGAGATTTTACTAATGCAGTAATTGCCAGGAAGGCTGCATGCGTCACACATAAAACGTATAGTAGGGTGATAAAGAAGCAGTGCTTTTTCCACTCGACTAGAGACAAAAACGCTCTCATCAAGTTGTGGAGAAGCGGTGTGGGCGTGCATACATTGTACTGTATTAATCATTAGTTAAGGACGGCATGTGTCTCTCCTGAAGGAATGTAAAAGCATCATTTGCTCTGAGTAGCATTTCAGAGGGTGGAGTTGAAGTTGATCTGAGCCAACATAAGGACACATACAGTAAGAAGAGGTGTTAGTGCCAGAGTATTTGTTAAGATAACTTTTTTCATTCTTCCACTGCAAGTCATCTTAGGTATTGTTGTTTCATTTGACACCAGCTCTGATAATTTTTTGCCATTGTCAAAACGGGGTCCTTTATATGCCACGACATGCCCTAACTAAGCTTTATTTTCTTTGGTTGTTTTATATCCCTCTAAAATTATACATGGTTTTAGATTTATAATGAAAATGAATGTACTCTGGCATCACTCTCTCTAGCTTCTTCACTGGAGAATTTCCTGTCTTCAGGTTGCTTACGGTTTCTTATGGTGATAGAGTGGGTCGTCCTGGAAAATTACATTTTGTTATTCTGTATTTCTGTTAGATCAAAGTTGCAGTTATTTTTTCTGCTTGATGTTCTCCTGTATGTTGTGATAGCAATTCTTGATTACATTTTTTGTTTAAAATAGTTTAAAATGTTTGACAACGTAAGAACATCTATCTAATATAAAATCAAACAATCAATCAAATGTATTCAGGAAGCCCTTTTTACATCAGCCAATGTCACAAAGTGCTGTACAGAAACCCAGCCTAAAACCCCAAACAGCAAGCAATGCAGATGTAGAAGCATGGTGGCTAGGTAAAACTCCCTAGAAAGGCAGGAACCTAGGAAGAAACCTAGAGAGGAACCAGGCTCTAAGGGGTGGCCAGTCCTCTTCTGGCTGTGCCAGATGGAGATTATAACAGTATATGGCCAAGATGTTCAAACGTTCATAGATGACCAGCAGAGTCCGATAATAATAATCACAGTGGTTGTAGAGGGTGCAACAAGTCAGCACCTCAGGAGTAAATGTCATTTGGCTTTCATAGCCGAGCATGCAGAGTTGGAGACAGCAGATGCGGTAGAGAGAGAGAGTTGAAAACAGCAGGTCTGGGACAAGGTAGTACATCCGGTGAACAGGTCAGGGTTCCATAGCCGCAGGCAGAACAGTTGAAACTGGAGCAGCAGCATAACCAGGTGGACTGGGGACAGCAAGGAGTCATCAGGCCAGGTAGTCCTGGGGCATGGTCCCAGGGCTCAGTCCTCCGGGATGGGAGAGAGAGAGAGAATTAGAGAGAGCATACTTAAATTCACACAGGACACTGGATAAACGGAATAAATAATCCAGGCATAACAGACTGACCCTAGCAACCCGACACATAAACTCTTGCAGCATAAATACTGGAGGCTAAGACAGGAAGGGTTGGGAGACACTGTGGCCCCATACGACAATACCCCTGGACACGGAAAACCAGGCAGGATATAACCCCACCCACTTTGCCAAAGCATGGCCCACACACCACTAGAGGGATATCTTCAACCACCAACTTACTACCCTGAGACAAGGCTGAGTATAGCCCACAAAGATCTCCCCCATGGCATGAACCCGAGGGGGGTGCCAAACCCGGACAGGAAGACCACATCAGTGACTCAACCTGCTTAAGTGATGCACCTCTCCTAGGGACGGGAAAGAAGAGCACCAGTAAGCCAGTGAATCAGCTCCCGTCATAGGGTTAGAGGCAGAGAATCCTGGTGGAGAGAGGGGAACCGGCCAGGCAGAGACAGCAAGGGCGGTTTGTTGCTCCAGTGCCTTTCCGTTGACCTTCACACCCCTGGGCCAGACTACACTCAATCATAGGACCTATTGAAGAGATGAGTCTTCAATAAAGGGCTCCTGAGTGACGCAGTGGTCTAATGCACTGCATCTCAGTGCAAGAGGTGACGCAGTGGTCTAATGCACTGCATCTCAGAATGACATCACCAAGAGGTAAAATATATAGTGAAAACAATAGTGGTTCTAAAATGGAACCTTGAGGAACACTGACATTGATTTGACATTGATTTGTCAGAGGACAAACCGTCCACAGAGACAAAATGATATGTTTCTGACAGATAAGATCCAAACCAGGCCAGAACTTGTCTATGTAGACCAATTTGGGTTTCCAATCACTTCAAAAGAAAGTGGTGATCGATGGTGTCAAAAGCAGCACTAAGGTCGAGGAGCATGAGGACAGATGCCTTGGTCTGACGCCACTTAAAGATAATTTACCACCTTCATGAGTGCAGTCTCAGTGCTATGATGGGGTCTAAAACCAGACTGAAGCGTTTCGTATACATTGTTTGTCTTCAGGAAGGCAGTGAGTTGCTGCGCAACAGCTTTTTCTGAAATGAAAGGTCACATTATGCTCAGTCAGATCCTCTTGAATTTAATTCACAACGTATGTACCTAGATATTTATAGTGTGTTTTGGAATGACTGTATTACTAGTATACTGTATTCTCGTTCATGATCTGTAACCATGATATTTCCTTTTTATATGCTCTTTTCAACAACTCATGAATTTTCTTTGAGTGTGTGGGGCTGTGTAAAGGCCCCACACAGTCTCAGGTCAACATTTGTCTTAACACTGAAACCCTGAGAGATTTAACTTGGTTTCAACTGAACATTTTCCTTTTGGGGATACATTTTAATGGTTACTTTAATGTTTACAGTACCAGTCAGAAATTGGACACACCAACTCATTGAAGGTTTTTTATTTATTTTTTACTATTTTCTACCATGTATAATAATAGTGAAGGTATCAAAACTATGAAATAACACATATGTTGTAAGCAAAGAAATTTAAAACAATTCAAAATATATTTTATATTTGAGATTCTTCAAAGTAGCCACAGCTTTGCACACTCTTGGCATTATCTCAACCAGCTTCATGAGGTTAAAAGTTCATTTGTGGAATTTCTTACCTTCATAATGCATTTGAGCCAATCAGTTGTGTTTGAGCTAATCAGTTGTGTTGTGACAAGGTAGAGGTGGTACACTGAAGACAGCCCTATTTTGTAAAAGACAAAGTCCATATTATGGCAAGAACAGCTCAAATGAGCAAAGAGAAATGACAGTTCATCATTACTTTAAGACATGAAGGTCAGTCAATACGGAAAATTTCAAGAACTTTGAACGCTTCGTTAAGTGCAGTCGCAAAAACCATCATCGCCTTGATGAAACTGGCTCTCATGAGGACTGCCACAGGAAAGGAAGACCCAGAGTTCCCTCTGCTGCAGAGGATAAGTTCATTAGAGTTACCAGCCTCAGATTGCAGCCAATATAAATACTTCACAGATTTCAAGTAACAGACAAATCTCAACATCAACTGATCAGAGGAGCCTGCATGAATCAGGCCTTCATTGTCGAATTGCTGTAATGAAACCACGACCGAAGAACACCAATAAGAAGAAGAGAGGTCAATATGTTCGTGTCCGTGAGTGTCTCACCTTTACACAGATGGGTCATATTAGTGTATATCTCAAACTGTTGGAACACTACAGACAGAAGTTGTCAGATTGGCTGTACTGAGACGCTTGTGTGGTCCGGAGAACAAAACTGAGAACACGATTGTGTTTCTGAGAGTCACATCTTTCCATAGAGGTGTCAATAGTTTGTAGGCCAAACCGTTCGGATGCTACAGACGATGTTGTGAGGAGACAGATCTTCGGGATGTCTCATGCTCTGACAAACATTACTCTACATAGGCGGATATCTCTGACAGATTTTTATAGGGATTTTTGTATTATGCTAATTAGATTTCCATGCAGGCGCGGACATCGACCTTAGGGAAATTTAAATGATTGATAGTGAATCCTTTGATGACACATTGTGGAAAAAAGTTCACAATTCGCTACAATCCAGTGCCCTCTTAGATCATAATCAACCATTGTCATTATTAGTGACCATTCTAAAATAATTTTGCAGCCTATACTGTATGTTTCGACTCAAGGCATACAGCACTGAGATCTTGCTTTAGTGTTGTGCACTTATCATTTTACAACCTTTCAAGTGTAATTTTCTTAATATAGTACAAAACATCAGGAACACCATCATAATATTGAGTTGTACCCGTTTTGCCCTGAGAACAGCCTCAATTCGAAGGTGCATGGACTCTACAAGGTGTTGAAAGTGTTCCACATGGATGCTGGCCTACTCCAATGCTTACCACAGTTGTGTCAAGTTGGCTCGATGTCCTTTGGTTGGTTGACCATACTTGAAACACATAGGAAACTGTTGAGCAGTTCTTGATACACTCAAACTAGTGTGCCTGGCACCTACTACCATACCCCATTCAAAGGTACTTCAATCTTTTTTGTCTTGCCCATTCACCCTCTGAATGGCACACAATCCATGTTCAAATGTTCTCAAGGTTTAAAAATCCTTCTATAATCTGTCTCCTCCCCTTCATCTAGACTGATTGAAGTGGATTTAACAAGTGACATCAATAAAGAATCATAGCTTTCACCTGTATTCCCCTGGTCACTCATGAAAATGTCATGTTCCTAATGTTTTGTCTGCACAGTGTATATAGACTTCATTGTCTGGAAGTTCCTGTCAGATTATGCTTCATGAAGTGCCAAACCCTCATTAGTTACTGTACATGTGCCACCTGCAAATACAGAATTATTTCTGCTTCTAATTAGATTATTTCTTCCACAGCTGCCATCTCCTACATAAACAACGAAGTCACCCAAAATAATTAGGGCAGTTTGTCATGCTTGTGAAAAGTCTTGCCAAACTTGTATATTTTCAGTTCTAGTCAATAAGGTTTTAATTAATGAATGTTTTAATCAATTGTCATTAAAATCCAAACTGAGATCTTTAAATTCAGCCCAATGGGTGAGCTTGTTGACTCAATGCATTCTATTCTGCAGGTCTGGTGGGAAATGATTCATTCTCAACCAGGGGAAGCATCTCAAGATCTCATTTAATATACAATCTGAATGTTATTATGCATTGTGCAATCACATTTTGGTGATAGAGGTTCCCAAGTCATTAAGATTCAAAATGGATACCATGCCATAATGTTGTATTTATGCAGCAGCTCAATGATATCCCAATCTTTTGCATAATGTGAAGCTTGAACAGAATCACTCAATCAAGGAACATCAACCCCTCGACACACACCAAATTATTACTATTATTCTCTGGAGGTTGATAAAACCAACGGTACCTTTTCTACAAAACTAAAACTGGCCAAATAAAATGATGGACTCCCCAATTAATAATTCAAATAGTGAAAAGGGTGTGATGGATTTAAATGTATTGCTTGTTGAGAAGCGATTCAACATAATCACACATTCAGTGAATCACTCCACTGCGCAAACGATCAAAGGTGCATTCCAGCAGTCCACAAGCAATGGTTTGCATGTGGACTCACTCATATCTCTTTGGACATGTGGGATATGGTAAGCGTGCACAAAGTGAGTGTGTAACGTGTATATAATTATTGCTTGCTGTTCTTTATAGTTTTTACTCTTGCCTATTGCAATATGCCTCTGTGTACATTGTTGTTGTAATATGAGCATGTAGCATATCCATTTATACAGTCCTTTCTTTGTCATTACCATTAATGCTCTCAATGTGCTATCAGCTTTGTGTTGTGTGTAGAACTGTATATTCAGAACCACTATCAGAACCATTATCATTCCACTACTTTCCCATGTCTATAAAGTATCTTTATGTGTAACTGAGGCCGGGGGAGTGCTAGTGGGTCACAGATCAGCCCAAACGGAGCGTCACTCTCTTTCAATACTGTACATAGTGAATAGTAGCTTGTCACAATATAACTGAAGAAGAAACCATCCAATCCCTAGATGTAATAAGCTTCAACAAGGTGTTTTGGTTCAGTACGCATCTTAAACACTATTTTCGATCTATGTCAAGCTTAGTGACACCCACCCTTGATTTTAACAAGCATTATCCAAATGACTTTAGCACAGTCAGTTTTAGGATCAATAACCCCCAAAACTGACAACTGTGCCATAGAGATTGCAAAATAGTTGACCAGAGAGATTTTTGATTTACCGATTCCATGGCACATGGTTTATGAACTGATACGCAAAACGACACTGCATTCGACACCCAAAAAAATACAGATATTTCAATTTGAATTATTATTCAAAATTCTTGCAACCAATAGAATGTTATATATTTGGGGGATACAACCTTCCCAGCTCTGCAGATTTTGCTGCGAAGAGACTGAGTCATATGATCATTTATTTTGGTACCGTCCATTATAGCTTGTTTTTGGTCACAGGTCCAGAATGACTGAAAAATTGCAACATTTTCCTGGAGCTAACTCTGCAGATAGCACAACTGGATGATTTGAAAAGTCATAGTCAATCCATCAATAATATAATTATACTTTTAGCAAAAATGTGTGTATTTTTTTCACAATCTGTAGAAACTATTAGAATATAAAGATTCAGAACTTCTGTGAAGCATCACAGCACAGTTGAATAATATATGGCAAATATAAATCTAACATGGATGGTGATAAGAGATAGATGGGAGGGGTTGAATGGAGCTGAAAGGTGGGACTAATAACAACAAGATTTCTCATTTAAAATGTACACAGGTTCAGGACTGTTGTGAAACAGTACAGTTAAAAATATATGGCAAATAGAAATAAAACTGGATAAACATCAGACATATTTCAGAGAGTTTAAGGGTAGAGGAAAGACAGGACTAAACACAAACAAAATATAAGTATTTTAAAATAGATTGTGTCCGTAAAATGTATGTAGCATGTATAAGCTGGAAGTAGAAGCATAAGTGGTTATGTTCATTAGTTTACTTCAATTATGGGAGGGGTGGCAGAGTTAGTGGAAAATAATAAAGGAAAATATATTTTTAAAAGATGTACATGTATATATTTCATATTTACAAACAAATATATGGGGGATTGGAAAGGATGCAGGCAATTACATTGATGGAAGCTACAATCTATCTGCAATATTAAAGCTGATCTACACCTTATAAAATAAATAAATATCTATAAGCATGTCTTATTATTGTTGGAAGTGAAATGTATGTCAGTCTAGCATTGCCTCTGGGGTTTATAATGTGCTTTTCTATTCTCTAGTATATGGTTTCATAAACACAGCGGTTTAGAGACGTATATATCCTCTTCTATTAGTGGTAGAGAACGGATTGGAGAAAAACATTGGCCTGTTGAAACATTGTATTTCCCTCTCACTTATCATTATCATCAATGTTATGGATGACACACCTCCCTATCAGCTTGGAGGACTTCCTGCCACATCCCTGCCACAACTTCTGCTTCTGCACTCAACTGTGGTTTGTCTGTCATCATCAGAAATGAAAATGAAAGGGAAGAATATGTTCCCCATCCAATGCAGACAGTATGCAGGACAATTGTAGTTTGAGAGAGAGAGAGAGAGAGAGAGAGAGAGAGAGAGAGAGAGAGAGAGAGAGAGAGAGAGAGAGAGAGAGTGCATACAGTCTTTCACAGGTAGTAGAGATCAGCACTCCCCCCTGCTGGCTGCCAAGCAGACATAGTGTTTGAGAGCATCTGTATGGTCCTGAAAACCTCAGCCATCATACACTGGCATAACTGGCATCTCAAAAAGAAAAATTATTACTAATATTTTGGTAATTATCATCAAAGTAACTGTCTCGCATTCCTCCTGAGGGAGTGTAATAACAGGCCTAATTTACATTCTACGTCCACTTGGCCAATAACAGCTCAGTGAAGTGCTATATTAAAAGTGCTTTGTGACCATGAAACATGGTTATGTTGGTGCTGATGCTGTGTACTGCGCAATTCATTGGAGCATGTGCACATACTGAACAGTATGACTGACAATACACAACTTCATGGGATTCAATTCTTTATTAATACTTTTACAGTACCTTGTCAGTATTACTAACAGAGCATATCCTTGTCATTAATTCTAACTGAGAGGACATCCTTGTCATTATTCCTAACTGAGAGGATATCCTTGTCATGATTTCTAACTGACAAGATATCCTTGTCATGATTTCTAACTGAGAGAACATCCTTGCCGTTATTCCTAACTGAGAGAGAATTTAATTTAAAATGCTGTCAGCGAGTGAATTAATCTGTGTAGAATGGAGAGATAAGTATGGATATAATTAGTGCAATTACACAGTTTTATAAGACCATTACAGGATTAAGGGCTGGGTCATGATCATGGAGCATAAAGGCATTAAGCCTCTCAATGGCATGAAGAGCTACAGTGCATTTGGAAAGTGTTCAGACCCCTTGACTTTTTCCACATTTTGCTACATTACAACCTTTTTCAAAAACAACAATAAAAAAGCTCAATTCATCTAAACACAATACCCCATAATGACAAAGCAAAAAGAGGTTTAGGTTTTTTTATTTTTATTTTTTATTTTTTAAATTTATTTTTAAAAATTAAAAGGGAAATATCACAAATACATAAGTATTCAGACCCTTTCATCATTACTTTGTTGAAACACCTTTGGTAGCAATTACATCCTCAAGTCTTCTTGGGTAAGCTTGGCACACCTATATTTGGGGAGTTTCTCCCATTCTTTTCTGCATATCTTCTCAAGCTCTGTCAGGTTGGATGGGGAGCGTCACTGCACAGCTATTTCCAGGTCTCTCCAGAGATGTTTGATCGGGTTCAAGTCCGGGCTCTGGCTGGGCCATTCAAAGACATTCAGAGACTTGTCCCCAAGCCACTCCTGCGTTGTCTGGGCTGTGTGCTCAGGGTCGTTGTCCTGTTGGAAGGTGAACCTTGACCTTCACTCTGGAGCAGGTTTTCATCAAGATCTCTCTGTACTTTGCTCCGTTCATATTTCCTCCTGACTAGTCTCCCAGTACCTTCCGCTGAAAAACATTGCCACAGCATAATGCTGCCTCCCCCATGCTTCACCAAGATCTGTGCCTCAACACAATCCTGTCTCGGACCTGTAAAGACAATTCCTTCGACCTCATGGCTTGGTTTTTGCTCTGACATGCACTGTCAACTGCCGGATCTTAAATAGACAGGTGTGTGCCTTTCCAAATCATGTACAATCAGTTGAATTTACCACAGGTGGACTCCAATCAAGTTGTAGGAACATCTCAAGGATGATCAATGGAAACATAATGCATCTGAGATCAAAGGGTCTGAATACTTATGTAAATAAGGTATTTCTGTTTTCCATTTCAAATAGATTTGCAAAAATGTCTAAAAACCTGTTTTCGATTTGTCATTATGGGGTATTGTGTGTAGATTGATGAGTAATAAATGAATACATTTTATAATAAGGCTGTAAGGTAACAAAATGTGGAATAGGTGAAGGGGTCTGAATCCTTTCCGAATGCACTGTATATGACCATTTGGCATGCATATCAATGCACTTCATAAAAGGACTGAGGAGTGAGAATGAGAGAGAGAATGAATCAGAGACATAGAACGGATAGAGAGAGAGGTGTGGGGGTGGAAAGAGTGGTGGTGTGTGTGTGAGAGAGAGAGCTTTATGTGCTTTATGCTCCAATATTGCAATTTCATATGTGAGTCTTATCTAGGCAAACCTGAAGGTGCACTCTAATAGAGCCTCGCACGGATCCTTTCGCTCCCCTGCCTCGGTCTCTGCTCCATCCAGAATGAGAATCCCCATGTGGCAGCTTATTCAACTCCACATGGCCCCCAGACCCAGCCATCACTCACAGAACATACTCCTCGCCTCGACTTTCTCCATTGTACACAAATGTGACCGAGATGCAGTGTCTCAAAATCTCCACAGTTTCTGTAGGTCACACTTCTTAGAATTCCTAATAGTGATGACATCTGAGGTCAAACAAGCTAAAACAAGATAACACAATTCATGCATTCACCCCTGGATAAGTCCTAGTTATGTAGTGGTAGGATAACTGAGATGCTTTGTTTTACAACAACGACAAATGGTTTAAATAAGCACTTAATGTCCAGTTAAACTGCACTTGGGCTCTGAGAGATCCCTTTTTCTAGTGATCATGTCAAAAACGTCTTCTTGAAAATGACCGGACCAAGGTGCAGCATGGTGAGCGTACATTTTTCATTAGTTTTAAATGTCGCCAACAAAACAATCAACAACCAAAATGAATGTGAAGCTCCGTAAGGCTATACATGCATTAAACGAAGACAACAACCCACAAATGAGAAAAGGAAAAAAGTACGATTCCCAATCAGAGACAACGATAGACAGCGGTCCCTGATTGAGAATCATACCCGGCCAAAAACAAAGAACCAGAAAGCATAGGCTTCCCCACCTGAGTCACACCCTGACCAAACAAACATAGAGAATAAAAAGATCTCTATGGTCAGGGCGTGACAGATCAGATGACAGTCTCTCAGGATGACCCCAGAATGACAACATGACATCAGACATGGCAGTTATGTAGTGGTATGCTTGAGAGAGATTGACAATGAAGTCAGAAGAGGGGTCTTGTGCAGGGAGGAAGATCATGCTTCGGTCACAGAATATGAATTTCATATATGCAATGCAGCCTAGAGGACCTTCTTTGTAACAGCTCCTGTTACAGGGTCCTCAGGAACTGTCTCAGTTAAACTGAGTTGTGAACAACTGGAGCACTAGTTGTTTTCGTCTAAAAACAATAAGATGTATTATATTTTCTCCCGTTCTTTGTGTACCAATTTCAATTTATTCTAAAAGTAGGCATCTGGCTCTATGGACCAATCTAGGATAATGATCATCACCTGTGATCACCTGTGATGATGACTGAATATTCAAAGAGAGAGGTACACACTTCACAGGAAAACTAGACTGAATGCCAAAAAAGGTCATTACAGTCCATCCACTTCCTGCCTGGGTGACTGATGAATGGATTTATGCGGACAGACGCGTTCTCTGTCTCTATCAAACTGTGGCTCAGAAAGGGTTGGACATAAGCACCCTTTCACTAGACCACCTGTTCATGGCTAAATCCAGATGTGTGTAATTGGTCAAGTGATACAATGTATCAAATTTAAACCAGATATACATTTCAGTTAGTAAATCGTTTTCAAACGATAGTCAGTATTTCTATGATGTTTCTACCCTGGTTGAGAATAAAGAGCAGCACCAATCAATCTTTTTCTCTTTCATTTAGGGTAGAGTGTGTTGAGCTTTTTAAGACTGTAATTTGATCAGTTGCACACGGTATTGTTTTTCCTCTCTTGTCAACTAACTTTAACTTACAGCTCTCAGCTCTACTGTTACCGAGAAACCTTAAAGAATTGGAAATATTGATTCCTAATCTCTTTGTAATTGCTAATCCCAGCCACAATGAAGACCAACTATTGTGATTCCAAGTCTCAGGGCGGAGAATGACACTTTGGAGTGAATGATCCAGCTTGATTCTGTACGATCATCCTTATGTTTTTATCTGGGATGTCGCTCCTGATTAAAGACAGGACATTTCAAATAAAGAGAAACTTACTTCTCCATACTACCTCTAGACAATAACATTTACAGCAGAATGACAATAGCACGTCTTGTGTTGTCTGCCGTAGAATGTAAAAGTAGTTTAGGTAGGAACACACATAACTGACAAGGCTTTACTGTAGAACACAAGGTCTTACTGCTGTGTAAAGCACAATGGGCCATATTCAAACAAGCTCTGCTTTGTAAGTACTATAGTTGACTATAATATAGTTATATATTATTTTACTATTGTTTATTTGTAGTTATTCAATTATTTATTTTCACAAATTACCTTTAGAGTTTTTTATATATGTTTTTTGTCTACAAGACAAGGATGCAAATTTGCATGAATAAAACGTCATGTTTCCGATTAGCGAATTTAAAAGCAACACTGATATTCACAGATATGAGGATAAGAAAAATAAGATGCTTCACAATATCCTTCACAACATTGTAAACAGAACAAAAACGTCATTATTATCTGGTTGTAAGCCATTATCTCTGTGAAAACACCTTGTTTGTTAAATAAACATGTGCAAACAAATAAAGATGTCCATCCATATCAGTTATCTCAATAATCACTAGTGGTGATAGGATTAGAAAAGAATAGGCACTGCCAGAGCCATACAGTATATACACTTAGCTCCAAAAGCACAGGGACAGTGACACATTTTTGGTTGTTTTGGCTCTGTACTCCAGCACTTTGGATTTAAAAAGAATACAATGACTATGAGGATAAAGTGCAGACTGTCATCTTTCATTTGAGTGTATTTTCACCCATATCGGGTGAACCGTTTTGAAATTACATACCCTCACTATTTTAGCAGACTGAAAGTTTGGGACAAATTAACTTACAGTACATGTGTATTAAAGTAGTCAAAAGTTAAATATTGGTCCCATATTCCTATCACACAATGATTACATCAAGCTTGTGACTACAAACTTGTTGGATGCATTTGCTGTTAGCTTTGGTTGTGTTTCAGATGATTTTGTACCCAATAGAAATGTATATTAAATAATGTATTGTGTCATTTTGGAGTCCCTTTTATTGTAAGAAAAACAGAATATGTTGCTAAACACTTCTTCATTAATGTGGATGCTACCATGATTACGGATCATCCTGAGTGAATCGTGAATAATGATGAGTGATCAAGTTACAGACGCATAAATAACATGTCTCCCTGTTATTGTAAGGGTGAGAGATTAGCATGTCTTGTGGATATGACATTTGTGCATCTGTAACTTACTAACTTATAACGTATATGTAACATATAATTTACACTACCGTTCAAAAGTTTGGGGTCACTTAGAAATGTCCTTGTTTTTAAAAGAAAAACAAATGTTTTATCCATTAAAATAACAAACTTAGCATTCCTTCAACCAGCTTCACGAGGAATACTTGAAGGAGTTTCCACATATGCTGAGCACTTGTTGGCTGCTTTTCCATCACTCTGTGGTCCAACTCATCCCAAACCATCTCAATTGGGTTGAGGTCGGGGGATTGTGGAGGCCAGGTCACCTGATGCAGCCCTTCATCACTCTCCTTCTTGGTCAAAAAGCCCTTATACAGCCTGGAGATGTGTTTTGGGTCATTGTCCTGTTGAAAAACAAATGTTAGTCCCTAAGTGCAAACCAGATGGGATGGCGTATCGCTGCAGAATGCTGTGGTAGCCATGCTGGTTAGGTGTGCCTTGAATTCTAAATAAATCATGACAGTGTCACCAGCAAAGCACCCCCACACCATCACACCTTCTCCTCCATGCTTCATGGTGGGAACCACATATGCAGAGATCATCTTTTCACCTACTCTGGATCTCACAAAGACACAGTAGATGGACCCAAAATTTGGATGCGAGAAATTGCCATGAAACTGAAGATCTCATACAACGCTATTCAGTTGAGGACTTGTGAGGTGTCTATTTCTCAAACTAGACACTCTAATGTACTTGTCCTCTTGCTCAGTTGTGCACCAGTTTGCCAGTTTGCACTGTTCTGTGAAGGGAGTAGTACACAGCGTTGTACGAGATCTTCAGTTTCTTTCCAATTTCTCGCATGGAATAGCCTTCATTTATCAGAACAAGAATAGACTGACGAGTTTCAGAAGAATGTTCTTTGTTTCTGGCCATTTTGAGCCTGTAATTGAACCCACAAATGCTGATGCTCCAGATACTCAACGAGTCTAAAGAAGCCCAGTTTTATTGCTTCTTTAATCAGAACAACAGTTTTCAGCTGTGCTAACTTAATTGCAAAAGGGTTTTCTAATGATTAATTAGACTTATAAAATTATAAACTTGGATTAGCTAACACAACGGAACACAGGAGTGATGGTTGCTGATAATGGGACTCTGTAGGCCTGTGCAGATAGTCCATTCAAATTCAGCCGTTTCTAGTTACAAAAGTCATTTACAACATTAACAATGTCTACACTGTATTTCTGATCAATTTGTTGTTATTTTAATGGACAAAAAATGTGCTTTTCTTTCGAAAAACAAGGACATTTCTAAATGACCCCAAACCTTTGAATGGTAGTGTATATTCTGTTCTTATTTACAATAAAAGTGACTCCAAAATGACACAATACATTGTTAATTATTAGTTTCTACTGGGCACAACATTTTCTGAAACACAACAAAAACAAACAGCAAATGCATTCAACAAATTTGTAGACAAGTGTGATGTAATCATTGTGTGATAGGAAAATGGGACCAAATGTCTACTTTAATTTCTAAACGGTTCCCCCTTTATGAATTAAAAGACCCTCAAATTAAAGATGGCAGTCTACACTTTAACCTCATAGTCCACTGTATCATTTAAAATCTAAAGTGTTGGAGTATAGAGCCAAAGAACAAAAAAAATTGTCACTGTCCCAATTCTTTTGGAGCTCCCTGTATATAGTGTTTATGGCTCTGGGCAGCGCAACATTTTAGCATGCACCCACACTCTCAGTCTTCTCCAGGACAATATCAGCAATCTGCATAACAATGTATTTGTAATCCTCCTGATTTCCCCTGTATTCCCAGCACATTACCGCAGAGCAGCAGTGAATCTGTTCTTGATCGTTTTGGCAGGACATTGATTATTACACAAGGTAAGTGACTAATGGCCACTTAAAAAACCCAAAGCATTAATTATCAGATAATTGGATTGAAGATTAGAGCAATGTTTTCGGCTTCCCCTTCCTCTATTCCGACTCTCTCTTCTTTTCCTGCATCTCAGAAAGTGTATATTAGGGTGGGTTGAAATCACTTAGCACTGTATGAAGGGCTTCAGTAGCATCCTCAACAGGTACATTGACCTAGTCATAGTGATGAATATTCTCAATTTATTCTCACAGTGGGATACAGCAGTGACTACATGTGTAAGGGACCACCCTCGTGTTCAGTCATTTCTCAAGCTTCATCTTGTCTCCTCAAATCAAGAGTCCACTCATTTTCAGCATCCTGGTCCCCTCTTCCCTTCTCTCCCCTCCTCTCAGGTGCTGGCAGTGATCTCACCATGGTAGGAACGCAGCTGTGGCTGTACATTTGGAGGACTCTTTATGTGAATGATCCTTAGCATGGAAACTAGGATTCTGGAGTTGAAACGTTGTTACAGTATTTTAAAGGGCGTGAAACGTAACCATCATCTGCGTTGATTGAGTTCCATCGACAGCCCCTTGTCCATGTGTGACCACTTAAGATATACAGTGGGGAGAACAAGTATTTCGATTTTGCAGGTTTTCCTACTTACAAAGCATGTAGAGGTCAGTAATTTTTTATCATAGGCACACTTCAACTGTGAGAGACGGAATCTAAAACAAAAATCCAGAAAATCACATTGTATGATTTTTAAGTAATTAATTTGCATTTTATTGTATTATATTTTATCCTCCCGGGGAAGGACTGCCCGTTCCATGATCTCGCCATCACGGTTGACAACTCCATTGTGTCCTCCTCCCAGAGCGCTAAGAACCTTGGCGTGATCCTGGACAACACCCTGTCGTTCTCAACTAACATCAAGGCGGTGGCCCGTTCTTGTAGGTTCATGCTCTACAACATCCGCAGAGTACGACCCTGCCTCACACAGGAAGCAGCGCAGGTCCTAATCCAGGCACTTGTCATCTCCCGTCTGGATTACTGCAACTCGCTGTTGGCTGGGCTCCCTGCCTGTGCCATTAAACCCCTACAACTCATCCAGAACGCCGCAGCCCGTCTGGTGTTCAACCTTCCCAAGTTCTCTCACGTCACCCCGCTCCTCCGCTCTCTCCACTGGCTTCCAGTTGAAGCTCGCATCCGCTACAAGACCATGGTGCTTGCCTACGGAGCTGTGAGGGGAACGGCACCTCAGTACCTCCAGGCTCTGATCAGGCCCTACACCCAAACAAGGGCACTGCGTTCATCCACCTCTGGCCTGCTCGCCTCCCTACCACTGAGGAAGTACAGTTCCCGCGCAGCCCAGTCAAAACTGTTCGCTGCTCTGGCCCCCCAATGGTGGAACAAACTCCCTCACGACGCCAGGACAGCGGAGTCAATCACCACCTTCCGGAGACACCTGAAACCCCACCTCTTTCAGGAATACCTAGGATAGGATAAAGTAATCCTTCTCACCCCCCCCCTTAAAAGATTTAGATGCACTATTGTAAAGTGGCTGTTCCACTGGATGTCTTAAGGTGAACGCACCAATTTGTAAGTCGCTCTGGATAAGAGCGTCTGCTAAATGACTTAAATGTAAATGTTATTGTATGACATAAGTATTTGCTACATCAGAAAAGCAAAACGTAATATTTGGAACAGAAACCTTTGTTTGCAATTACAGAGATCATATGTTTCCTGTAGTTCTTGACCAGGTTTGCACACACTGCAGCAGGGATTTTGGCTCTCTCCTCCATGCAGACCTTCTCCAGATCCTTCAGGTTTCGGGGCTGTCGCTGGGCAATTTGGACTTTGTGAGTTTCGTAAGTTGGAACAACTCAATATAAGAAACCATTAGTGGGACAATTCAGTCCATATTAATAAGTAGCTGTTGAAATGTTGTCATTTTTGACCGAGCTCTCAGGTAAAAGTGGCTGTAAAGGAATCACAATAGAAACGTCTTCCCGTGAAGTGGTTGTTGTTCTGTAAAACTAAACATGAGAGCTCGGTCAAACACTCAACAGTAATTGATATTGCACCAATATGTGATACTGTGCATGTCCCTTCTTTTCAGCAATTATTCTCTTTTTTTTTCTTTTTTTGCACCAGCTACAGTATATTACTTTTTCATCACTTTAAATTGGATATCCTCAAATAATAGTGGAGCACTCTATTATTTATTAGAATGCTGGTGAGTAAGTTTGCAGGAACCGTGAACGACCTGGCGGGCTGGGGAACCAATGGTTTTTACTTCGCCTGCTTTCTCCTGTTTGAGTGGGTGTGATAAGAGATTAATTTATTAACATTGTGTCAGCCTTCTCAGCCTCCTTCTTGGAGATGAAATGTTCTTCCCCGACTGCTAATGAAAACGGTGTACTTCAGAGATTACACATACTGTATATGCCAGGAGGAGGACAGCTCCTGCATATGCTTTCCAATATGACATATCCCACAGGTGTTGAGGCTTGACATCCTGTTATTACATGTGCCCTACAAACCTGGGCTGTGATTCATCTCAAACTGGTGCCCAGAAGAAAAAAACGCTCTTCCTGCCCAGCAAAGAGGTATGCTGCATTTGAACCAATTTTGTTTTTTTGTTTCAATTCACAATGTTTCCTTTTTCTAAAGCACATGTCCACTCCCACACACGAGGTACTGTGATTGTTCCTCTTGGTGAGTCAGTGAAACCTCTTGGTGAGTATTATGAGGAAATTCTGCAGATTTATTGTGTTTAAAAGCAATATAAGAAATTAACTCACTTCACTGTATTTAGCTACACTTATTCCACATGTTGTTGTGTTACAGGCTGAATTTGAAATTGATTTAATTGAGATTTTGTGTCACTGGCCTACACACAATCACCCAGAAATGTCAAAGTGGAATTCTGTTTTTAGAATTTTTTACAAATGAATTAAAAATGAAAATCTGAAATGTCTTGAGCCAATAAGTATTGACCCCTTTGCTATGGCCTAAATAAAGTTCAGGAGTAAAACTGTGCTTAGCAAGTCAAATAATAAGTTGCATGTGTGCATTAATAGTGTTTAACATGATTATTGAATGACTACCTCATCTCTGTACCCCACACATACAGCTATCTGTAAGGTCCCTAAGTCGAGCAGTGCATTTCAAACACAGATTCAACCACAAAGACCAGGGAGGTTTTCCACTGCCTCACAAAGAAGGGCACCTATTGGTAGATGGGTATAAATAAAATAACAGACATTGGATATCCCTTTGAGCATGGTGAAGTTATGAATTACACTTTGGATGGTGTATCAATACACCCAGTCACTACAAAGATACAGGCATCCATCCTAACTCAGTTGCAGGAGAGGAAGGAAACCGCTCAAGGATTTCACCATGAGGCCAATGTTGACTTTAAAGAGACAACTGAGGATGGCTCAACAACATTGTAGTTACTTCACAATCAGTGGTGACCTGTCATTCAGGGCAGGTGGGGCTCTTTTAAATCCCACCTGTTTAGCTAAAACAAATAATGATATATATATATATATATACACATAGTACCAGACAAACATTTGGACATACAGACTCATTCCAGGGTTTTCCTTTATTTTAACAATGTTCTACATTGTATAATAATAGTGAAGACATCAAACCTATGATATAACACATATGGAGTCATGTAGTAACCAAAAAACAAAGTGTTAAACAAATCAAAATATATTTTAGATTTGAAATTCTTCGAAGTAGCCACCGTTTGCATTGATGACAGCTTTGCACACTCTTGGCATTCTCTCAACCAGCTTCATGAGGTAGTCCCCTGGAATAAATTTCAATTAACAGAATATAGTAAAAATAAAGAAAAACCCTGGAATGAGTAGACGTGTCCAGACTTTTGGCTGGAATTGTATATTATTATAGTTTTTTCTTTGTTGCCTGTTTTGCATGTTATTTTGGCATAAACACATGTCACAACAATGTAAAAACAAATGTTTTGAGTTATTAAAGTTGCATACAAGCATGGTCTATTTTTTGCTTTCTTGAGTAAGGCAGCTCCAAAATGCAGGTGTTTCAGCCTAGCTCAGTGCTTTCTGTGGTGGAGGGGCATCCAGCAGAAAATACAGAGCGTAGAGGTTGGTAATCTTCTCTAGTTGCACCATGATTGGCTCAGTGTTCTGTCACGCATGGGGAAACTACGTCAACGCAAAATGTATAGGGAGAGCTAGAAAGTTCAAGCTCCCTTGGGTGTTACCACAGATTTACATTAGAGGTGCCCATTCAAGAAGGTCATTGGCCACAGATACAATACATTCAAATCTCGTTATATCTAATGTAGCTTTGATTGGAATCTTAGCTAGCAAGCTAGACAAGCAGTCATCATCACGAATCACTTGGACAATCTACAGTGCTGGGAAATCCTTTTCAATCAGTGTCATAATGAAGAGAAATTATAGATAAAATGTTTCGGTGCTCATCGGTCATTGACATTAACATTACACAACAAGATGGAAATGACAAATTCAACAATGAGTGGTTAGGAAGGAATCAGACCGCCTCGTCACCTTCCTGTTCAAGTGAGCGCAGCACAACGGATGATAATTATTCTATTGTATGCTGCTGCATAAATGATGTCAAATGCCAGGGAGATACAGTTGAAGTCGGAAGTTTACATACACCTTAGCCAACTACATTTAAACTCAGTTTTTCACAATTCCTGACATTTAATCACCACTTTATATTAAGAATGTAAAATGTCAGAATAATAGTAGGGAGAATGATTGATTTCAGCTTTTACTTCTTTCATCACATTTCCAGTGGGTCAGAAGTTTACATAGACACAATTAGTATTTGGTAGCATTGCCTTTAAATTGTTTAACTTGGGTCAAACGTTTCGAGTAGCCTTCCACAAGCTTCCCAAGATAAGTTGGGTGAATTTTGGCCCATTCCTCCTGACAGAACTGGTGTAACTGAGTCAGGTTTGTAAGGCCTCCTTGCTCACACACGCTTTTTCAGTTCTGCCCACAAATTGTCAATAGGATTGAGGTCAGGGCTTTGTGATGGCCACTCCAACACCTTGACTTTGTTGTCCTTAAGCCATTTTGCCACAACTTTGGAAGTATGCATTGCATGGTGATTGTCCATTTGGAAGACCCATTTGCAACCAAGCTTTAACTTCCTGACTGATGTCTTGAGATGTTGCTTCAATATATCCACATAATTTTCCCGCCTCATGATGCCATCTATTTTGTGAAGTGCACCAGCCCCTCCTGCAGAAAAGCACCCCCAAAACACGATGCTGCCACCCCCGTTCTTCACGGTTGGGATGGTGTTCTTCGGCTTGCAAGCTTCCCCATTTTTCCTCCAAACATAACAATGGTCATTATGGCCAAACATTTATATTTTTCTTTCATCAGACCAGAGGACTTTTCTCCAAAAAGTACGATCTTTGTCCCCATGTGCAGTTTCAAACTGTAGTCTGGCTTTTTATGGCGGTTTTGGAGCAGAGACCTCTTCCTTGCTGAGCGGCCTTTCAGGTTATTTCGATATAGGAATCGTTTTACTGTGGATATAAATACTTTTGTACCTGTTGCCTCAAGCATCTTTGCTGTTGTTCTGCGATTGATTTGCACTTTTCGCACCAAAGTACGTTCATCTCTAGGAGACAGAACGTGTCTGTCACGGTCGTCATAAAGAAGAGACACTCGTCACACCCTGACCTAACCAAAATAATGAAGAAAACAAATAATTAAGGTCAGGGCGTGACAGGTCAGGTGCGGACTTCCGGCCGTAATCCTAAACCTATATGGGAGGGTCTGGGTGGGCATCTAACCTCGGTGGCGGCTCTGGTTCTGGACACCGCCCCCTTTCTTTACACTGAGTCTGCTCTTGTAGCACTGACCCGTGGATCATCGCCATAGGCCCCGGGCTGGTGACCCTCGCTGCGTGGATCATCACCGGATGTTCTGGACTGAGGACCGTCGCTGGAGACCCCGGGCTGGGTACCATCGCTGGAGACCCCGAGCTGGGGACCGGCGCTGGAGACCCCGAGCTGGGACCATCGCTGGAGGCTCCGGACTGTGGCCCGTTGTTGGAGGCTCCCCACAGTAAGCACGAGGAGTTGGCTCAGGTCTCTGACCTGACTCATGCAATCTTCTCATGTGCCTCCCTCTCGGGCTTCCGTGCTAATACTAGTAAGCCGTGTACCCTCATATCATCGCCGTTCCTCCTGCTCTATCTCCACCTGCTTCCATGGCAGGGTCTTGTCCCCTGCCATTACCTCCTCCCAGGTCCAGGATGTCCTCCACTCCTCTTTCTCCCGGTTCCAAGATGTCCACTCCTCTTTGGCACGCTGCTTGGTCTTTTTTTGGTGGGTTGTTCTGTCACCGTCATCATAAAGAGGAGACCAAGGCGCAGGGTGGTAGGTGAACATAACTCTTTAATAAAAGAGAGAACACTGAACAGAACTAAACAAAACAACAAAATGAACCGTGAAGCAATATGGCTAGTGCAGAACAGGCAACTAAACATAGAATAACAACCCACAAAATACCCAAGGAATATGGCTACCTAAATATGGTCCAAAGAGACAACGATAAAGAGCTGCCTCTGATTGAGAACCAATCCAGGCAACCACAGACATATAAACATCTAGATATACAAAAACCCCTAGACATACAAAACCCCCTAGACAATCCAAAACCTACACAAACCAACCTCGTCACACCCTGACCTAACCAAAATAATAAAGAAAACAAAGATAACTAAGGTCAGGGCATGACAGCGTCTCCTTCCTGAGCGGTATGATGGCTGCGTGGTCCCATGGTGTTTATACTTGCGTACTATTGTTTGTACAGATGAACATGGTAGCTTCAGGCATTTGGAAATTGCTCACAAGGATGTACCAGACTTGTGGATGTCTACAATTTTTTCTGAGGTCTGGGCTGATTTATTTTGATTTTCCCATGATGTCAAGCAAAGAGGCACTGAGTTTGAAGGTAGGCCTTGAAATATATCCACAGGTACACCTCCAATTGACTCAAATTATGTAAATTAGCCTATCAAAAGCTTTTAAAGCCATGACATCATTTTTTTGGTATTTTCCAAGCTGTTTAAAGGCATAGTCAACTTTATGTATGTAAACTTCTGACCCACTGGAATTATAAGTGGAATAATCTGTCTGTAAATAATTGTTGGAAAAATGACTTGTGTCATGCACAAACTAGATGTCCTAAACAACTTGCCAAAACAATAGTTTGTTAACAAGAAATTTGTGGAGTGGTTGAAAAATTAGTTTTAATGACTCCAACCTAAGAGTATGTAAACTTCTGACTTAAACTGTATGTATACTGTAGCTAAGAAAGTAATACTAGTAAGCTGTAAGCTGCTAGTAGCCCATGTGCTCACCCTAATAATTTAGTTCCTTTCCAACTCATAACTTAGCCTACTGTTCTGACTTGGTGGTGCACATGTAGTCTGAAGCCTGTTTTCAAGGAATGTCATCCTCAAATATTGTAAGTGCTTACATTGTCTGCTTATATGCCCCCTTTATATATCCCATGGTTCTGACTTGGTGTACAGGGAGAATACTGTAAGAATGGCCCATGTTTTGAATTCTGTAGATCTACATTGAACAAATAGTTATATTTACTACGTCCATCTTAGCTCGTTAATTGTCTTAATCGAAATAACGGATAGCCTCTTATCCGCTCATTGCTATCAGACAAGGCTCCACTGATAGTTAGGAGTAGTGGTGGTAAAGATTCACTACATGGTGCTGAAAAGAAAGCTCTGCTGTTAGGACAGCTTTATGTAGGCGTAACAATTGGTGGGCACCATTTGTCACCGTTATAGTGCAATTCATGTATTGTTTAGTGTTGTGTTGTGTTGTGTAGTGTAGGGCTTTGCTGGCATGCAACCCAAAATATTTACATGCTAAAATCGCCACTGTCCACAATACTAACCTAATTGAGAGAGTAAAAAGAAGGAATGGTGGTGGCTACATCATGTTATGGGTATGCTTGTCATCAGCAAGGACTAGGGAGTTTTTTATGATAAAAATAAATGGACTAGAGCTAAGCACAGACAAAATCATAGAGGATAACTTTGTTCAGTCTGCTTTCCAAAAGAAACTGGGTGACAAATTCACCTTTCAGCAGGACAATAACCTAAAACACAAGGCCAAATATACACTGGAGTTGCATACCAAGACAACATTGAATGTTCCTGGGGTGGTCTAGTTAGAGTTTTGGCTTGAAAATCTATGGCAATGCTTGACAATCAAATCAAAAAATCAAATCAAATCACATTTTATTTGTCACATACACATGGTTAGCAGATGTTAATGCGAATGTAGCGAAATGCTTGTGCTTCTAGTTCCGACGATGCAGTAATAACCAACAAGTAATCTAGCTAACAATTCCAAAACTACTACCTTATAGACACAAGTGTAAGGGGATAAGAATATGTACATAAAGATATATGAGTGAGTGATGGTACAGAGCGGCATAGGCAAGATACAGTAGATGGTATTGAGTGCAGTATATACATATGAGATGAGTATGTAAACAAAGTGGCATAGTTAAAGTGGCTAGTGAAACATGTATTACATAAAGATGCAGTAGATCAGGGGTGTCAAAGTCAAATGGACGGAGGGCCAAATAAAAAAATCAGCTACAAGACGAGGGCCGGACTGTTCGAATGTTCATTGAAAAATTTTTAAATGACGCATATAGTCTAGTGAACCTAATTGAACCTACTGAAAACCTAACAAATATATTACAATATGATCAGATAAATAAAGCAATATTTTCTTATGGCTCTGTCAGTAATCTTTAATTTTCAACAGACACAAAAGACAAATTTCCTTTATATAAATATCCCCATAACATGAACATTAAATGAAAGAAACCGGTATTCAAGGCACCATCAGTAGACTATATTTTCTATTTTAGCAAAAGTGGGCTAAATTTACTTCAAAGAAAAAACAATAATAGCAATTTTCTATCATCCACTCAACTGAAATATTTTTAAAATATAATTGGATTGAAATACAAAAAAATAAAGTGCAAAAATCTATTAATCAAAGGAGGCCTCTGTTTTAATTCCTCTGCCTTTTGTAGCCTTTGTTCCATGTCCATATTCTTGTTTTTGTCCGCGTGTTTCGTTTCATAATGTCGTCTCAGATTATACTCTTTCAGTACCGCCACACTTTCTCCACACAGAAGACACACAGGTTTTCCAGCTACCTTCGTGAACATATACTCCGACTCCCACCTTGTTTGAAACCCCCGGTTCTCAGTATCCACCTTCCGTTTTGCCATTTTTGATGGGTATCTGAAAGTTAATTTTACTGTGATGCTGACGACTGCTGTGCCAATAAATATTGAAATGAAGCAGCCTACTGCTCGGTGCGTCACCTTTGCATTGTGGGAAATGTAGTATTGGTGCGTGTAAAAGATCTGCGGGCTGCCGGCTTGCTGCGGGCCGGTTCTAATAATAAATCAAGATCATCCCAGGGGCCGTAAAAAACCTTCTTGCGGGCCGGATGTGGCCCGCGGGCCTTGACTCTGACATATGTGCAGTAGATGATATAGAGTACAGTATATACATATACATATGAGATGAATAATGTAGGGTATGTAAACATTATATTAGGTAGCATTGTTTAAAGTGGCTAGTGATATATTTTACATCATTTCCCATCAATTCCCATTATTAAAGTGGCTGGAGGTGAGTCAGTGTGTTGGCAGCAGCCACTCAATGTTAGTGGTGGCTGTTTAACAGTCTGATGGCCTTGAGATAGAAGCTGTTTTTCAGTCTCTCGGTCCCAGCTTTGATGCACCTGTACTGACCTCGCCTTCTGGATGATAGCGGGGTGAACAGGCAGTTGCTCGGGTGGTTGTTGTCCTTGATGATCTTTATGGCCTTCCTGTGACATTGGGTGGTGTAGGTGTCCTGGAGGGCAGGTAGTTTGCCCCCGGTGATGCGTTGTGCAGACCTCACTACCCTCTGGAGAGCCTTACGGTTGTGGGCGGAGCAGTTGCCGTACCAGGTGGTGATACAGCCCGACAGGATGCTCTCGATTGTGCATCTGTAGAAGGTTGAGAGTGCTTTTGGTGACAAGCCTTCTTCACGATGCTGTCTGTGTGGGTGGAACAATTCAGTTTGTCTGTGATGGGTACGCCAATGAACTTAAAACTTACTACCCTCTCCACTACTGTCCCATCAATGTGGATAGGGGGGGGTTCCCTCTGCTGTTTCCTGAAGTCCACAATCATCTCCTTAGTTTTGTTGACGTTGAGTGTGAGGTTATTTTCCTGACACCACACTCCGAGGGCCCTCACCTCCTCCCTGTAGGCCGTCTCGTCGTTGTTGGTAATCAAGCCTACCACTGTTGTGTCGTCCTCAAACTTGATGATTGAGTTGGAGGCGTGCGTGGCCACGCAGTCGTGGGTGAACAGGAGAGGGCTCAGAACGCACCCTTGTGGGGCCCCAGTGTTGAGGATCAGCGGGGTGGAAATGTTGTTGCCTACCCTCACCACCTGGGGGCGGCCCGTCAGGAAGTCCAGTACCCAGTTGCACAGGGCGGGGTCGAGACCCAGGGTCTCGAGCTTGATGACGAGCTTGGAGGGCACTATGGTGTTAAATGCCGAGCTGTAGTCGATGAACAGCATTCTCACATAGGTATTCCTCTTGTCCAGATGGGTTAGCGCAGTGTGCAGTGTGGTTGAGATTGCACCGTCGGTGAACCTATTTGGGCGGTAAGCAAATTGGAGTGGGTCTAGGGTGTCAGGTAGGGTGGAGGTGATATGGTCCTTGACTAGTCTCTCAAAGCACTTCATGATGACGGAAGTGAGTGCTACGGGGCGGTAGTCGTTTAGCTCAGTTAACTTAGCTTTCTTGGGAACAGGAACAATGGTGGCCCTCTTGAAGCATGTGGGAACAACAGACTGGGATAGGGATTGATTGAATATGTCCGTAAACACACCAGCCAGCTGGTCTGCGCATGCTCTGAGGGCGCGGCTGGGGATGCCGTCTGGGCCTGCAGCCTTGCGAGGGTTGACAAGTTTAAATGTTTTCCTCACGTCGGCTGCAGTGAAGGAGAGTCCGCATGTTTTAGTTGCGGGCCGTGTCAGTGGCACTGTATTGTCCTCAAAGCGGGCAAAAAAGTTATTTAGTCTGCCTGGGAGCAAGACATCCCGGTCCATGACTGGTTTTCATTTTGCAATCCGTGATTGACTGTAGACCCTGCAACATACCTCTTGTGTCTGAGCCGTTGAATTGAGATTCTACTTTGTCTCTATACTGACGCTTAGCTTGTTTGATTGTGGCCGTCTAGCAATGATCAACAAACAACTTGAAAGAGATGGAATAATTTTTAAAAGAATAATGTGCAAATATTGTACAATCCAAGTGTGCAAAGCTCTTAGAGACTTACCCAGAAAGACCCACAACTGTAATCACTGCCAAAGGTGATTCTGACTCAGAGGTGTGAATAATAATGCATATGAAATATTTCTGTATTTAATTTTCAATAAATTTGCAAAAATGTCTATAAACATGTTTTCACTTTGTAATTATGGGGTATTGTGTGTAAATGTGTGAGATTTGTATATATTTAAATCCATTTTGAATTCAGGCTTTAACACAACAAAATGTGGAATATGTCAAGGGGTATGAATACTTTGTGAAGGCAATGTATACATAGATCCCATCTACCATTCATCAGGATGTCACCTTAAATGCTTTAAGTTGCTATTTGAGAACTTTAAATGGAGAGTGAAGAAGTAAGAACTCAATAAGTATACACAAAGAAAAGTGTAAAAAAATATACTTGAGTTAAATGCTCTGTTCTTGACAGTATCCTGAATAACCAGGTGTTCTTGAACAATGTGTTCTATCTCCCATCACATAATTATTTTGCCATTTCTTTAATCCAACAATCCAGAGACATTTGAAGCAGAAGAATGCCTCACATCAGTGTTGACCTTTTAACAAGTTTGTGGCAGATCTCTGTGAGGTTGACCTTTACATTCCTGAGCTGAGAGTTGAGCCTCCTCTATTGTATAGGACCCTCATTACCAGCTAATTCCTAGCTGTCAGACTCCCACCTGTCTGACTGCCGGAGGAGACTAGCAGCATGGCAGGCAGCACAGGGCTTCACTTCACATGGCAGGTACACGTCTGGATGGTTCTAAATTAATGCAACTAGTTTTTACTTTGCTAAGGTAAAGCTGGACTGAGGGAGAGGAATATGATGAATGCTATGGGACATGCTTAGGAACTGAGGTGGAGGACAGTGCCATCGTGCCATCCCACTGGGCACACACTATTTGAATCAACATTTCAAAGAAATTACGTTGAACCAATGTTGAATGCAATAAAATGCTAATTAATTACTTAAAAATCATACAATGTGATTTTATGGATTTTTGTTTTAGATTCCGTCTCTCACAGTTGAAGTGTACCTATGATAAATATTACAGATGTCTACATGCTTTGTAAGTAGGAAAACCTGCAAAATCGGCAATGTATCAAATACTTGTTCTCCCCACTGTATCTAGCCTCTGCCCCAAACAGGATGCACATTTCACAAGCTTTGGCCATAAATGTGAATTATACACACAGTCTGGCTCATTATAGAGCTCTATCTGTGTGTTGCCACTTTCCGACCAGACAGACACCACAATTGAGGACCTTGTTAGCATTTACCAGGAAACACAAGTAAGCGTTGGGTAATTTTCCTCTCTAAATGGCTGAGAGAGAGAGAGAGAGAGAGAGAGAGAGAGAGAGAGAGAGAGAGGTCTTTCACAGGTAGTAGAGATCAGAGAGAGAGAGAGGTCTTTCATAGGTAGTAGAGATTAGAGAGAGAGAGGTCTTTCACAGGTAGTAGAGATCAGAGAGAGAGAGAGGTCTTTCACAGGTAGTAGAGATCAGAGAGAGAGAGAGAGAGAGGTCTTTCACAGGTAGTAGAGATCAGAGAGAGAGAGAGGTCTTTCACAGGTAGTAGAGATCAGAGAGAGAGAGAGAGAGAGAGGTCTTTCACAGGTAGTAGAGATCAGAGAGAGAGAGAGGTCTTTCACAGGTAGTAGAGATCAGAGAGAGAGAGAGAGAGGTCTTTCACAGGTAGTAGAGATCAGAGAGAGAGAGAGGTCTTTCACAGGTAGTAGAGATCAGAGAGAGAGAGAGAGAGGTCTTTCACAGGTAGTAGAGATCAGAGAGAGGGAGAGAGGTCTTTCACAGGTAGTAGAGATCAGAGAGAGAGAGAGAGAGAGTGAGAGAGGTCTTTCACAGGTAGTAGAGATCAGAGAGAGAGAGAGAGGTCTTTCACAGGTAGTAGAGATCAGAGAGAGAGAGAGAGGTCTTTCACAGGTAGTAGAGATCAGAGAGAGAGAGAGAGGTCTTTCACAGGTAGTAGAGATCAGAGAGAGAGAGAGGTCTTTCACAGGTAGTATAGATCAGAGAGAGAGAGAGAGAGGTCTTTCACAGGTAGTAGAGATCAGAGAGAGAGAGGTCTTTCATAGGTAGTAGAGATCAGAGAGAGAGAGAGAGGTCTTTCACAGGTAGTAGAGATCAGAGAGAGAGAGAGAGAGAGGTATTTCACAGGTAGTAGAGATCAGAGAGAGAGAGGTCTTTCACAGGTAGTAGAGATCAGAGAGAGAGAGAGAGAGAGAGGTCTTTCACAGGTAGTAGAGATCAGAGAGAGAGAGAGAGGTCTTTCACAGGTAGTAGAGATCAGAGAGAGAGAGAGAGAGAGTCTTTCACAGGTAGTAGAGATCAGAGAGAGAGAGAGGTCTTTCACAGGTAGTAGAGATCAGAGAGAGGTCTTTCAGTAGGTAGTAGAGATCAGAGAGAGAGAGAGAGAGAGGTCTTTCACAGGTAGTAGAGATCAGAGAGAGAGAGAGGTCTTTCACAGGTAGTAGAGATCAGAGAGAGAGAGAGGTCTTTCACAGGTAGTAGAGATCAGAGAGAGAGAGAAAGAGAGAGAGGTCTTTCACAGGTAGTAGAGATCAGAGAGAGAGAGAGAGAGGTCTTTCACAGGTAGTAGAGATCAGAGAGAGAGAGAGAGAGAGAGAGAGAGAGGTCTTTCACAGGTAGTAGAGATCAGAGAGAGGAGAGAGGTCTTTCACAGGTAGTAGAGATCAGAGAGAGAGAGAGAGAGAGATCAGAGAGAGAGTCTTTCACAGGTAGAGAGAGAGGTCTTTCACAGGTAGTAGAGATCAGGTCTTTCACAGGTAGTAGATCAGAGAGAGAGAGAGAGGTCTTTCACAGGTAGTAGAGATCAGAGAGAGAGAGAGAGAGGTCTTTCACAGGTAGTAGAGATCAGAGAGAGAGAGAGAGGTCTTTCACAGGTAGTAGAGATCAGAGAGAGAGGTCTTTCACAGGTAGTAGAGATCAGAGAGAGAGAGAGAGGTCTTTCACAGGTAGTAGAGATCAGAGAGAGAGAGAGGTCTTTCACAGGTAGTAGAGATCAGAGAGAGAGAGAGAGAGAGAGAGAGAGAGAGAGAGGTCTTTCACAGGTAGTAGAGATCAGAGAGAGAGAGAGAGAGAG